>NC_090373.1:78810284-79175928 GCF_036365525.1 Heterodontus francisci
CGAGATAATCACAATATATATTAATGATTTAGATGAGGGAACTAAATGTAATATCTCCAAATTTGCAGATGACACAAAACTGGATGGGAGGGTGAGTTGTGAGAAGAATGCAGAGAGGCTTCAGGGTGATTTGGACAAGTTGAGTGAGTGGGCAAATGCATGGCAGAGATAGTATCATGTGGATAAATGGGAGGTTATCCACTTTGGTAGCAAAAACAGGAAGGCAGATTATTATCTCAATGCCTATAAACTGAGAGAGGGGAATATGCAACGAGACCTGGGTGGTCTTGTGCACAAGTTGCTGAAGGTAAGCATGCAGGTGCAATAGGCGGTAAAAAAGGCAAATGGTATGTTGGCCTTCATAGCGAGAGGATTTGAGTACAGGAGCAGGGATGTCTTGCTGCAATTATACAGGGCCTTGGTGAGGCCACACATGGAATATTGTGTGCAGTTTTGGTCTCCTTATCTGAGGAAGGATGTTCTTGCTATAGAGAGTGTGCAGCGAAGGTTTACCAGACTGATTCCTGGGATGGTGGGACTGACATATGAGGAGAGATTGAGTCAGTTAGGATTATATTCGCTGGAGTTCAGAAGAGTGAGGGGGGAATCTCATAGAAACCTGTAAAATTCTAACAGGACTTGACAGGGTAGATGCAGGAAGGATGTTCCCAATGGTGGGGGAGTCCAGAACCAGGGGTCATAGTCTAAGGATATGGGGTAAACCTTTCAGGACTGAGATGAGGAGAAATTTCTTCACCCAGAGAGTGGTGAGCCTGTTTCACTACCACAGAAAGCAGTTGAGGCCAAAACATTGTATGTTTTCAAGAAGGAGTTAGATATAGCTCTTGGGTTTAAAGGGATGAAAGGATACGGGGCGAAAGCGGGAACAGGTTACTGAGTTGGATGATCAGCCATGATCATAATGAATGGTGGAGCAGGCCCGAAGGACTGAATGGCCTATTTCTGCTGCTATTTTCTATGTTTCTATGTCTATGTTTACCGTCATCTAGACATCTAGTCACCGCCTCAAAAAATTCAATCAGGTTGGTTAGACACGATCTCCTCCTGACAAAGCCATGCTGACTATCCCTGATTAATGCCTGCCTCTCTAAGTGGAGATTAATCCTGTCCCTCAGAAATTTTTCCAATAGTTTCCCAACCACTGATGTTAGACTCACCGGCCTGTAATTACCTGGTTTATCCCTGCTACCCTTCTTGAATAATGGTCCCACAGTCCCTGTCTTCCAATCCTCTGGTACCTCTCCTGCAGCCAGAGAGGATTTGAAAATTTATGTCAGAGCCCCTGCTATCTCCTCCCTTGCCTCACATAACAGCATGGGATACATCTCATCTGGGCCTGTGGATTTATCCACTTTTAAGCCTACTAAAACATCTAATACTTCCTCCCTTTCAATGCTAATATGTTCAAGTATATCATAATCCCAATCCCTGATCTCTACACCTACATCGTCCTTCTCCATAGTGAACACAGATGAAAAGTAATCATTTAAAACCTCACTTATGTCCTCTGGCTCCACACACAGATTGCCCCTTTGGTCCCTAATGGGGCCTACTCATTCCCTGGTTATCCTCTTGCCCTTAATATACTTATAAAACGCCTTAGGATTTTCCTTTATCTTGCCCGCCAGCATTTTTTCATGTCCCCTCTTCGCTCTCCTAATTACTTTTTAAGTACCCCCCTACATTTACTAAACTCCTCTAGGGCCTCTGCTGTTTTCAGCGCTCCAAATCTGCCATAAGCCTCCTTTTTTTTCCTGATCCAATCCTCTATATCCCTTGACATCCAGGGTTCCCTGGACTTGTTGGTCCTACCCATCACTTTAACGGGTAGATGTTGGCTCTGAACACTCACTATTTTCTCTTTGAATGACGCCCACTGGTCTGATGTAGACTTTCCTACAAGTAGCTGCTCCTAGTCCCCTTTGGCCAGATCCTGTTTTATCATACTGAAATCAGCCTTCACCCAATTCAGTACCTTTATGTCGGGTCCGTCTTTGTCCTTTTCCATAACTACCTTAAATCTTACAGAGTTATGGTCACTATCCCTGAAATGCTCCCCCACTGACACTTCTACCACCTGTCCAGTTACATTCCCTAGGATTAGGTCCAGTACTGCCCCTTCTCTTGTAGGACATTCTACGTACTGGCTCAAAAAGCTCTCCTAAATGCATTTTAAGAATTTCGCCCCCTTTAAGCCTTTTGCACTAAGACTATCCCAGTTAATATTCGGGAAGTTGAAATCCCCTACTATTATTACCCTATTATTTTTACACCTCTCAGAGATTTGCCTGCATATCTGCTCCTCTATCTCTCCCTGACTGTTTGGAGGCCTGTAGTATACTCCCAGCCAAGTGATTGTCCCCTTTTTGTTTTTAAGTTCTACCCATATGGCCTCATTTGAGGAACCTTCTAAGATATCATCCCTCCTTACTGCAGTAATTGACTCCTTGATCAACAGTGCAATGCCACCTCCTCTTTTATCCACTCCCCTGTCACGCCTGAAGATTCTCTACCCTGGAATATTGAGCTTCCAGTCCTGCCCCTCCCTCAACCATGTCTCTGTGATAGCAATAATATCATAATGCCATGTGCTAATCAACGCCCTCAGTTTATCTGCCTTATTAGTAAGATTCCTTGCATTAAAATAGATGCAATCCAGCCTTGTATTTTTCATGTGCCTTAACAGGTCTATATTTGCTCTGCCTTCCGGACTGACTCAGTTTCTGTTCTATATTTGACTGTGCATCACTCCCTACTGTACCTCCTTCTGTATCCCATCCCCTGCCAAATTAGTTTAAACCCCCCCAACACCACTAGCAAACCTCCCAGCAAGGATGCTTGTCCCATTCCGGTTCAGGTGCAACCCGTCCAACTTGTACAGGTCCCACCTTTGCCAGAAACAGACCCAGTGATCCAGGAAACTAAAGCCCTCCCTCCTGCACCATCTCCTCAGCCACGCATTCATCTGCTCTATCATCCTATTCCTATACTCACTAGCACGTGGCACTGGGAGAAATCCAGAGATTACAACATTTGAGATCCTGCTTTTTAATCTGCTACCTAGCTCCCTAAATTCTTGTTGCAGGACCTGGTGCAGGAGGGAGGGCTTTAGATTTCTGGGGCATTGGGACCGGTTCTGGGGACCGTCTGCACCTGAACAGGACTGGGACAAATATCCTTGCAGGAAGGTTTGCTCGTGCTGTTGGGGATGGTTTAAACTAGTTTAGCAGTGGGTGGAAACCTGAGCACATTAGGTATGACAATTTCAGGGCAGTGAACAGGAGGCAGAAAATTAACGAGTGACTCTGAAAGACAGATGAAGCAAAGGTTAAAAACAGTACGGCACAGGAATTTGGCAGTGTTAAAGGGTATTTATTTAAATACAAGGAGTATAGTTAATAAAGCCGATGAGCTGAGGGCACAGATAAACACATGGCAACATGATATTGTTGCTATGATGGAAACTTGGCTTAAAGAGGGGCAAGAATGGCAGCTCAACATCCCTGGATATAGAGTTTTCAAGCGGGATAGAGAGGGAGATAAAAAAAAAACTAGGGGGTGTTGCATTATTAGTTAAGGAATCAATAACAGCTTTGAAGAGGGATGATATGCTAAATGAATCATCAAATGAGGCCATGTGGGTGGAGCTCAGAATTAAAAAAGGGGCAGCCACAGTCGTGGAAATGTATTATAGACCCCCAAATAGTGAGAGGAAGATAGAAGAACAAATATGTAGGCACATTTCTGAGTGCAAAAACCAAAGGGCAATAATAGTTGGGGATTTCAGCTACTCCAATATTAACTGGGATACAATGTGAAGGGCACAGAGGGCACAAAATTCTTGAACTGTGTTCAAGAGAACATTTTTAGCCAGCACGTAACAAGCCCAATGAGAAGGGGCGCAATTCTAGATTTAGTCTTCATTAATGAAGCTGGGCTACTGGATGAAGTAACAGTGGGTGGCCATTTTGGAGATAGTGACCATAATACAGTTAGTTTTAGCATAATTCTGGAAAAGGACAATGATAAAACAGGAGTAAAGGTTCTAAATTGGGAGAAGGCAAATTTTATGAAACTGAGAGGTGACCTGGCAAAAGTGGACTGGATACAGCTACTTGAAGGAAAATCAGTGGCAAACCAATGGGTGGCATTCAAAGATGAGATACTACAGGCACAGAGTAGGCATGTCCCCACAAAGATAAAGGGTGGTACTGCCAAATCAGAGCTGCCTGGTTATCTAGAAGCTTACAGAGTAAGTTAAAGCAGAAAAAGAAAGCTTATGACGATCACAAAAATCTTAATACTTTAGAAAGCCAAGAGGAGTATAGAAAGTGCAGGGGTGAAGTAAAAAAGGAAATTAGAAAAGCAAAGAGAGAACATGAAAAATTATTGGCAGATAAAATCAAGGAAAACCTGAAGATGTTTTATCAGTACATTAAGAGCAAGAGGATAATTAGGGAAAGGGTAGGGCCTATCAGTGATGTACAAGGGAACTTGTGTGTGGATGCAGAAGATGTGGGCAGGGTTCTAAATGAGTTTTTTGTCTCTGTCTTCACAAAGGAGAAGGTCGACACAGACATTATAGTTAAAGAGGAGGAGTGTGAAATATTAGATACGATAAGCATAATGAGAAGAGAAAGTACTAGAGAGTCTGGCATCCTTGAAAGTGGATAAATCACAAGGGCAGGATGGGTTACATCCCTGCTTGTTAAAGGAAGCCAGGGAGGAAATAACGGATGCCCTGAGGATCATCTTCAAATCCTCACTCGATACAGGCGAAATACCAGACGATTGGAGATCTGGGAACGTTGCACCATTATTTAAAAAGGGTGGGAGGGATAGGTCAAATAATTATAGGCCAGTCAGTCTGATCTTGGTGGTGGCTAAATTGTTAGAATCAATTCTGAGGGACAGGATAAACTGCCACTTAGAAAGGCACGGATTAATCAGGGATAGGCAACATGGATTTGTTAGGGGAAGGTCATATCTTACTAACTTAATTGAGTTTTTTGAGGAAGTAACAAGGAGGATTGATGAGGGTAGTGCAGTGGAAGTGGTCTACATGGATTTCAGTAAGGCATTTGACAAGGTCCCGCATGGCAGACTGGTCAGTAAAATGAAAGCCCATGGGATTCAGGGCAATGTGGTGGGTTGGATCCAGAATTGGCTCAGGAACAGGAAACAAAGGGTAGTAGTCGACGGATGTTTTGGCAAATGGAAAGCTGTTTCCAGTGGCGTTCCACAGGACTCAATGTTTGGTCCCTTGATGTTTGTGGTATATAATAATGATTTGGACTTAAATATGGGAGGCATGATTGGGAAATTTGCTGATGACACAAAAATTGGCCGTGTAGTTGATCGTGAAGAAGACAGACTCCAGAATGATATCAATGGTTTGGTTGAGTGGGTGGAAAAGTGGCAAATGGAATTCAATCCAGAGAAGTGTGAGGTAATGCATTTGGGGAGGGCAAACAAAGTGAGGGAATACACAATAAACGGGAGGATATTGAGAGGTTTAGAAGAAGTGAGAGACCTTGGAGTGCATGTCTACTGGTCCCTGAAGGTGGCAGGACAGGTAGATAGAGTAGTGAAGAAGGATTATGGAATGCTTTGCTTTACTGGGCAAGGCATAGAGTACAAAAGCAGGGATGTAATGCTGGACCTGTATAAAACACTGGTTAAGCCGCAGCTGGAGTATTGCATACAGTTCTGGTCACCACATTACAGGAAGGACATAATTGCTCTGGAGAGAGTACAGAGGAGATTTACAAGAATGTTGCCAGGGCTTGGAAGTTGCAGCTATGAGGAAAGATTGGATAGGCTAGGGTTGTTTTCCTGAGAACAGAGGAGGCTGAGGGGTGACCTAATTGAGGTGTACAAAATTATGAAGGGCCCAGATAGAGTAGACCTGTTTCCCCTAGCGGAGAGGTCAATTACTGGGGGCACAGATTTAAGGTGATTGGTAGAAAGATTAGAGGGGACATAAGGAAAAACCTTTTCACCCAGAGGGTGGTGGGTGTCTGGAATTCACTGCCAGGAATGGTGGTGAAGTTTTGGTAAGTTGCAGCATGAAATGTTTTGTTGTAACTTTGAGTTTTCCCAGTCTCTTCCTCTCTCATAGTTCCTGACATGCGTTCCTGGAAACGATTGTTTAGACAACACAGGAAGTTGTGTTCTTATTTTCCTGCCAATCAGTAACTCTGCAGGTGATAGTCCACATATCAACTGTGTAGATCGATAAATTAGAAGTGAGGTTGGAAGATCTTCATTCTTTTTCAATAAAGACATTAAGGTTCTTACATCTCTTTCCACTTCAACATTCGACTGTGGATAATGTAGTGAGCTTGTAAGATGTTGAAATCCCATTCTTGTCGCAAACTGTATGAAATATTCATTCACAAACTGTGGTCCGTAGTCTGATACTATGGAATACCATGTGTTGTGAAGATGTCTTGTAGGACTCATAACTGCTTTTGTTGTTGTTGAATATAACCTCCTCACTTCTATCCACCTTGAGAAGTAATCAATGATGATTATGCAAGACTTTCCATTGAACATGATTAAATCCATACCTTGATGTTGCCAAGGTCTGGTCAGAAATTGAGTAGTTAACAGAGGTTCATGCTGTTCTGGTCTTTGTATTGCACAGATCTGGCAGTTTTGGATCATATTTTCGATGTCTTTGGATATACCTGGCCACCACACTGAAGATTGTACTCTTGCCATGCACTTCGTTATTCCCATATGGCCTTGATTTAGACGTTCCAAGATATCCGATCTAAGTGAACTGGAAATGACTAGTCTGTCATTATAAACTAGAAAATTATCGATGATTGTGAAGTATTTTCTATATTCAAAGAAAGTTTTCATCATCTTCCTGGTAGTGTTGAACTCCAGAAAGCTTGTTGTGGAAGGATGATGCTGGAGCCTATCTTTACTCAGTTTTACATTTACTGTACAGAGTAAAAGGATTACAAACATGTAGCTCCTCACTCAAAACCCTTTGCCAGTCTCAGTAAGTGTCTGCTTATAAGTACTCAAGTAAAGACCCAATTAACACCCTCCAATGGCATATAATTAAACAATTGACACGCAATTAACAGTTTGACAACGAGGATGTTCTTGTGGCCACCCTTGAGTGCAATACTACTGAATAAAAATGCACTCTTCATTGCCTTTTTAGGCATGACAAATTTCTTGCAGCTTCTGTATACTTGCTGGCCAGTGTTGTGCAGTGTACTGTGAATATGACTCTATCTCATCCACAAAATTCACATCTTGTTCTGTAGAATGGTCTACCATCACTCTTGATAGCACATCAGCAGAAGTTTGCATTTTTCCTTGGACATATACAGTCTCATACATATATCTCATCAATCTTAAACAAAATCTTTGGATTCTTGGAGATATTTTTGCGATCTCCTTCTCATCCAACAAAGGTACCAAAGGTTTATGGTCTGTCTCGATGACAACTTTCAATTCAACAATATAATCAGAAGATTGCTCTCATGCATATGTGACGATAAGTGCTTCTTTTTCAATTACCGCATACCTTATCTCTGTCATGGGCAAAGCTCTAGATGTGTAGTCTGCAAGAACCATCAGGTTGCTCCTGAAAAAGGACTGCCCTTACCTCCGTAGAGGAGGTGTCTGCAGCTATCGTTATTGGTAGTGTAGGGTTATAGTGCGCCAAGATCTCCAGCAATATGAGCTTCTCTTTAATCTTCCGAAATGCTTGTTCTTGATATGAACTCCAACACCATGTTTGATCTTTTTTGAGAAGTTGTCTTAGCAGTTCTGTTACCTGCACTAAATGAGGTAGAAATTTGGCTAACTGGTTCACCATTCCTAGGAATCTTTGGAGCTGCTAAACAGAAGTAGGAGTAGGGAATTCTGTAATGGCTCACGTCTTTTGTCTGTTTGCCATTATGCCTTTGCTGATTACTATGTGTCCCAAGAAATGAATTGAAGTCATGGAAAGTTCACACTTCTCATTCAGTGTTAGCCCTGCTTCTTGAAGTCGTTGTAGAATTGCTCAGACTCTTTGGCCATGTTCCTCTATTGTTTACCCATGTACCCGGATGTTATCCATGTGACAAATAACACCTTTGAGCCTTTCTAAGATGTTAGACTTAGACCTCTGGAAGTTCTCTGGTGCGGAAGTTATCCCAAACAGTAACCAATTGAAACAAAACCTCCTGAATGGTGTTATAAATGTGGTTAGTAATCTTGAGGTCTCATCTAAGGGTACCTGCCAAAAACCCACAATTGGCGTCGAGTTTGGTAAACATGATACTCTGAGACAATTTCGCCAAACTGTCTTCCACTGTAAACATTGGGTGAATTTTAGGCGCCACTGCTTTGTTGAGCTGTGTTAAATGCACATAGATACGAAGAGTACCATTTTGTTTTGGGACTGGAACCATAGCCGAACACCACTCCATTGGTGTCTTAAGAGGAGAAATAACTCCCATCCTGGTCATCTCTTCCAACTGTTCTTGAACTTGGTTCATCAACAGGTGAGGTATCTTTCTGGGTGTAAAGATACACACTGGCCTGGCATCTTCTTTAAGTGTAATTCTATACTCTGTCTTGAGTCTTCCGAGACCTGTGAAAAGTTTCGGATATTCTGCTTGACAACAACTGTTTACCTGTGGCTGAAACATTCCGCTTTACTAGCAGGACGCTGTTCCTGTCTGTGGGTCTTCCTGGCTCCACAGCACTGGCATGGTTTCCCGGTGTCATGCACCTTCTCACCTGTGTGTGTCTTCTTTTCTATAGATTGCCTCTCCGTCTTTGGCTTCAAGAACTGTACAGTCATTGGATTTTGTCTAATACAAGGCTGCTCTTCAGCCCACAGAACAGCTCTGTTTTGTCTTTAGACTTCTGCCTGTCGTACGTACTGAATTGCTTTCTTGACTGTAAGAGATCTGATAAAGACTCAGTTATTCCACTACTATTCGGTCCTTTATTAGTTCTGCCTTCAATTCTCCATAGTCACGTCCCTCTGTCAATCTGTCCAGGTCATTTATAAAAGAATCTACGGATTCGCCTATCTTCAGGACTCGCTTGTAAAATTTTGCTCTTTCCAGAATTTTGTTACTGTGTAAATTGAAATATTTGTTGAAGGCTTGTAGCGCATCCTCAAATTTATCGGAAACATCATTTATCTCTTGCTTCAGCTGGGAAAATATCCTAAATTGGAGGCATCTTTTTCTCCATAAGACCCAATTTTGTACCTGATTGGGTCTTTCCTGATCGTGGAAGCTTTCAGGCATCCTGAATTACGAATCCATTCTGTTTTCTTAAGCTTTGTTAGGCTTGTTAGGGTGTTCCCCTTTCTTCATAAATCGTATTGGCTTTAATGGAAGTGTTCGCACTCTTTCTGGGGGTTTCTCATGCTTTCCACGAGTTCCCGTACTTTCCCAAGGTTTCCCCCACTTTCTCTCTGCGGTCTGACTGAGTAATGTCTGCTGACTTCACCCGACTCCTGACTTGCCTTTTCACTCGAGATCGACCTCGTTCCCCGCTTTTTCCAACCCAGTGGGCCGTTATCCATAATGGCCCATTTTAATAAATCTCACACCCAATCCTGGAGCATCGCCTGTCACTGTGACTTAGAACCCAATCGCTGGACCTGGATGTTTTGTTGCAAACCACCACGCTTCTGTGGTGCAGTCTGAATGTCTGCATGGCTGACCCACCGACTGTGTCCTCTTCAGCTATGGAGCACCTCTGGAGTTTGTAGATGTCTCCCAACAAGATCTGCTGTTCCCTTGATGCTACTTGATGAGGTAAGGTGTTCTCAGTACTTTCTGATCATTTTAACAGGTGCCACCATGTTGTGTGTTGTTGTTGTAGTTATAGCATAGCTAGGACATTATTGATAAAGTCTCGGAGTTATTGAACAAATTGTCATAGGGAGTGACAAGGTATTGGAGGTTTTGGCAGGCTTAAAAGTGGACAAATCTCCAGGTCCGGACCACTTGTGTCCCAGGAGGCGAGGGTGGAGATTGCAGGGGCTCTGACCCTAATTTTTAATCCCTCTCTGGCCACAGGGGAGGTGGCAGAGGACTGGAGAACAGCTAATGTGGTCCCACTATTTAAGAAAGGTTGTAGAGATAAGCCAGGGAACTACAGACCAGTGAGTCTCACGTCAGTGGTAGGGAAACTATTGGAGAAAATTCTGAAGGAGAGAATCTATCACCACTTGGAGAGGCAAAATTTGATTAGGAATAGTTAGCATGGCTTTGTCAGAGGGAGGTCATGCCCAACAAATTTGATTGAATTTTTTGAGCACGTGACCAGGTGTGTAGATGAGGGTAGTGCAGTTGATGTAGTTTACATGGATTTCAGCAAAGCCTTTGACAAGGTCCCACATGGGAGACTTATCAAGAAAGCAAATGCACATGGGATACAGGGTAACTTGATAAGGTGGATTCAAAATTGGCTTAGCTGTAGGAGACAGAGAATGATGACAGACGGTTGTTTTAGTGACTGGAAGCCAGTGTCCAGTGGCGTACCACAGGGATCTGTGCTGGGTCCCGTATTGTTTGTCATTTATATAAACGACATAGACATATGTGGGGGGGTAGGATCAGTAAGTTCGCAGTTGACACAAAGATTGGCCGAGTGGTTAACAGTGAGGTTGAGTGTCTTGGGTTACAGGAATATATAGACGGGATGGTCAAATGGGCAGAAATGTGGCAGATAGAATTTAACCCTGAAAAGTGTGAGGTGATACACTTTGGAAGGAGTAATGTGACATGAAAGTATTCAATGAATGGCCTGACACTGGGAAGTTCTGAGGAACAAAGGGACCTTGGCGTGTTTGTCCATAGATCTCTGAAGGCAGAAGGGCAGGTTAATAGGGTGGAGAAAAAGGCAATGCCTTTATCAATCGAGGCATAGATTACAAAAGCAGGCAGGTCATGTTGGAGTTGTATAGAAGGTTGGTAAGGACACAGCTGGAGTACTGTGTGCAATTCTGGTCACCACATTATAGGAAGGATGTGATTGCACTGGAGGGGGTGCAGAGGCGATTCACCAGGATGGTGCCTGGGCTAGAACATTTAAGCTATGAAGAGAGGTTGGATAGGCTTGGGTTGTTTTCGCTGGAGCAGAGAAGACTGAGGGGTCACCTGATTGAGTTGTACAAGATTATGAGGGGCATGGACAGGGTGGATAGGGAGCAGATGTTCCCGTTAGTTGAAGGGTCAGTTACGAGGGGACACAAGTTTAGGTGAGGGGCAGGAGGTTTAAGGGGGATTTGAAGAAGAACTTTTTTACCCAGAGGGTGGTGACAGTCTGGAATGCCCTGCCTGGGAGGGTGGTAGAGGCAGGTTGCCTCACATCCTTTAAAAAGTACCTGGATGAGCACTTGGCATGTCATAACATTCAAGGCTATGGGCCAAGTGCTGGCAAATGGGATTAGGTAGACAGGTCAGGTGTCTTTAATGCATCGGTGCAGACTTGATGGGCTGAAGGGCCTCTTCTGCACTGTATTATTCTGTGATTCTGTGATTCTGTGAGTCTGGGTAAGATCAACTAATAACTCTTATTATTTACACCTCTCTATTTATACTCTCTTCAAGTTCTCTGGCTATTATCCTTCATGCAGCTACTCTCTTCTTCCAAAGTTGATTACCATCATCATCACTACAGTGGGAGAGGTTGCTCTCACTGTCTCCAACATTTACCCTTTCAGGTCCTTATCCTATAGGAAGTCTTCTTAAATCACATATGTGTGCTCTTATGTGGTGCTCCCCTTGCACTGTCATCTGAGGAGGAGGCAGACTGCTGACCTTTGTGCTCTGTGACTTTCGATGACCTTGGTGGTCATCCTCTGGCTGCCTGAGACCTGGAGGATCTGGGCATGCCAATGGCCAGGTGCAAGAGCCACCTCTGTCATTGTGTTTACTTGAGGCTCTGGTATCACTGACAGAGGGGACAAGGACCCACGGCACACGCCAGGTGCATCCTGAGAGGAACCTCCAGATGCTGCAGGCAGCCACTCTTCTACCCTTTCAAGCCACATTTATCCCTCCCTACTCACCTGAGAAGTCCAAGGACCTGGCGGTGACTCCAGGCACCTCACCGCCCCCACTTTTCCCCAACTATTGCTCCACAAAGTTCATAGAGGTGGTGAAGGCATGTAGGTCCGTGTGCATCTCCAGCATCTACTGGGTGGTTTAGTGGATGTGGCTCTCCATGAGGGTCACCACTTTTTCAATGGAGCGAGCCATGTGCACATAAGCCAGAGTCATGGCTGCACGCATGACCGGATGGACTCCTCCATCATTCGTGCACGGGTATGCATAGCCTCTGGAAGCTCTGCCAGATGTTCTCACACCTCACACTGCAGCTCTCGCATCTGCCGCCTTGTTGATAACTCCAGAGACATAACATCAGGCTGATGTTCAGCATCGCCATCTCCACCCACAGTTCTCCGAGAGTTGGTGGCCTTAGCTGTCATAGCCTTCTTCAGCTGCTTGGGTGTGTCTGTGCTGTGCTCCAAGATTGTGACCCCAAATTTACTCACCATTGGATATCAACAACATGAAAGTATCTGTGCTGGTGGAAGGTGCAAGGCACTGGTGTGATGGTGCACCTTCTGAGGTCCCCTCCTCTTCCTCAGAGGTGGACAGCTGTCTCCTGGTCCAGTCAGCTGGCTGCTCTTGTTTTTGATGTGCATGAGAGAGAAGAGTGATTAGAGGGCTTTACACGTTCAATCACATCCTTCAAGGTACTCCTACTGTGGAGAGCCAGAGGCTCTCTTGTGCCAATCTATTAGGCCAATCACTTTCTTGGCCTCCATTCCCATTTCAAGCTATGGACCAGCCCGCCTCCAGACCTCTGAGCTCCAGGGCCTCTTCCTCTATCGGTATCAGGATAATGAGGAAAGGGATGCCGCCCCCTCCATCTTGGCTTTCTCCTTCACATTATGCGCTCTTTTCTGCTGCAAGCACATAAATATCCAGTGTTAGTCGCCTGCCAAAGATACACACAACCCCTTTGCTGGTTGCAGCTTGACTGTACATGGTGGTGCCACAGGAATGCCTCCTACATGCTGCCACTCAGTAATGTCAGTGTAGGAGTCAATTCTGATGGACCAGGGCACTCCATAGAGAGGCTGACATGCCTCTGACAGGCAATGCTGCTACCTGGGAATTGCCAGTGACCAAGTGGACATGCCTTTTCTACCAATCTCACATTCACACCTAGTCACATGTAAGGCTGTAGGGTAAACAATGTATGTTGCACTCACCTTGGCGGATTGCATAAGGTCATTAACCCCCTTGTGACACTGAAGCAGGTTTGAGGAACGACTCCACAGCTACTGACCTCTTCTGCGATCTCCATCCAGGCTTGCTTCATCTGGTGGTTCAGTCTCTTCCTTCCATCCTGGGGGAAGAAGATCTCTCTCCTTGCCTGAGCAGCCTGGAGGAGGACTTGTAAGCAGACATCAGTAAACCATGGGGTGACTCTGGATCGTCCTGCAGCCATTCCAATCAATGCCTTGTTCTTCAAAAATTGGTGGGAGGGCATATTGTGATGAGTACATAAGGAATCTGCAAGGGAATATAGATAGGTTGAGTGAGTGGGCAAAAACTTGGCAGATGGAGTTTAATGTAGGAAAGTGTGAGGTCATGCACTTTGGTAGGAAGAATCAAAAGACAGACTATTATTGAAATGGAGAGAGACTTCAAAAAAATGCAGTACAGAGGGATCTGGGTGTTCTTGTGCATGAAACACAAAAAGTTAGCATGCAGATGCAGCAGGTAATTAAGAATTTTGGCCTTTATTGCTAGGGGGTTGGAGTTTCAAAGTAGCGAAGTCTTGTTACAACTGTACAGGGTGTTGGTGAGGCTGCACCTGTGAGTACTGTGTACAATTTTGGTCCCTGTATTTAAGAAAGGATATACTAGCATTGGAGGCAGTTCAAAAGAGATTCACTAGGCTGATTCCTGGGATGAAGGGGTTGACTTATCAAGAATGGCTAAGCAGGGTAGGCAGAACAGTGGCACAGTGGTTCACACCGCAGCCTCACAGCGCCAGCGACCCGGGTTTGCTTCTGGGTACTGCCTGTCCGGAGTTTGCAAGTTCTCCCTATGACCATGTGGGTTTCAGCTGGGTGCTCCGGTTTCCGTCCACAGCCAAAGACTTGCAGGTTGATAGGTAAATTGACCTTTGTAAATTGCTCCTAGTTTAGGTAGGAGAATGGTGGGGAATGTGGTAGGGAATATGGGATTAACGTAGGATTAGTATAAATGGGTGGTTGCTGGTCGGCACAGACTTGGTGGGCCAAAGGGCCTGTTTCAGTGCTGTATCTCTCTGACTTTATTCATTAGAGTTTCGAAGAATGAGGGGCGATCTTATTGAAATGTAC
This sequence comes from Heterodontus francisci, assembly GCF_036365525.1. Lineage (NCBI taxonomy): Eukaryota > Metazoa > Chordata > Chondrichthyes > Heterodontiformes > Heterodontidae > Heterodontus > Heterodontus francisci. The sequence continues at coordinate 78,824,695 of NC_090373.1, forward strand.
AAGATTCTGAGGGGGCTTGACAGGGTAGATATTGAGAAGATGTTTCCACCAGTGGGGGAATCTCAAATCTCTGGGGGGATGTAGTTACAGAATAAGGGGACACTCATTAAAAACTGAGATGCAAAGGAATTTCTTCTCTCAGAGGGTAGTGAATGTCTGGAATTCTCTACCCCAAAGAGTTGTGGAGGCTAGATCACTGAAATATTTAAAGAGGAGGTAGATAGATTTTTGAAATATCGTGGTGTTGAGGGCCATGAGGAGCTGGCATGAAAGAGGAGTTGAGGTCTGGGGCAGATCAGCCATGATCTATTGAATGTCGGGGCAGGCTTGAGGGGCCGAATGGCCTATTTCTTCTCTTATTTCTTATATTCAGCTCTCCCTCTATGCTGCCTGTGCAGATGATTTCAATTTGACAGAGTGCTGGCATCCCTTTAAATCTAGCGCCACTTCCAGCAGTGTGACTTCATGTCGCCTGCACCACCTGATAAAGTTTAATCTTAAATCTCTTTGCCAAATTGCATAACCAACCTAAATTCTTCTCCCAATTTTTTAGTTGCTTCCTCCCTTTTTGCTGTGATCCTGACTTTTGGTTATGTCAGCAAATTTGATTAGTTTATACTTACACTCTCTGCTTCTCCTGATCAGCAACCGTAACTTTGGTACATCATAAGAACTAGGAGCAGGAGTAGGCCGTCCGGCCCCTCGAGCCTGCTCCGCCATTCAATAAGATCATGGCTGATCTTTTCGTGGACTCAGATCCACTTACCTGCGCTCTCACCGTATCCCTTAATTCCTTTATTGTTCAAAAAGATATCTACCTTAGCTTTAAAAAAGTTTACTGAAGAAGCGTCAACTACTTCACTGGGCAAGGAATTCCATAGATTAACAACTCTCTGGGTGAAGAAGTTCCTTCTTAATTCAGTCCTAAATCTGCTCCCTCTAATCTTGAGGCTATGCCCTCTTGTTCTAGCTTCACCTGCCAGTGGAAACATCCTCTCTACTTGTATCTTATCTATTCCCTTCATAATTTTGTATGTTTCTATAAGATCCCCCCTCATTCTTCTGAATTCCAATGAATATAATCCCAATCTACTCAGTCTCTCCTCATAAGCCAACCCCCTCAACTCCGGAATCAACCTAGTGAACCTCCTCTGCACCCTCTCCAGTGCCAGTACATCCTTTCTCAAGTAAGGAGACCAAAACTGCACACAGTACTCCAGGTGCGGCCTCACCAGTACCTTATACAGCTGCAACATAACCTCTCTGCTTTTAAACTCAATCCCTTTAGCAATGAAGGACAAAATTCCATTTGTCTTCCTAATTACTTGCTGTACCTGCAGACCAACCTTCTGTGATTCATGCACAAGGACACCCAGGTCCCTCTGCATAGCAGCATGCTGCAACTTTTTACCATTCAAGTAATAATCCTTTTTACTGTTACTCCTACCGAAATGAATGATTTCACATTTATTAACATTGTATTCCATCTGCCAGACCTTTGCCCACTCACTCAATGTATCTATGTTCCTCTGCAAAGTTTCACAGTCATCTGCACGCTTTGCTCTGCCACTCATCTTAGTGTCATCTGTAAACTTTGACACCCTACACGTGGTCCCTAACTCCAAATCATCTATATAAATTGTAAATAATTGCGGTCCCAACACCGATCCCTGAGGCACACCACTAGTGACTGATTGCCAACCAGAATAGCACTCATTTATCCCCACTCTCTGCTTCCTGTTAGTCAACCAATCCTCTATCCATGCTAATACTTTACCCCTGACGCCATGCATCCTTATCTTATGCAGCAGCCTCTTGTGCGGCACCTTGTCGAAGGCCTTTTGGAAATCTAGGTACACCACATCCACTGGGTCCCCATTGTCCACCTTGCTCGTAATGTCATCATAGAATTCCAAAAGATTTGTCAAGCATGACCTGCCCTTCATGAACCCATGCTGCGTCTGCCCAACGGGACAATTTCTATCGAGATGCCCTGCTATTTCTTCCTTGATAATAGACTCAAGCATCTTCCCCACTACAGAGGTTAAACTAACCAGTCTATAATTCCCCATCTTTTGTCTACCTCCCTTTTTAAACAGTGGCGTCACATCTGCTGTTTTCCAATCTGCTGGGACTACCCCAGAGTCCAGCGAATTTTGGAAAATTACCGCCAGTGCACCTGCTATTTCTCCCGCCATCTCTTTTAGTACCCTGTGATGCATTCCATCAGGGCCAGGAGACTTATCAATCCTTAGCTCCATTAGCTTGCCCAACACTACCTCTTCCGTAATAATGATTGTTCCCAGGTCCTCACCTACGTTCGTCTCTTTGTCAATTACTGGCATGTTATTAATGTCCTCCACTGTGAAGACCGATACAAAATACCTGTTCAATGCCTCAGCCATTTCATCATATCCCATAACTAAATTCCCCTTCTCATCCTCTAAAGGACCAATGTTTACTTTAGCCACTCTTTTTCATTTTATATATTTATAGAAACTTTTGCTATCAGTCTTTATATTCTGTGCTCGTTTTTTCTCATGTTCTATCTTACTTTTCTTTATAGCTCTTTTTTTTGGCTTTCTGTTGACCTTTAAAGTTTTCCCAATCTTCTAGTTTCATGCTGTTTTTGGCCACTTTGTATGCCTTCTCTTTCAATTTGATAGCCTCCCTTATTTCCTTAGACACCCATGGCAGATTACCCCTCTTCTTACAGTCCTTCCTTTTCACTGGAATATACTTTTGCTGAGCACTTTGAAAAATTGCTTTGAAAGTCCTCCACTGCTCGTCAACTGTCCCACCATAAAATCTTTGTTTCCAGTCTACTTTAGCCAAGTCCTCCCTCATTCTATTGTAGCCCCCCTTGTTCAAGCACAGGACCCTGGTATTGGATTTTATCTTCATACTCTCCATCTGTATTTTAAATTCAACCATACTGTGATCACTCCTTCCAACAGGATCCCTAACTATGAGGTCATTAATTATTTCTGTCTCATTACACAGGACTAGATTTAGGATAGCTTGCTCCCTCGTCGGTTCCATTACATACTGTTCAAGAAAACTATCACGGATACACTCAACGAACTCCTCCTCAAGGCTACCCTGACTGAGCTGGTTCAACCAATCTACATGTGGATTAAAATCCCCCATGATAATTGCCGTACCATTTTTACAGGCATTAGTTATTTCTTTGTTTATTGCCCGCCCCAATGTGATGTTATTATTTGGTGGCCTATAGACTACGCCTATCAATGACTTTTTCTTCTTAGAGTTTCTAATTTCCACCCAAATGGATTCAACCTCATTCTCCATAGAACCTATATCATCTCTCAGCACCGCCCTGATGTCGTCCTTGAATATCAGAGCTACACCACCTCCCTTACCTTCCTGTCTGTCCTTCCAAATAGTCCGGTACCCCTGGATATTTAACTCCCAGTCGTGACCAACCTGTAACCATGTCTCCGTAATGGCTACCAAATCATATTCATTCGTGATGATTTGTGCCGTTAACTGATCAACCTTGTCACGAATGCTATGAGCATTCAGGTAAAGTGCCTTTATGCTAGCTTTCTTACCCTCATGATTTCCAACATCTCTAATAATAACTCCTGAGTTATCCTTCCTTTCTGCTTCTTTCATAGTCTGCCTTGAACTTAAACCCTCCTGCACACATGTTAACCTGCTGCTTACCTTTTTATTTACCATCATATTCCCTGTCGTTTTCCCTTTCCCTTCCCCCCGAGTCACTAGTTTAAAGTCCTAGAGACCACCCTATTTATCCGTTTCGCTAGAACACTGGTTCCAGATCGGTTCAGGTGGAGACCGTCCCATCGGTACAGATCCCCCCGGTTCCAAAACTGATGCCAATGCCCCATGAAATGGAAACCCTAATTACACATCCATACGTGTGCCGGCAAGCTTCTTTTGAAGATGCAGAGGCCGGTTTGGAGAACCCCTGTGGAAATGTTTAGTGTCCATTTGGCATTTAGGCCATTTATGTATATTAGAAACAACAAAACATCATGCTTTTACTTCTGAGAGATTCCAGCCATCACCTCCCCCAGCCTGATATCCCAACTCTCACAAGCACTCTTTGCTTTCAATTCTTTAACCAGTTTCTTATTTGGATTACTGTTCAACTTCAGCCTCTTGCAGCTTTAGTTCAAACAGAATTCTTTCATGGAAAATGTTATCTGAAAAGGTTTCTAAGAGTCCAAATACATTGTTGACATTTCCACCAAATGCTTCATCCGTGATGTCCTCAAATAAACCAAGCAGGTTTGTCACGGAGGATCTTCCCCTAAATCATTTGGTTGTTTCTGTTTAAAATTATTCCTAAGCAGGCAATCCACGAGCCAACCATTATATGACACGTTTTGGTGCTAAGCAAATGAGCCTCTGATTCCCTCAATGAGATAGCAGAGGACTATTTCCTTCAGCTGGGGATTCGGTGATAAGAGATCATCAATTTCAAACTGTCAGTAAGAAAGTGAAGAGAGCTGTTAAGAGAAATTGATATATATATAGGCATGGAGGCCAAAAATCCACAGTGCACATCGGCCATAAGGCTGGGAGCAGAAGGGTGGAAAGACTGGAAGTTAGGCAAAGACACGGGCTTCCTTACTAGTTTTTCAGGGATATGTCCTGTCCAAACAAAATTATTGGTGTTAGAAAGGTCGCTTCCAGGTTAGGAATTCTGAGCTGAGAATCTTTGGAACAGTCACCCTTTTGCCTCTTCCAGTTGTTGGGGACCTCTAGTAGCACAGGCAGCCACCATCAGCTTCCGCTGCCTTTCCAAACTGTGGTGAAGTCAGTTTAAGACATCTGTGGCTGGTGCATCCAGGTATTTATGTCGGGATGCTGTCCCCACAAATTTTTCCAGCTGTTCTATTTGGTTGCTTCCGGTTCTGAAAAACCTCAACTGTGTCCAGTGATTCTTCTATGATGATGCATGATGCTTGCTGTTTTACCATCTTTTGTAAAAAGTTTGCCTACCACACCCAGCATCTTTATCAGTCTGAAATATGCAAAGGCAACTTTATGTCTGCTCATAATCTTTTGCAAATTTACTTTGAGTGCTCCCAGATGAAATTTTATTAAAAAGAAGTGTTTGCTGCAGTCTACTTGTCACTCCTCTGCTTCTTTGCCAAACGTGTCACTTATAAATTCTATGAATTCTCTTTTTCACCCTTTTACAACCTGGGACATTTTTCTACTGATTATAACTAAAGATTACAGAATCAATTGTAATTGTTGCATTTGGTTTTACCATTATGACTAGCAATAAATTTGATCCAATTTTGCTTTCTTAGATCTGTTGACCTGATGGCACCCGTGCAATTGCTGACAAGTTGTGTGCGCCCAAACTTACCCTGTCCGATCTTGTCGCTGATGAAAGGCACTTCTGTTATTTCTACTGAAAGGTCACAGATCTGAAATGATGGGTGGAATCTTCCCATTCCATGGAGGCGAGTTAGGAGGTGGGGCCAGGAGGAAACTTGGAAATTAGTGTGTTGGGTCGGACTCTTGCCAGAGGCGGGGTCAATGTGACAATGGCTACCTGCCCAGCAGTGATGGGTAACCAATTAGGCCGATTAAGGTGCCAGTTCGGGGCATGATCATGGAGCCGGTGGGATCTTCCTGATGGTGAACAGCCCCCTGATGAGGCTGGAGCCTGACAGGTAAATGGAGGCGCCCTTCTGGTGGAAGGCTGGGGGAGGCTATTGGCTTGGGATGAGACGGTCACAGCCACAGCCACAGCCACAAGCCACCCAGTGGAGGGATTCCCCCTCCACACTGATGGGCTGACAACTGTGGCCCTGAATGAATTTGAAATTTTTAGAATGCTGCAAAGAGCGCATCCATTTTGAGGTGCACTCGCAGTCTCCTTCCTGCAACTTTACAGGAGGTGGCCATTTAAGAGGCCGCCTCCGCATTTGTTGTCCTATTCAGGACAGCAGGTGAGTTCCCAAGGTGGGAGGCCCAATCAGAGGGCCTACAGCACAGGATGACCAGCAGCCCCACTGGGAGAGGTGGATGCTGCTGAGGCAGAAAGGCAAAGGGAGGGCGCTTCAAAATGGAAGCGTTCTTGGATGCCTTCTGCAAATTTGTGAATGAAGAAGCCCACAGCTTGTGGGGCGATCAGATGAAGGGAGCCTGCGGCCTTTCATCCTGGCTGCTCCTTCATTGGGGCTTGGCGCCTCTGGCTCTGATGGCTTCCTGGCAGGCTTCATCCAAGGCGCTGTCGGGCACTGCAATAAACGAGGTGCCAATTTGACGGCAGGAACCACTGTTGCCTTTGGAAAATGGCCCATACGTGGGTCCTTAATGGGCCTAATTGGCTGCCCACCTCTGTAGAGTGGGCTGCAGACTTTTTGCCCAACCTGCCCCAGGAAACTCATTTGGAGGCGATACAGCATCAGTGAGTGGTTTCAATGAGCAACTTCCTGAATTTCCATGCCCTCCCCTCACCCACCTCCAAAGCCGTCTCTGTGGGGCTGGCAATATTCAACCCAACAAAGCTAGTGTTAAATCTCAGGTTATCTATCGTCTTAAAAATTCTGACCTAGTCTGTGTTCTTCAGTATGGCTGTTGGTTTTGCCGTTGCATTGGTGATCTTGCTGTAGGTGCTTGATTACTTGGGTAAATGAGCTGACATTGTTTTGGATACCTCTAAAGGCTTTAACAGGGTCTGGCACTGTTAGCTTCTAAACAAGTCCCACTGAAGTTACATTTATGACTATCTAATTACCTCTGAAATCACCCTATATTGATGGCTAATCATGCTGTTAATTTAGGAATTCCCAAGTTTCTGTCCTCTGTCACTATGTTCTCTCTGTACAACAATGACCACTGTTATGTTTTTAAGTATTTTCTATCCTTATTACTCTAAATTATTTTCGATGTGATTGTCACAGAGCAGCCTGGGCAACCTTCCACACCCCAGAGGCAAGCAGGAAGCTGACTTTCTGGACACATGGAGCAACTGGTGCCAAAGTGAATTATCCTGTGAACACATACTGGAAGCTTGTGCATTTTGGCTGTAGCTTCATGGCATTGGTCATGGGCCCTTAGTGAGTCATGAGCTAAAATACCCTGATCTCTTTCTTTCACCATTGGTTTTAATTATTTCCTTGTAGAGTTTATATATGTTTAGCATTTGGCCCCACCCATATGCACGACACTACACTTTTCTAGGTTAAACATCATTTGCCAAATATGGGCCTAATCCCCCAACACATCTGTTGTTCTAATATGGAATGGACTACCTGAAATTGGGGTGGAAGGAGATTTGATCATAACTTTCAAAGGGGAATTCAATATAAGTGAATTTTGCAGGGCTTTGGGGAAAGATCAGGGGAATGAAACAAATTGGATAACTCTTTCAAAGATCCAGCACAGGCATGACGAGCTGAATGGCCTCCTTCTGTGCTATATGATTCTATGACATCTATATCAGCTTGCAGTAGTTGAGCATTCTTATTATCCACAAACCTGCAGTTCATTTCCCAACACTTGCATCCAGATCATCAATGAAAATAGTAAATAACAAAGGTGCCAACACTGATCCCTGCAGGACACCACTGGTAACCAACCTCCAAGCAGATCCAAATCCATTGACAATCATTTTCTGCCTAACGGCATTCAGCCAATTCTCTATCCACGGCAGCAGATTGCCACTAATTCCATATGATTCTATCCTGTAAAGAAGTTTCCTAAGCAGTACTTTATCAAGAGCTTTCTGAAAGAGAGACAATGTTTATTGGATCACCCTCAACGACTAAACATTAGACTCCCTCAAAAAAATAATTCAGTTTGTAAGAAACAATGTTATTTTCCAGGTGAAGCATGTGAGTATCTAGCTAATGGCTTTACACTACCTGGTTCTGCCTTGTCCCACTTCTTAAAATCTGATGCGATAACTGCAGCCTGACCTATTTTAAGATAGCTTATTTTTTCCAAAACATTATCTTCATCTATTTTAATATTAACATTTTTATTAACAGCACCACTTAATGCTACCAGTTGCATACCATCTACAAGAGTAAAGATTTGTGCAAAGCAGTCAATTAGAATCTCTGTCATATCCTGGAGAGTCCTTTCTGCTTGTCTTATGGGTCTTCGCCCTTCAACTTCTTGTTTCATTAAAGGAAGAAAAAATTGATTTTTTAATTCATTCTTGAGATATGAACATTGCTGGCAAGGCCAACATTTATTGTCCGTCCCTAATTGGAGGTGAGCCACCTCTTGAACTGTTGCATTGCATGTGGTGTAGATGCATCAATAATGCTTTTTTCCCTGTAGTGGTTTGATACAACTGAGTGGCATGCTGCACCATTTCAGAGGGCAGTTAAGAGTCAACCACATTGCTGTCGATGTGGAATCACATGAAGACCAGACTAAATAAGGATGGTATATTTCCTCCCCTGAAAGACATGACTGAACCCTATGGGTTTTTACAATAATCTAGCATTTCAAGATTATTAATGACACTAGCATTTTATTCTAGATGTATTAATTGATTTTAAATTCTCCCAGCTGTTGTGGTGGGATTTGAACTCATGTTTCTATAGCATTAGCCCTGGCCTGTGGATTACTAGTTTAGTAACATTACCACCATACTACTGTCTCCTTAATAGCTATGATTACAACAATTGCATGCAAGATCTTAAACATTTAATTTTGAAGTCCAGGTTTCAGTTTTCAAATCTACTAAAACTCATTTCATAAATGCATCAATCCTCAGTTTAGCTTGGCCTTTTTGAAACATTCCTACTTAATGTTTGTTAAAACAGACTCATGTTCCTCTTTAAACTATACAACAATGGACCTGTAAACAAAAATAGTTTCCCGGATTTAGAAACTCTTGACTTATTTTTGTTTCAGATTGAAAGGAATGTTTCACCCCTTGCCACCCCCTAAAAGGATTCCTAGCTCTTATTCTCATCCCATTATTTAAAGTGCTCTATGTTGTCGGAGAAATATTTGATGTATTTTCTATATTTCAATATCAATCTCCCCAATGTCACCAATTTTGACACATTGCTTCTTTTCAACAAGACATGCTTGAATGAATAGTTCCCTGACATAATATACACACATTCTAACCTCTGTAATGCAAGTTCTCTGTAATACGTTCTTCCAGCAACTGGTAGAGGAGGAATGGTAGTGATCAGCACCCATTTTCTAGATAATTCCACTGCAATATTGTTGAAACTACTCTCCCCATTAAGCTTCAAATTCTTTTCCTTTATTTTCAAATAATTTTCTAATTAAGATTATATCTCATATTTGACTTTATTCCGAAATAGTACAATTAGCAATTGTGCTGTTTTCTTTTCAAAAAATAGTAAGACCACAGCCTGAGCAATACTTTGACTATCCTGGCTGAGATTCAGACTAGTGTAAATAAGGTTTAACTAACTGAAAGAAGTTCAATTCAGATTTATGCATTGTATGCAGATGATTCTGTTAGTAATAAATAATATGCATTGTGATATTCTAGAAGTTAGTATCACTGCTTAGAGAGAGGAAACTGCTTTGACCCATTTTTGTCATGTCCTCAGATTATTTCATTTTTAGTTCATCATGTTACTAAAATTCAACTTCAGCTATCCCTCGAGCTGTTTTTATTGGACAGAACACCTGATCTCCCTTTGGATCGTTGCATTATTAAGTTATTAGACATCATGCTGGTGGCTGCCAAGAAAAATACACTCCTTAATTTCTGATCCACCCACCTTTTCATGGTGATTCAAAATATTGATGGATATCACACTTTGGGATAGATTGACACATACTGGTGTATAAAGAATGATTTTACTGCAGAAAATCTGATAATTTTTGACCGCCTCGAAAGAAAAAAGTGAACTGATCAGCGTGGGAGGATTTGACTTTTAACATCCTTTTGCACCTCTCAAATTACCACCTTATTCCTTTCAAACTCTGATTTGTTCTTTTGTTTGCTTGTTATATTTCATACCATAATCGGTGGATATGTCCCTGTTTTTCTGCTTTTCATTCTCAAGTATTTGTCTTCCCTTATTTAAATGAGGCCCTGGTGTTAAGTTTGGCAGGGCCTCCAGGTCCCCGGCCTTTTTAGGTTTTCCCTGTGCTACCCCACTCCCACACCACCCCCCCACCCCACCTCACTGTTAATATCAGGACCATTTTTCCAACTTGCTCCAGTCCCATTGATTTTCGCTCCTTTCACCTTGACTCTTTCACTGCATACCACTACATCTGAGACTGGCACCCTACGCCATTCCTCTATCACCTCCAAGCTCAATGATTCCAATACTCTCCTGCCAAACTACCATTCTCCACTCTGGTGCCTGTATTCTACTGCGTATCAAGTCCTGTTCATTAAGCCTGTCGACACTGACCTATGTTGGTACCTTGTGCCCAGTGCCTCAAATTTAAATTTTCATCCTCATTTTTAAATCCTCTTTAGCACTACAATCCCCCATCTCAATCTGCTCATTTATCTGATTCCAGCTCTTTCCCCACCCCCCACCTCCCCCCCCCACCCCCACCCCCCCCGCCCCACCATCCCTTTCCCTTCATTCCATTATTGGCAGCTGTGTCTTCAGCCACCTAGGCACTATGCTCTGGAATTTCTTCCCTAAATCCCTTTGTCTTTGCACCTCCCTCTCCTCCAAAATCCTCCCTAAGACCAAGCTACTGGTTACCCCTCCTAATATTCTTTGACTTGGCAACCATTTTTTTCCATATACCTCTGTGACACTCCCTGGGACACTATATAAATTCAAACATCTATTACAAGCTCAATTACTTGGATCATGTTTCTTTCCATGTGTTCCAATTCCTGTAAGGACTCCATTTCTTCCTCCCTATCTGTCATATCTGCTCTCATGACTTCACCTTCCACATCACAGGCTCTGAAATGAGCTTTTTCTCCACCTTGGTTTTCTCTTGCTTATAGTTGACAAGTCTATCCAATTTCACATGTTCTCACCTTCTCCCATTCTTCCTCTTCTCACACACACATATGCCCTTTTGCCCCTTAGCTTACATCCCACCAACCTCTGCAGTTAGCAGCCCATCTTCTGCATTTTCACCACCTACAACATGATTCAACACCAAGCCAATCTTTGTGTCCTCTGTTCTCTGGCCCAAACTTCACTTCCGTGACATTGTTGTTCACTCAACATGACCAATTTCGCTGGTCAACCAAACAAAAGTCTACCCCAAAGTGTTTTAATTCCAGAGTGCACAGGCCTGAACATTTTTTTAAAAAGCTAAGTATTGCAGAAATGGTCTTTGAGTAGTCGCATGAGGTAGAGGTAGGGGTCCAGTTGAAAGTCCAGGCCTGCCCTGAAGTTTATGTATAAGGCCTGCATGATCATGGAAGACTCACTTGGTGGATGGAGGGTATAGCTTTGATCATCACACTTTTTTTATTCTTTTTTTAAAAAACATTCCTTTTCCTTCTTTCTGTTCCCTCTTTTTTTTTCCCTCCATTTTTCTCTTTTCCCCTTTAGAATTTTGCGTCATTCCATTTCTCCTGGTCTCCTTTGTTATACTTTACTCCTCTGTCTATACTTTGTGCTACCTTTCTCTCTCTTGTTTCTTAGGTGGAGGCAGTGACCTGAGCAAAATGCAGGCAGCTCACTGATGGGAAGTCCCACAGATGGGAAAATTAGCACCTCATGGAGGGAGGAGGAGTAGGCTGTTAATAGATTAAAGGTTCAGCCAGCGAGTAATAAACAGTCCGATTGCTCCCAGATCTCATCAGATGAGGAACCAAGCTTTGAAAGTCTGTTTGACTTCCTTGACTTTTCTGTGTATGAGAGATAAGCATAGAAAAACAAAGCCACTCAAGCCACTGGCAATTAATTTGAGGCACTTTGAAAAGTAAGCTGGCTATTGTCCAAACCAGCAAGTTTCCCCACATTTAATTTTTCATTTACCATTGATCTCAGTTGAGTATCAATAGTATTTGTCCTCAGTGCTCTGGGTTAGGAAGGTGAACACATTGACCTCTGCTAGGTGAGAATAGAATTGGGATCGCCTGTAATGCTTCTTCTCCCCCCACCCATAGTTTAATAATTATCAGCACTCACTATAAAACATGAAAATGTGAAGTATTGTCACTTGGGTAATGTATCAAAGGGTGACCACTGCTTGTGGAACTCAATGCCAGAAATGATTTAATGCCATCAGAAGGAAGTGATGGATGAGGGACGAGGAGAAAATTGACGAGAAAATAGAGAAAGAATACAAAGTGGAGCTGAACTTCAGTCACGCTCAAGTGGCTTCTAATGTTGGGTGATGGAGAGGGTAGGTACTACAACCAAAACGTTTTCTTTGTTTTAGCTCAATACTTCTCTGATCAGCTGGTTCTGACATGCTACTGCTGTCAATGGTAGTGTTTCTGGTCTAACTTTGCACATTTTTTCTGGCACAAGTGCCTGGTTCAATCATGATAGCTGGGCAAATTTACACCCATAAGTAAACCCCTATGGCCCAAATAAGAAGAAAACCTGCAGCAGTCACTAAGTAACTTATTTTTACTGCGCGTTGAAATTATGAAAATTAATTAATACCAGGATCTTGATATTTATTAATTCCATGTGCTTGACAGAAATTATTTGGAATTCAGACAGTTTTTCCTTAATATTTGCTCTTTGAGTTTTGGATTTATTTATCAGAATCGTTTCAATGACAGCTTGGTTTGCTACTATTCGAAATGTCATATAAGTCTTGAGGAGTGAATGGTGCAATGTTTACAGTACTACCACTGCCAAACCACATATGACACGTACATTGGCAGGATAACTACAGAATCCAAATACATACTCAGAACTAATTTAGTTACAATAAAAAGAAAAAACTACAAGTGGTAGAAATATGGAATAAAAATAAAAACAGAAGATGATGGAAACATGAGATGCCCATCAGCACCTGAGAGAGAGAAAAAAAGTTAATGAATCATCCCTAAGACTAACCAACTCTTTTAGTTTGAGACTTTGACTGACCAGCTGTGTATTTTCAGCATTTTCTGTTTTATTACTAACTTCGTTGTAATACTTTGAAATTTAAATTTGACATTTATTCATGACATTAAATAATTAGCACAAACAAAGTTTTTTTTGTACAACAAACATTCCTGTTTTAATTTACGGATTATGCTTTCAGTGAAAGGAGCCAAATTCATTCTTGCACTGTGCCTAGGTAATTAGGGTTAAATGATGGCTAGATGGTGGGTAGTTTCTCAAAGCCAGACATATGCAACAGCCTTTTCTGGTTTGTCCACAGAAATAAGGAGGAATCTATTACTTTATTTCACCTCACTGCACGTATGAACTTTCTCTACTGCTGCAGTTATGTACAAAACGGAAAATGAATGTTGTCATACCCAAAAGTAAAGATGGTCTCTGCATAACAACTGGAACATTTTGCTTCTCCAGCAGCTAATGCAATGTTAACAAACAAAAAGCTGGCTTTTCCAGGAAGCATCAATGCTCATTGCCTCATGAAGAAAACACAATTAGTTACACTTATAAAGAGCTGCACATTATCCTTGTGAAAGGGAGGGAAACATTTCAAAATTAAAGTTAGCATCCTTGCCTCACGCAATGTAGTAACTGAGAAAACTCTCCACAATTGTGAAAGCAGCTGGTGCCTCTCAATCTTGCCTCAGCAGTTTTAATTTAGTGTCATTATAAATTAACATTCAAATTAGATTAAACATTCTACTTTCTCTTAGCAAACCCTTTTATGTTTATCAAATTAAAAGACTCATGGTACACAATCACATCTTGCAGAGTTTTTGCAGAAAATTCTAATGATCAACTTCTCTAAATATTGAAAAACCGGATTTAAAAATAACATGGTGATAAAATCTACCACAAACATATCAAGGATATCAAGGTAATTCCTCCTAGGAATGATTTAACAATCTTTAGACTCAAGTTAGAGCAGACAGAATAAATGCTACAGTTTCTGTCATTCCTTTTGTACATGGTTTGTGTTACGAGCAACAGAAATATCAGCAAAATCCTATTTCATTTAGAGTTCATATACAAATGTGGCAAGAAGTATGTTTCAAGGCAGTAGTGTTACTGTAACAGGTTTTTTCTTGCATCTTTTGTAAAAATCTATAGGCTGGTAATTTCCTCAGAGCTGGTCCCACTCCACCACCATAAGTTAGCAGGAAGTGCAGTAGAAAACCCAATTACTAAACGCTGCATTTCTGCCGAAATTACGGTGGCCGAGTGGAAGTAGCTCTGAGAAAATGCCTGGCTAACTGTTTAGCAGTTCCTATGACACACTCTGATATTGTGTAGCACTTTTCTTTCAATATCATAAACATAAGGAAATGTTGGGAAATGAAACAATTATCCAACTTCCTGCATTCGGTGTCAACATCAAATATTTCAGATATAGCATAGGCCAAGCACATGCCAAATGTACTTCTACTCTACTGCACTAATGTTATTTAACTTCTGAAGAGCACCTCTTACTGAACTAATGCAGCATTTTCATTTCCCACTCCAGGCATCAGAGCCCACACTGAGTGACATTGGCAAACTAATGCCATAACTTGATGCTTTCATAAGTTTAATGTGAGTGTTTCTATTTTTCTTTGCTAAAAGTGCTTTAAGAGCTGATATTTGAATTGCGGACTGAGTGAAATGTGCACAGACTACAAGGCACTTGTTGCGGACTGAGTGAAATGTGCACAGACTACAAGGCACCTGTTTCCAAGCAGGTCAACAGGAAAATGACAGGAAGATTTATGACTGTCACATGACTTGATTATGGGTTTTAGTTTCACTTTGCATTATGAAAGAAGTGTGGGTTGGACCAGCAGCATACAGTGAGCTGGCTGGGACCTATTTTTGCAGACCAGAGTAAAAGACTTACTCCCTGTAAAAGAAGATTTGTCTCTTTGGGAAAATAAATCCAACATTTGAGGTGGTGGCTGTGTTCTGCCTGGTGAGAGGAAAAGACCGCTGGAGAGGGAAAAGACCTAGGAAAAGAGGAGTTGCTGCTCTCTGTGGAGGAAGACTGCTTTGCAGAGAGGAAGACCTGCATTTGAAAGGCAGCAGTTTCCTATTGCCTCCAGTCTCTCAAGAATCCCTGCCTCAAGAGTGATTCCTGTTGCCTTTTATGTTTTGGGAGATCCTAAAATCTCAAGAAAGCTTCTATTGCTAGACTACTTTAAAACCCAAGTAGACCTGTTTCTACGCCCTTTTGCTGAGAGATCTGTGTGACACCAGAGGCAGACAAATTACCATGAAAGCCTACCCATCACAGACTGTTCAGCAACCTCGCCTGGAGAGACTTCGAGTGGTATCTGACTATTTGACTCTGGGACACCTCACTGACCCAGAAATACCCTACCAGACTGTGACAACCCAATTATTTTATTATTCCTTAAAAAAAATGTTGCAAATAGAAAAAGCCTTTTTTCCCCCGGTTAACCTTTTTTTTAATATATGTATGTGTGTGCATGAGGGTTAGGAAGAATAAGAATTTTTGAAAGAATCTTTTTCACATATAGAGGCATCTCATTATTGTTTAAAACTTAGTTTATTAATAAATAGTTAATCTTGTTATTGTTTAAAGAAACCTAGTTTGGTGTGCTTTATTCTGGGGGACAAATAGAGTGTTTGATTCAGCTACTTTCCGGTTGGTGGGAAACTTTACAAATATGCTATGACCTGTGGAGTACTGGGACTGAATTAACAGTGCATTGCTGCCACCTTGGTTGTAACATAAGGATATGAGTTATAATTACACAGACTGATTTTATTTAGGCCTTTACAACTGGCAGAAACTTGAGATTTTTATCCCATCAGCTAGGATTAGATTCTACCACTGGTTCCTCGGCTGAATGGAGAGTATTCCAATGCTGGTCATTATTACATTCTCAGCACTCTGACTTGCTGTACCTACTCCCAATACTCATCCTGTAGCCTCAATGGCAGACTGTGCAGCACAACTATGTTGGCAGGGTAACTTTGTGCACAAGCCCTTGGGCAGAGATAGTCTTGCAACTCCAAAGAATAATGCACCACACTCTTTGAGCTCAGCTAATGAAGGAACACAGCCAAAAATAGGCCTAGAAGTCCACAAAGAATCTGAAATGACTAAAAAGCAACTTAGCTGAACAAACACAGGCTCACTGAGTTCAACTTTGGCAGAACATACTGTTATGACCAGGTCAGAAAGGTGTCTAGGAGTGCCTCTCAGCCTTCACCTGGTCTTACTGTAACAGGGTTTAATTTTAAACACACCGTGTTTTTTTAGCTCCCCCTTAGTGAATCCTTGTTCACCGCTTTCCAATTATAAAGAAAAGAAACCAGCACAAACAGGCTTTCTTAGGTTTAAAGAAGAAAAGTTGAAATTTATTAAACTTAAACTGTAATTCAGCTGGCGCCTATGGATACACAATGTGCCCACGCTAGCATGCATACGCGATACGCACAAGCAAATAGAGACAGAAAACAGCAGAAGAAAAATGAAGTGGAAATGTTTTTTTTTTATTCATTCAGGGATGTGAGCATCGCTGGCTAGGCCAGCATTTATTGTTCATCCCTAATTGCCCTTGAGAACGTGATGGTGAGCTGCCTTCTCTAACCGCTGCAATCCATGTGGGGTAGGTACACCCACAGTGCTGTTAGGAAGGGAGTTCCAGGATTTTGACCCAGCGACAGTGAAGGAAGGGCGATATAGTTCCAAGTCAGGATGGTGTGTGACTTGGAGGGGAACTTGCAGGTGGTGGTGTTCCCTTCATTTGCTGCCCTTGTCCTTCTAGTTGGTAGAGGTCGCGGATTTGGAAGGTGCCATCTAAGGAGCCTTGGTGCATTGCTGCAGTGCATCTTGTAGATGGTACACACTGCTGCCACTGTGCGTCGGTGGTGGAGGGAGTGAATGTTTGTGGATGGGGTGCCAATCAAGCTGCCTGCTTTGTTCTGGATGGTGTCGAGCTTCTTGAGTGTATTTGGAGCTGCACCCATCCAGGCAAGTGGAGAGTATTCCATCACACTCCTGACTTTGAGGCAATATTTGAATAGTTTTTGTGACAGTTCTTCGAGCTCACTGTAGAGTCCTTGATTGTAGGTAGTTCTTGCTTTTCGTTGGGGCCCATTACTCTTCTTAAACCTTATTTGCTGTCAGAGACTTTTTTCTCTTGAGGTGCATGTGTCTTCAGTGGATTCTGAGGCTTGTGAGAAAGAGATGAGAGTAGGCAGACAGGAGAGGCTGTAGCGAGCCAGCCAGGAGAGATCTTCTCAGTCCAGGAGTATTCTGCTTTCTGCCGAAACTGTTGTACAAATTCAAAAAACTCAGGTTGTCCAGCAAGTTAGTCATGTGACTAGCTGGTTTGACCATGTCCATTTGTGCATTCAGCCACCTTTGCAGTCAACCTGGAATGCGAGCTCCCCCACCTTCAACGTATGGTGATCAAAAGTCCATTGTGCGTTGAATGTGTCAGTGAATGGTCCTTTGACCTTTCCAAGCACTGTCTGCTAATATGCAAATGTCTTTCCAGCCAAGATCCGGAATTTTTTTGAAAACAAGTCCTTTCTTCACTTCAACAACAGTTTGAAATTTAATGTCCATGTGGCGAAATTAATATGTCTCATGCTTGGCAGGTGGAGGCCTATATGACAATACCTTAAGCAGACACAGGACTGGAATCTAAATCAATTTTAGGCCTTGCTGTTTTCAGGTGAGTGCCCTGGATGACTAAAAGTTGCTTGCATCAATATGGAGTCTGGCATACTTGCAGCACAGTACTGGCACAGAGATTTTTGCACAAAATCCACTAGTCTCATACCAATTTTATGACAGAAAATGGACAGCCATGAATTGAATATCCAAGCAGTGATATTTGTCACATCAGTTAGTTAAAACTGCATCAATGCATTGCATAGATGGCAGATGATCCAACAGAGAAAAGAGAATGAGAACTTAACTCCCTTAAAGTAGCTGGATTCCCCCTAGTGCAGGGTGCCTCTCATGCTACCTGTCTGGCTTTAAATGTCCTCTTGAAATGTGCCCTTAATTTCATCATAAGGAAGATATTTCAGTCACTGAAGTGATGGTGCGAGATGTTAGCCATCTGATTCTTCATGTCAGTCCATGCTGCCCAGGAAATATCCATCATTCTTTTAATCTCAGGTAATCCAGGATAGCTGCACTCCTCAGTAACGGCATTGTGTCAGGATTGCTGATAAGGTACCATAGATATGCATTTCAGTCATCGTTGTTGGCACCTTTTTGTCATCCAAGCATAGAGGTCATAAACTGGTACAATGAAGTTTTGAGCTCGACATGACTATAGTTGAGCAGACCATTAAGATTTTGAAGTCTCGTTTCCATCGCCTGGACCGGTCAGGGGAAGCTTTACAGAACAGTCCAGCAAAATTTTTCAGAGTTTAAGTGGTTTGCTGCAGGCTCCATTGTTCAGCAATTACAAAAAGGTTGGGCATTCCAACAGTAGAGGTAGAGAAAATCAACTAGCTGATCATGATGAGGATGCCCAATATGTTAATTGTATATTAATTGTATGCTCGTGGTGGGCATTAACTGGGATTTACTTGTGCTCATATAAATAGGCTCAGACTGAATCTGTGGTTGTTGGATTTGGAGTACATGTTTGTATCTATGTAAATGAATGCTTAAAATGTGTAAAGATTGGCTTCAGTTCTATCTTTCACCAACTGGCTTTCTGGAATATTAACATGCTAACAGATGATGATTGCCTAAAGGTGAAAGTTGGAAACTAAAAAAAAAATTCAGACAGGAAACTAATATCCCAGTGGCCATTGTGGAAAATGGCAGAAAACTAGTGTAAATTATTAGGGTATGAGTACCCTCGAATGTTCTCAGAGTGTGAATCATATGACCAGTGGAAGAATAAAGTGGATATGTGGAAAAAGTATTTGTTAAATTCTTTCATGGGATGTGAGCATCACTGGCAAGGCCTGCATTTATTGCCCATTCCTAATTGCCCTTGAGAAGGTGGTGGTGAACTGCCTGCTTGAACTGCTGCAGTCCATCTGGTGTAGGTACACCCAGGGTGCAGTCAGGGAGGGACTTCCAGGATTTTGATCCAGCGACAGTGAAGGAACAGCGATATAGTTCCAAGTCAGAATGACGTGTGGCTTGGAGGGGAATTTGCAGGTTGTGGTGCTCACATATGTCTGCTCCCCATGTCCTTCTATGTGGTAGAGGTCATGGATATGGAGAGCAGTGCATCTTGTATATGGTACACATTACTGCCATTATGTGCCGGTGGTGGAGGGATTGAATGCTTAAGGTGATGAATGGGGTGCCGATCAAGCAGGCTGCGTTGTCCTGGATGATTTCGAGAGTTTTGAGTGTTGTTGCAGCCACACTCATCCATACAAGTGGAGAGTATTCTTTCACAGTCCTGACTTGTGGATGGTGGACAGGCTTTGGGGAGGCTGCCGAGACTTCAGAGTTGCCAAACCTCTGATTGGCCCTCTCCTTAATTGGGTGGCAAACCCAGAGGCAGCCAATTAGGAAGCCAGCTCCAGTAAAATTGCTGAGCTGGTCCCGCTGCTGTCAAGTGTGGGCTTGGGACTCACATCTACTCCTAACATCGGGAACCTAAAGCCCCTGGTAAAATCCTGCCCATAAAATCAGAACTAAAGTATTTTGTGAGTTGGTTACCCACCAGTTCGAAAATGATGAAGGTTTTGACCTTCTATTACAGTTCTGAGATGAAATTGAACACGAGCATATGAAATAGGAGCAGGAGTAGGCCATTCAACCTCTCGAACCTGCCCGCCATTCAATGAGATCATGGCTGATCTTTAACTTCAACACCACTTTCCTGCAATATCCCCATATCCCTTGATGTTTTCAACCCTGTTGAACCCTGTAAGAATTTTGTATGCTTGAATGAGATCACCTCTCATTCTTCTAAGCTCAGAGAATAAAGGCTCAGTCTATTTAATCTTTCCTTGTAGGACAATCCCTCCATCCCAGGAATTAGTTTGGTGAACTTTCATTGTACTCCCTCGATGGCAAGTATATCTTTCCTTAGGTAAGGAGACCAAAACTGCACACAATACTCCAGATGCGGTCTCACCAAGCTTCTATGTAATTGCAGGAACACATCTTTACTTCTGTGCTCAAATTCACTTGTAATAAAGGCCAACATACCATTTGTCTTCTTAATTACTTGCTGTACTTGCATGTTAGCTTTCAGTGACTCAAAAACAAGGACACCCAGGTCCCTTTGAAATTCAGCACTTCTCAGCCTCGCACCATTTAAGAAATACTTTACATTTCTGTTTTTACTACCAAAGTGGATAACCTCACATTTCTCCACGTTGTATTCCATCTGCTAAATTTGTTGCCCATTTGCTTAGCATCTCCAAATCCCCTTGAAAGTCTTTGCATCCTCCTCACAACTCACATTTCCACCTAGTTTTGTGGCATCTGCAAACATGGAAATATTACATTTAATCCCCAAATCCAAATCATTGATAGATTGTGAATAGCTGGGGCCCAAGCACTGATCCTTGCAGTACCCCACTAATTCCAGCCTGCCAACCTGAAAATGACCCATTTATTCCTACTCTCCGTTTTCTATCCATTAACCAGTTCTCAATCAATGTCAGTATATTCCCCCCAATCCCATGTGCTCTAACCTGTGTGGGACCTTATCAAAATCTAAATATACCACATCCACCGGATTCCCCTTATCTATTCTGCTAGTTACATCCTCAATTAACTGCCACTTAAGGGCCTCCGCCCGCCACCATGGGGATTTTACATTTGGCTGGCAGTCAGTTGAGGCCTCAGAAAACCCTCCTGATAAAACTAGGTGGCCTTCTGGCAGCTTGAGGGTGTCCCTCCTGATCGGGCACCCTGTGCCCCACAGAGGGCCACCCCTGAGGCCCCAGCCACTCCCAATGCACAACACGCCCCTTGGCCCCCAAACTGACGCCCCCCCCTTGCCTCGCCGAGGCCTGACCAATTGCCTGCGGCGAGGCCCCAAAAACCTACATCTTTTCCGGGGCTGTCCTTCATCTTCATCCTGCAGTTGGATGTAGTCCCAGCAGTGCCCACCACTCCCTGTGGGTTTGCTGGGACTAAGAGCTGGCAGTCTGCTGATTGGCCAGCAGCTCTATGAGGCGGGTCTGGGCACCGTAAAATGCGGTCTGGATCCCTAGGCCCGGCGGAGGTGGGATTGCCACTGAATTTCCGGCCAGTGGATGGGTCCCTTCCCCACCCCCACCCCCATCTTAAAATCCAGTCCACTATCTAAACAGCCACTTCTTTCAACACTCTGGGATGTAGATCATCAGGTCCAGGGGATGTATTTACTTTAAGTCCCATTAATTTCTCCAGTACTTTTTTTTTACTAATATTGCAGTTGCTCATTTACACTAGTCTCTTGATTCTCTGGGAGGATTTTAATATTTTCCTCCATGAAGGCAGACACAAAGTATTTGTTTAGTTTCTCTGCCATTTCCTTATTCCCCATTATAAATTCTCCTGACTCTGCTTCTATTGGACCCACATTTGCTTTTGCTAATCTTTTCCTTTTTACATACCTTTAGAAGCTTTTAAAGTCCATTTTTAGGTTTCTCGCTCATTCTCATATTCTATTTTTCCTTTCTGAATCTTTTTCTTGGTTCTCCTTTGCAGAATTCTAAAATGCTCCCAACCCTCAGGCTTACCATTTTTGGGCAACTTTATACTCCTCTTCCTTTGATCTAATACAATCCTTGATTTCTTTCGTTAGTCATGGTTGGAACACTTTCCTCACCTGGTTTTTGTGCATTAAAGGAATGTATTTTTGTTGTAAACTATGTACTAGTTCTTTAAATGTTAGCCATTACCTGTCTACCATCATACCTTTTAACATAGTTTCCCAATCCACCATAGCCAATTTGCTCTTCATAGTTTCCTTTGCTTCAATTTATGACCCTAGCTTCTCTTTCCACAGATGCTGCCAGACCTGCTGAGTGAATCCAGCATTTCTTGTTTTTGTTTCTGATTGAACTACATCACTTTCAAACTTCATGTAAAACTCTATCATATTATGTCACTCTTTCCTAAAGGCTCCATTTCAACAAGATTATTAATTAAATTAAAAGCAAAATACTGCAGATACTGGAAATCTGAAATAAAAACAGGAAATGCTGGAAATACTCAGCAGGTCTGGCAGCATCTGTGGAGAGAGAAGCAGAGTTAACATTTCAGGTCAGTGATCCTTCATCAGAACTGGCAGATATTAGAAATGTAAAAGGTTTTAAGCAAGTAAAGTGGGGGGTAGGGCAAGAGATAACAAAAGAGGTGTTGATAGGACAGAGGGTCACGTAGAATAACTGACCAGAAGGTCATGGAACAAAAGCAAATGGTATGTTAATGGTGTGCTGAAAGACAAAGCATTAGTACAGAGAGGGTGTGAATAGACTGTAAAGCACAAAGCACTCCAAGCACAAACATTAAAAAAACAGAAACAGTGGGTTGGCACAGTAGAAAAAAAATGAAACAAACTAAAAAAAACTAAAATAAAATAACCAAAGTCTATATGTCGATTGAAATGCCCCATGATTACTCTATTATGCTTGCTACAGGCACCTCTAATTTCCTGATATATACTGTGATTTACATTACTACTGCTCTTTGGTTGCCTATAAACAACTCCCACCAATGTCTTCTTCCCCTTGCTATTTCTTAGTTCCACCCAAACTGATTCTATGTCTTTGATCTTTAGAACTAAGGTCATCTCTCACTACAGTATTAATACCTTCTTTAATTAACAGAGTTACCCCACCACCTTTTCCCAGTTTTCTGTCCTTCCTGAATGTCATGTACCCTTGGATATTCAGGTCCTAGCTTTGGTTTCCTTGTAGCCACATCTCCTTAAGGGCTATCAGGTCATGCATATGAATTTCTATTTGCACTGACAATTCATCTGTTTTATTGTGAATGCTGCAGGCATTCAGATGCAGAGCCCTTAATTTTTTTTTTACTGTTTTTGTGAACACTGGCCCTATCTGGAGGCGCACTCTTAAGTTTGCAATCATTGTCCCTTCCTGCCACACTCTGATCATCATTACCTTTATTGCTACCTTGATCTATTGCCTTGTCATTTCCCTTTAATTTACTCAGGCTTTCCCTACATGATCTGTTCCCCATTCAATTTTGTTTAATTCCCTCTCTACTTCCCTAGTTCTACAACTCTCTAGAACACTGGTCCCATCACGGTTTAGGTGAAATCCATCCCACGGTATAGCCCTCACTTTCCCCAGTACTGGTGCCAGTGCCCCATGAACTGGAACCCATTTCTCCTACACCAGTCTTTGAGCCATGCATTCATCTCTCTAATCTTATTTACCCTATGCCAATCTGCACGTGGCTCAGGATTATTACCTTTGTGGTTCTGCTTTTTAATTTAGTCCCTAGCTCCTCATACTCCCTATTCAGAACTTCTTTCCTAGTCCTATGTATGTCATTGGTACCTACATTGGCCATGACAACTGGATCCTACCCCTCCCCTCTCCAGCCCTGCGCAAATGTCCTGAACCTTGGCACCAGACAGAGCCTTCTGGATTCTTGCTCTCGGCTGCAGAGAACAGTGTCTATCCCCCGACTATAGTGTCCCCTACTACCACTATATTCCTATTCACTCCCCCCACTTCAATGGCTTCCTCACTACAGCCCTCGCTCTTGTCCATACAAGCTGCAAGAACCTCAAACTTGTTGCTCAATTGCAAGGGCTGAGGCTCCTCTAGTCCCACCTTTTTGATTCCCTTACCTGCCTAACTCACAGTAACACCCTCCTGTCCCTGACTACTGACTTAATCAGATGATCATATCCTAAGGGGTGTGACTGCCTTCTGGAACAACGTGTCCAGGTACTTTCCCCTTCCTGATGCACTGCAATGTCTGCAGCTTGGCTCCAGCTCATTAACTCTGTGCCAAAGCTCCTCAAGCCGCAGTCACTTACTACCGATGTGGTTGCCATGGATTGCAGTGGCATCCATGTGCTCCCATATGGTGCAGCTGCAACATAGCACCTGTCCTGCCATCTGTATTGTGTTAATTAAATTTATTTTCTTAATTAATTTATAGTTGCCCTTTTCATAGAACTCTCTCACTCACTAAACTCCCGACTTCACACTCAGTGCAGACAAGCAGCACTCAACGCCCTCTGTATTTACACTTTCTGAAAAACAATGATGAGTCATCTCTGCTAGAGCTCAGAAACCAGTTTAAGCTAGCTACCTAATTAACAAGTTGCAGCTGCTCTCAGAGAGCCTGTATATCCTTGTTTAAGACTGGAAGAAACTTAACTTGCCTCCTATCTTAAACAGTAATTTTTAACTAATTGCTAAAGGTAAACAAGAACTAGGCTTTAGAGTTAGATTATCCCTTAAGAATCCCTAAGAGCCCCTCACTCACCAAACACTTAACTTCACACTCTATATACTCAAGCAGCACTCAGTGAAATCTACAAGAAGGGGTGGCACAGTGGCGTAGTGGTTAGCACCGCAGCTTCACAGCTCCAGGGACCCGGGTTCAATTCTGGGTACTGCCTGTGCAGAGTTTGCAAGTTCTCCCTGTGACCGCGTGGGTTTTCCCCGGGTGCTCCGGTTCCTCCCACCGCCAAAGACTTGCAGCTGATAGGTAAATTGGCCATTGTAAATTGGCCCTGGTGTAGGTAGGTGGTAGGGAATATGGGATTACTGTAGGGTTAGTATAAATGGGTGGTTCTTGGTCGGCACAGACTCGGTGGGCCGAAGGGCCTGTTTCAGTACTGCATCTCCAAATGTAAGAAAAAGGATGATCTGTTAAGGCATGATGTGAATTTGATACATTTTGGAAAACAGATGGTCATTGCATGGGAGAGTATATCATGAATTTTAACAGATTTTATAAAAAATGATAACATTCAATTCAGGATCCTTGGATCGGTACTGGCACTTAAATCACTGGATCGTGCTCAGATGTCTCATATGAACAGGCAATTGGCTCGAACTGGTGTTCAGTTCTCGGAAGAGGAGAACCTTCCAATTACGTGGAGGTGGCAGGCTCTCCAACGCCAACAATGGTATTAGCTGCCTGTGTGCAGGCACTGGTGCCAATTTTAAAGGGCTACCCCCAACAATGTACCACCAATAAATCTATCACCCCTTCCCCCCCAATGACAATTAAATTCAAAATTTGCCTTCACCACCCGCCCCCCCACCAAAATACTTACCTTCAACACTTGTCCTTCCCCCTCCAAACTGACCAAAGTGCAGAGGTGTCCCCTTCCCATCCTCCCCTACTAGTAATTTGCACTAGAGCTCATCCCACTCTGTGAAAGGAATCATGTGGTGATCAATGAAATGCTGCATTAAATTTTAGCTGATCAACCAGACTGCAAGTTGACACTGATATAATTCTGATGAAAGGTCACTGACCTGAAAAGTTGGGCTGAATTTTATCTTGGGCGGACGGGAATTCTCCACCGACGTGAAAGTCAGTGGCGAACCCGCTTCCGCCTAGCCTGGGGATCTGTCCCGTATTTTACGGGCCCCCAGGCTTTAATTGTCCTGAGGCGGGACTTCCACCCACTTAAGGGAGCAGGTCCCACCTCAGTGAGCTGCCGGCCAATCAGCGGGCCGGCAGCTCTTAGTCCCAGCAGCGCCACCGGGAGCAGTGGCCACTGCTGGGACTGCAGCCCAGTCGACGCCATGGATCCTGGAGAGTGAGTGAGTTGGGCATGCCTCACCAGGGGGATCGATCCTTCCCTGGTGAGGCTGGAGTTTGGAGGGAGGGGGACATCTTGGGTCCCGTGGTGGGTTGGGAGGCGGGGACGGCCCTCAATCGAGCACCCTATGCCCGACTGCCATGCCACCCTTCCCCCGGGTGCAGAAAGGCCGGCAGCTATCGCTGGGCGGCCTTTCACGTCCCCAGCATTCCCGCTTGCCATGGGTACAATACCCGTGGAGGTGGGCGAGGGCCTTTAAATGGCCGTTAAGTGGCTACTTAAGGATCTTGATTGGCCTTCCACGCCCGACCGCCGTAAAGTTGACCGGAGGCGGGAGCATGGCGGATAGGTCTCCCGGAGCCTCCCGCTCAATTTTACGCTGCCCCCACGCCACCAGCTGACCCACTGGGGCAGCGTAAAATTCAACCCGTTAACTCTGCTTCTCTCTCCACAGATGCTGCCAGACCTGCTGAGTATTTCCATCATTTTTTTGTTTTTATTTCAGATATCCAGCATCTGCAGTATTTTTCTTTTACTTATGTAGGCTGCCACTGTCTTGGCATGGCCGGTTCATGCAGAAAATTCACTCCAGATGATTGAAGGATGTAGTCAATTGGTGAAATCCTAAATTACCTGTGCGACAGTCCTCCTGCACCAGAAGGTACAACAGTTAGTTCAGTTTTTTCTGCACATTTGAATGCTTTGCATGCAGGGAGACCGGCTTTCATCAAGGCTGAGGTCTGTGAAAATTTGCAGACCACTGAGGCATTATATTGGACCATCTGAGACAGACTTAAGTTCAGGAGATTTGATGTATAATTAAAGAGAGTGTCATAGGGAATGGAAAGACCCTCAGGGTACGGTGATAGATCATTTTGGTAAGGCAGTGCTTATGGCCATCAAACTGTTGAAGTTCATTCCTCATGATTAATCAGAATCAATTACAAAATCGCAGATTCTGAGCAGCTGATAGAAATACTCAAGGCAACCTGGACTGAATGTTATGGGCCCCTTAGGGACAGGAACCGAGGCGGGGGGGCGCATAACATTGAGTCAGAAGGCGGAGGGGGGCAGAGTTTAGTCTGGGGTAGGGAACGTTTAATTTCTGATCTGTTATTGAAAAGTTGCAATTTGGAATCACTGGAGCAGAAACCAGAAGGTGCCGAGATGTGATTTGCGATCTCTAGTGACCCAGCGGGGTCTAATGAATGGAGGGTTGCAACATTTGTGGGATGTGCAGGAAAAGCTACTCTCAAGTTTAAATATTGGTTGAATATCCAGGGTGATGGCCAAGAAGCACGGTCGATGGACTGATAGAATGGGGTGAAAGAGAGGAAAGTAAGAAAGCGCAGTGCAAGTAGTGACAGTGAGTCTGGAAGTGACTCTTGTGTCAGAAAACAATCACAACTGGAGAAAGAATCTCCGATAGTGCAAAAGGGAGATCTCACAGTAGTCGTCCTGACAGATATAAAAGTGGAAGTGGAAGATGACACAATGACATAAAGACCACAGACCAGTCTCGGAACAGAACTAGAAGCAGACTGTGGAGTTTCGGTGTTTGCCAATAAACTTGAGGATAAACTAATAAGAAAAGCCAAACAAAGGAAGTTAGAGATTTGGAGAGAGTTTGCAGTTTATTCTGAAGTACCAGATAAAGGTCAACCAGCTTTTTCACACGGTTGGATTTGTACTGAAAATGTCCTTGCAGACGGGACTTATAAGGCTAAAGTGAGGCTAGTTGTTTGGGATTTTGAAGAGCATCTGGGTTGATACAGATGTTAGAGTGGATTCTCCCACAGCTGGAAAAGTAATCTTAAAATCCTTTTAGCTCTTTTGATCACATATTCATGGGAGTGTATGTCAATCAACATAAAAGCCGTATTTCTGCAGTGCAGTACTTTTCAAAAAGCAGTATTTCTGAAACAGCCAAAAGAGGCAGCAGATGCAGAAGGAAAACTATAGAAACTAAATAAATGTGTCTATGGCCTGAATGATGCTTCCAGGATATGTTATTTTTTAGTGAGATCTGTCTTGCTGCAAATATGTTGTGTTCAACTAAAAGCAGATCCCACAATATTTTATTGCTATCATAAAGGAAATCTTTCAGGCATCTTTATGACGTATGTTGATGATTTCCTATGGGGTGATACTGCAGAATTTGAGATGTATCTCATTAAAAAGATTCAACAAGAATTTAAAATTGGGAGTCAGGCTTGTGGGGTGTTTAAATATATTGGTTTAGATATTAAGCAAAGTAGATCTGGAATAACTTTAAATCAACAATCCTATTTAGAGAGTGTTACCCCCATTCTGGCTAGTTGTACTAGATCATCACAAAAAGATGATGATATATCTAATGAAGAGACAGAGCAATTGTGAAGCTTGATTGATCAGTTGAACTAGTTGGACACTCAGACTAGATCAGATACTAGTTTTAATGTGTTGGAGTTAAGTACTACGAGGAGACATCCTAAAGTAGAGAATGTTTTAAGGGCAAATAAAACATTTAAAAAATTAAATCTGGAGAAATACGTACTCAAGTTCCCACCCTTAGGTGACCCAAAGAACATGAAGGCAGTCATTTTTAGTGATGCTTCATATGCTAATCTTCCTAATGGGCATTCGAGCGCCGTTGGTTTCATATTTCTGATGAGTGAGAATGGAAATGTTTTCCTTCAGCTTGGGAAGTTAAGAAAATAAAAAGCGTTGTTAAAAGTACTCTGGCTTCTAAAACACTGGCTGTTGTGGAGGCAATGGATATGGGAATCTATTTGTCAAATATTTTAAGTGAGATTCTGTACAAAGTACATCCATTGTATGTTATGTAGATAATCATTCCTTTTTGGATAATATAAACTCTAAAAAAAGTGAGTGAGAAAAGGTTATAGAATGACCTTGGTGGCATGAAACAACTGCTGGAGAGAAAGGAAATTTCTAACGTTAAATGAGTGGATGCAAGTTATCAACTGTTGGGTTGTTTTACAAAAGGAAATGCATGTTAGTGATCCTAGAGGAGAGGCATCTCACAATGTAATACTTTGTACAGAATATGGAGGTCTTTGATTAAATGAGTTTTGGAATTTTGCTTGTACATATAAAAATTAGGATTGTTGCATTCAGGTGTAAATGAATTTGTAATGATGTGATAGGTCTTAATTACTGCCAAATAATCTCTCGAGCAATGATAATTTAATTTACAAGTATGGCGTCTTAGTCCTTCATAATTTAATTGTTGTTGGTGATTATAATAAAAATTAGAAATTCCATTTAAAAACTTTTTTTTACTTTTTCTTTCTGTCCATTTATCTCTCTCTTTCTTAATGTTATCTTTCTTTCTCACTCTTTATTTTGCTTTCTGTACATCATCTTACATTGAATGAAATATTCTAATCCATACTTCCTGGTTTTGACTCTGCGTGTCTCAGTGAGGATTCTTCAATCTGATTGGTTGAAGAGGCACACTATGCTTGTTCTGCTTACAGTCATTGCAGATCCCCCTGTAGAGAGTTCTGCACTGGAAATGATTGTTAAATAACGTAAGTTGCCACTCAAAAGTCCATGAAAATTCTGTGGACAGCTGCAAGCATAATGAACCGTTCCTTCACTGATGACTGCACAATCCAGACCACTATGTTCTCTTCCTCCTCCTCCATCTATTACTACTACTTATTACCATGAACACACCTCCTGCCTATTACCCTTTTTGCACCTAAACATTGCGAACTCAATGTCAGGACATTGTGAAGGTTATGACTGGGACTCTGCCAATGAAGTCTTGAAGGACTGAGATGGCACTTGTCTGGGTGATGTTAACAACCTTGCAGGAATTTCTTAAGGTATCATGCTGCTTGTGTGTCCAATGCTGTACTGGGTGCAAGCCAGAAGCTTCCTCCAATGCTGGCACTAGAGGGGGCTGCATCTATATAAGCACTGCCACTCTCAGGAGAAGCAGTGACATCTGTGGCCATTCCTTGCACCCCACTAGTACTGGGCATGAACTCATGGTCTGTGTGAGAACAGACTAATTAAACTTAATTGAAAGTTCTAAGCTAAAGTGCTCTTCAGAATATCTTTTGAAGAAGTCATTGCTGCCACTATGGGACCAACAACTGCCTTTAGCACCTCCTCTTGACATCTTGATACTGTAGAGATCTCCTGGATTGCCACAAACACCAGGGTGCAATTCATATACTTCCTGCATGGTATTGTTGACGTGGTTCATGGACTTCAACAACTTATCTCCGATCTGAAACACATGAGTGGGGACTCTCTCCATTGCCTGCACATGAGGTCCACGTTTTAAAGAGTGTCTGAGATTTTAGTCCTTGGATTCCTTAGCTGAGACCATTCATTTCTGCTGTCTCTGGTGTTAGATTACTGCTTCCTCATCATTCCCTCCCAGGTTTTCCTGTTCACTGGTGCTTTTGATTCACCCTGTAATATACCTTCTGTCTCACTATTTACTTCCTCTCAAGTGAGTGTATTTATGACTGGTACTTGAACAAATAAAGCAGCAATGAATCAGCTGCAGTGAATGGGGATCCTGGAGTTGGTATGCTGCTCATTATATGTTTCTTTCTGCAAATGTTTAGGATCTATGAACGATACAAAGTGCCTTCATTTTTGGATGGGGTGCAGTAATTGTCAATCAGAAGATGTGACTGTGCAATGAAAAGAGATCTTTCAAGCAATCAGAATGTTTGAAGACAGCAATGACTTAGAGTGCTCTAGAGTACCCATTACCAATACAAATCTGACAGCCCTCCTTCTACTTCTTTCTCATCCTGCCACTAGGGTGCCTGGAATGGAAAGAGTTCCATTTCCAGCAATAACATCTATTGCTTGATGCGTATTTTGGAAAAATATGGTACGTGTCCCAGTTTTGGACAATTCAGCCTCAACTGACACAGATTAGAAGTGGCATCTAATATACACACAGCTACCTTTGTAAATCAAGCACCTCTAACACATGACTTGAGGGACTAAAATCTGACAAGTCCCCAGGACCAGATGGCCTGCACCCTCGGGTTCTAAAAGAGATAGCTGCAGAGATAGTGGATGTGCTGGCTATGATTTTCCAGAATTCCTCAGATTCAGGAATGGTCCCATCAGATTGGAAGTTAGCAAATGTTACACCGCCTTTCAAGAAAGGAGGTAGAGAGAAAACAGGGAACTACAGGGCAGTTAGCCTAACATCAATCATTGGGAAGATGCTGGAAAATATTAGTAAAGAAGTCTTAACATTGCACTTGGAAAAGCATAGTATCATTAGAACAAGTCAGCATGGTTTTACTAAAGGGAGATCTTGTTTGGCAAATTTATTAAAAGTTTTTTGAGGATGTAACTAGTAGGGGGTAGATAAAGGGGAGCCAGTGGATGTAGTATACCTGGATTTCCAAAAAGCATTCAATAAGGTGTCTCATAAAAGATTAATAGGCAAGATAAGGACTCATGGTGTTGGGGGTAATATATTAACATGGATAGAGGATTGGTTAACAGACAGGAAGCAGAGAGTGGGCATAAATGGGGCATTTTCATGTTGGCAGGCAGTGAATAGTGGGGTGCCACAAGGATCAGTGCTGGGGCCTCGGCTATTTACACTCTAGATCAATGACTTGGATGAAGAGACAGGGAGTAATGTATCTAAGTTTCTGATGATACAAAGCTCGGTGGAAAGGTAAGCTGCGGGGAGAATGTAAAGAGGCTGCAAAGAGATTTAGACAGGTTAAGTGAGTGGGCAACAAAATGACAAATGGAGTATAATGTAGGGAAGTGTGAAGTTGTTCACTTTGGTCATAAAAATAGAAAAGCAGAATATTTTTTAAGAGGTGTGAAACAGGTAAGTTTTGATGTTCGGAGAGACTTGTGGGTACTCAAAAAAGGAACGCACAAAGTTAACATGTAGGTGCAGCAGGCTATTTGGAAGGTAAATAGCATGTCGGCCTTTATTGCAAGGGGATTGGAGTACAGGAATTAAGAAGTCTTACTAAAATTGTACAGGGCTTTAGTGAGACTGCATCTGGAATACTGTGTCCAGTTTTGGTCTCCACATTTAAGAAAGGATATACTTGCACTGGAGGTAGTGCAGTGAAGATTTACTAAATTGGTCCCTGGTATCAGCAGGTTGTCCTATGATGAAAAGCTGAGTAAATTGGACCTATATTTTCTGGGGTTTAGAAGAATGAGAGATGATCTAATTGAAACTTACAAGATTCTGAAAGGGCTTGATTGGGTAGAAGATGAGAGATTGTTTCTGCTGGTTGGGGAATCTAAAACATGGGGAAACAGTCTCAGGATAAGGGGCTGATCATTTAGGACTGAGATAAGGAGAAATTACTTCACTCAAAGGGTTATGAATCTTTGGAATTCTCTACCCCAGAGGGTTGTGGATGCTCCATCATTGAATGCATTTAAGGCTGGAATAGACAGATATTTGGTCTTTCGGGAATCAAGGGATATGGTGAACGGGCAGGAAAATGGAGTTAATGCCTAAGATCAGCCACAATTATATTGAATGGCGGAGCAGGCTCAACAAGCCTTACGGTCTACTCCTGCTCCTATTTCTTGTGTACTTTACACTGATGCCTCTGTTTATAAGGCCAAGGTTCCCGCATACATTTTAGCAGCCTTATCAATTTGTCCTGCCACCTTCAACGATTTGTGTATGTGAACCCTGAGGTCTATATGTTTCAAATTGTACCATGCAAATTTACACATCATGAATTTAAATATCTGAATGGAAATTATGGCACAATCTCATAGCAGGACATGCTGCTGAAAGAGGGAGGAGGAGGAGGAGGAGGGGGAGAAGACCTGTCAGCAGGAGGTCATATCCACCCTGAGTGTTCAGGGAACAATTCTCCGACCTGAGTTGTCTCCAACCAGAGAGTTGTGGCTGCTCCATTGTAGAATGCATTTAAAGCTGGGATAGATAGATGTTTGGTCTCGCAGGGAATCAAGGGATATGGGGAGTGGGCAGAAAAATGGAGTTGAAGCCCAAGATCAGCCATGATCTTATTGAATGGTGAAGCAGGCTCGATGGGCCATATGATCCACATCTGCTCCTATTTCTTGTGTTCTTGTGGTCTTGTGGGACACAGAAATAGTCACATCAGTTCAGTTCTCCTGGCTGCCGCAGTGTCCTGGGAACACTGTATCTGTATTTTAGTTCAACATTTGCTGCTGTTACTTATCAACAGGCATCAACGTTGTCAGACATTGGGGAAAATCACCAGACTCCCTCAAAACATCAGAAACACAATAACATTGTCAAGCCAATTTTCATTTAAGACAAGTAAGGTTATAAATATCATAAATCTATGAAATTCCAGTCATTTTTATATTCCCAACTACATTAGGATACTGCAAACACAAGTAACTGCAAGTTACTTAGTCCCATCCTAGTGAGTGGACATTTTTGTTTAACTAGCTCAAGAGGGAAGAGGTACAGTAATCTAATCAGGTACACCAAAATCCATTTTGCACTATTGCAAATAACCTTAAATGCTATAAATTACTTCCAAAGGCTGGGAAAACCCTCATTAGTGACTTACTTTGAGAAAAAGGTAGTCATGAGTGAGGCATTTGAAGAAAGTGCCACTTTCTCAGCTAGCATTCAAGGTATCTGGAAATAAAATGTGGGCATCAGTAAAAGTGATCACAAAGCTTTTGGATTGTGGTTAAAAAAAACACAACTGGTTCAAACAGTGTAATGAAAAATGATACTTTATTTTATTTTGTGTACTGATGTTTTAGAGTGACTCAAAAAGCTTTGATCAGGTTATTTTTTGTCTCATCTGTGATATACGGCATAGTGATATTACCATATGCAACCTTCCCTACAGATATTAAGATTCTGTCACTGTGAAAATCACGCTACAGTGAATCTCAAATGGACTGCAATCCAGCCATGAACTTGGCAATGGAGACTGCATGGAATTGTGAAGTCCCAGTCTCATGAAAATGCATCCCTAAGGGTATGAGTTTGGGTATACAGGAACCCACGCAGAGCACAAGACGTTTTGACTGCAGTCAACAATTTGGCTGTACGACAAAATGCCACTTATTTCTGAAATGTCTCCTGGATAATTGGACTGAAGTGCACAGTTTCTCACAATCAACTCCACCGGGGTAAAATTATATGGACTCAACATTCTCCTGTAAAGTACTGAAATCAAGAGCTGTCACCCCAGTACAAATTGTTGGTTTAAATCACTTAACTTAGATTCTCAGTTTAAGGAATGCAGACCACTTCTGCCCTCATATATCCGTCTTACATTCAGCTAACAAATTCAGTCTCTGCCAATTGGTCACTGTAGAAATATTAGTCACAGATTTAAAATAATAGCCTAGAAATTACTGCTGGTGATATCACCAGGGGAATACTTAACACATTCACATGACATTCCTTTTCTCATTTAATAGAAGTGTTAACTTGTTTATTTTAAATGGGCAACTTCACCTTCAAAAGTGTGGATAGTGGGATGCCATTTAAACACACTAAACATGATACTGTAATCTCAGCAATAGTAATTTCTAGCCCATTATATATTGAGTATTCATAAAATTATATCTTATTCAATAAATTCATTTGAGAACATTTATTGTTTTGCTTGTTCTGATGGACAGTTTGGTCAAAAGAAGATTTTTTAAAGGCATTTTCACTTCAGTCTGAAATCTGGTAGCAAACAACATTGAGTTACTGCACGTCTTAGCTGAATCTTCACTGCAGAACCAAATGGCATGTCATGAATTTTCTAGGTAAGTATATTACGATTTAATTGGTCACAGGTTTACGTTCAGAGCTGAACAGACAAAGAGACTGGTGCAAATTCTCAGTGTATGAGTATTTCTGTATGGCACACATGCACTCTAAATGCTAGTTACACAATTTAGTGGGCTGAATTTTACAGCACCCCCTCCCCCACCCCGATGTCGGGGGTCATGGGGTGGTGGGGGCAGAAAATGCCTTGGCAATGGCCCGCCACTGGCCTCAATGCCGAGATGGCCCAGCCCGATATTGCCGGCAAGACCTCGTGGCGGCCCCCTCGCGGCTAGGTGACGGGAGGTCTATTTAAATATTTAAGTTTATTTAAATAAACAAATTGATTAGCTTTCCACTTCCCCCATCTGTCCCGGGGCGATATTAGTGCCGGTGACCGGCACTCCCGTGCCTTCGGATCCTCGTCCGGGGATTGGAAGGTGGAACACTGATGGGGAGGGGGGAGCAGCTAATTTTTTCAGTGCAGTGGGGTTGGGGGGGTGGGGAGCAGCATCAGACTCATTTCATTGGTCTAGGGGATTGAGCGAAGGGGTAAAGTTTAAAATTTATGAAATTTGGGGGGGAAAGGTCAGGTGCACAAGGTAAGTATTTTGGCGGGGTGGGGGAGAGAGCAGGTAATTAATTCTATGGTTATTGGAGGGGAGGTGGGAGAGGGTCAGGATCAATATATTTTATTTTTTAAAAACACTGGGCTGAATTTTATTTGGGCACCACATTCTTCAGCGGCACCCTTTAAACTCAGCACGGTGCCCGCATTCAGCGGCCGCCGAGGAGCCCCCGCGATATTTCGTGCATCAGCTCATTTAAATAGAGGGGGTGGAGCAGCCACCCCCGATGACATAAGGGGGCAGTCACTGCGTCCCCAGCAACAGCATCTGGTTCCACCGTGTAGGTGTCGGCGCCATTTTTAAAGGGCTTCAAGCCCTTCAGTAACATTTTAAAATTTAAAGGTCCCAATCTCCGGGAAATGAAAATAAATTTAAATTTCAACTCGAAATCCCATCTTCCACCCCTCAATGGGTAATTTAGATTTTCATTGCCCACTCCTCCCATAATAAACTTTTATTAGTATCCAGTACTGTTCCCCTCAAAATTAGTTCTATTTGACCCTCAACCCCTTCCCACCATCCCCACATCCAATTAAAATTGATTTCCCCGATCCTTCACTCCTCCCACCCTGAAAATTCTATTGCTCCCTCCTCCCCACCAGGTTCTTGCCTGGAACTCTGTGTGGAGTTCCGAAGGTGCGTGGAGCATGAACGGTGGTCATAATATCAGATTGGGACGGCCGCCGCCTGCAGGTAAGTTAATTTGAATTTCATTAGGTCTCACTTTAATATGGAGATGAAGGGCCCACCGCCTGGCACTGCGGGGGCCGCACTGAGGTCCCGCCGTTGCTGGTAATATGTGCGGGCCCTTCTCGACGTCACGGGTCGAGGCGATCCTCTCCCCGTAGGATTTTACCGGCCCCCGCGCCGTGATCCGCGGAGTC
This sequence comes from Heterodontus francisci, assembly GCF_036365525.1. NCBI lineage: Eukaryota > Metazoa > Chordata > Chondrichthyes > Heterodontiformes > Heterodontidae > Heterodontus > Heterodontus francisci. The sequence goes on from NC_090373.1 coordinate 78,860,692, forward strand.
AAGGGGCTGGTAAAATTCAGCCTACTGTCTCTTTAAATAAATAAATTGAATGTTAGGGCTCGAAGACCTTTAATAATGGCGTCAGCACCTGCTCAAAGGCTGCTGCCGCCGTTGCCAGCTGCGGACCGCCTGCCCCCTCTACGTCATCGGGGGCTGGGTCCGCCCCGTTCATTTAAATGAGCCACTGCGTTTAAATATCGCGGAGGCTCCGCGATGTGCAGTCCATGTGGGTGAACCGCCATTGTTTTTGTCCACTGCCAATTTGGCGATGGGAATGTAAAATGCAGCCCAATATGATAGATCTTTTGCTGTCAGTGGAATGTTTAGCAGACAATATTTTGTATTGTTAAGCATGTGTTTCTTGGGTCTAAGTCCTTTTCCTGTTCCTAATGTTCTTATGTTAGTTACGGAGTACAAAGAACTAGGATAATGGAAAGGTCATTCAACCCATTTAGCCAGTTCTTCCCATAGAATATGCATGCGTTTTGTCATTGTCATTTGTTTATCATTATACTTTTATCAGATGTCAAATTCATCAGAAGACAAGCTGAATTTCGGATTAATGAGCCCAAAGCCTAAATTAACCTACTCATCTCGACACAGAAACTCAATACCACAAATGGCTGAACCCTTGACTGACAACCAGGCTGCAAGTTTAAGTTCGATGAATGTTTGGCACAAATTTCACTTGCTTCAGATGACTGATTCATGTTCATTCTTGCCCAAGCTATTGTATGGTGCACTGCACAGAAGCGAGGCATTCCATGTTGGCTGAGAAGGAGGTAAACCAATATAGTCTGTTTCATTAAATGTCTCTTGCTGCTCGGTAACAGATTGGCATTGACAGTGGTCTGTGTTTAAAGTCAGCACACACTATGAGTTGACAAAAAGTGTGTTGTGGTGGGTGGTCCGTAAAGAGAGTAAAATGGGGAAAAATGGAGAGAGAACTTAAAAAAATAGTGGAGTGGCATGTGGATAGACAGGCTGTGGGAAAATATTACCACTAAAAGATCCTAAGCTTATTTTCGTTCTTTACTTGAACATCCCACCAAGATAAGAAGAAGAACAGGGGTGAATAAACTTTATCTGCCCTTCTGCAAAGCCCCTGCAGTATGTCATTTATTTCCTGACTTCCAAACATTAAAAAAGTTAGTAAACAGCACAATATTCACTCGATGTTTAAATTGCTGGATTTGTTCTTCAGATTCCGCCATTTCCATTTTCCCTTTACTCAATACAAAATAAATTACTTCTGGTAGGATTTTTTTAAACATTGCAGAATAAAATTGATAATGATGCAATGATGTCATCATGCCACAGACCATCTGCTGATAAAGTTGATTTATGTTCATGCAACTTTAACAAACACTTGATTGAAAATTAGAAACCTGCACTGCAAATGTTGACATTGCATTATGCATGCCGTAACCAACATGGCAGTTGTTGAACAAAGTTTTTAGATCAGACTGTTTTCAGATTTCTCCAAGAACTACTGCTATCTGCAGACTTCCCAGTCCAACAGAAGTAGTCTCCGAGCCACATACGTTGCATAATCTATTCTTGTCTTTGAAATCCATCTTCGTGCCATCTGCTCTTAACATGGAGTAGGAAATTTAAATGGTTAGTTTATAACTTAGGTTGTGAAGATATTAGGGCTTTTATGTGTTTTTAACTGCACACTTATTTAGACTAACTAATTTATCTTGCGGAAGTGTGTGCTTTTAAGTGTGTTTTTTGATGTTTTGTATGATATAGATTATAGAATAAGTATATTCCAGTAAAGAAGAATTAAACTACTCGTAGTTTCAGGATGCCATACATAAAAGATTAGAAACCAATGAAAATTGATGAAGAGGGCCTATAAGAAATAGAAGAATAATAAAGTAAGAGAAATATCCTAAGATTTGCTTTAAATTTGTCCTGAAAATGGAGTCAGGTGGTGATACTGAATGCTGAGAAAGGAAAGAGTTAATATTAGTTACCCATGTGCTGATATAAACAAAACATTTCTTACTAGCGATAGAAAACACCCTTATCAGGTCCTATGTGAAACCTTTCGTCACCAAAGACCTGAGAAGCTGAGGAGTCAAAAAGTGCCAGGCATTTCTAGTTCATTGATTTGGAAGTCATCAACACTAAGAGAGCTAAACTCTTCTAACACGTGTCCCTCAGATTGGTCAATAGAATTGTGGTTTCTTTGGAAATTATAGAAATGTAAGATGGTGACCTCGGTCCTTAGTTCTTAGTTTAGCTCTAGTTCTTGTAGCAGTCTTTGGGTAGACAGTGCAGGCTTTTTTGTCCAGTTTATATCCTGTAAAATAAGTGCATCCCTGATGGACAGAGAATTGTTACAGAAGCCAAGGTTGCACGACAATACCTGACATTTAAATATTTATAGGTCATTTAGACGTACACGTTTCCTTGAGATCAAGGGAGGTGAAATTTAAACAGCCTACTCCAGATGCAGCTCCCAGCTTGGCAGGTGAATTTACCCAGAAATGGAGGATCTAGGAGGAATGGATAGAATCATCTGTAGAAAGAGGTTCAAGAGACTGATGTATTAGGAGGCTAATGCCATCCTCCCAAAAGAAGTCAAAGCAACCAATTCATCCAAGCCAGTTTATAAGGACAAGATTATATAAATTCTGGAAGCATTGCTAAATATAAGCATATAGATGTCAATCTATTCAAGGTTATCCAATGCTGGTTACTTGGCTGAGAAGTATAATCCTAAATTAATCTCACCAATTTATATCAATTTTATCTGTAAACTTATCACCAGCAGACAGTTAGAAACAAAGACATTGCATTTATGTAGCACATTTCACAAACTCAAAGTGCTTCATAAGTCAATAAAGTAACTTGGATGTGTCATCACTGTTGGAATGTAGGAAAATGCAGCTGCCAATCTCCACATTGCAAGGTTCCACAAACAGTAATGTGATAAATAACCTGTTTTAGTGATGTTGATTGAGGAGCAAATATTGGCTAGGATATCAGGAGAACTTCTCTGGTCTTCTTCAAAAAGTATTGTAGAATTCTTTACATCCACTTGAGCTGATAGTTTAACATTCACTCATCTCAAGATGGCACCTCTGACAATGCAGCACTCCCTCTGATTATGTGGTCAACTTTGGTATGGGACTTGAATCCACAACTTTCTGATTCAGAGATGCTGACACTTAATTATTGCAAGATAACTGAGCTTCCTTTGTAACTTCTGTTATGTATTTTGTCAATGGACCCTACTTGCTAATTATTTGCATACTCAATGTTAAGTTTAAATGCTGCTAACTATGACTAAGGTTGATTAAAAATGATTAATTCATGACTTTTCTGTCTGACTTCTTCAATAATTGACAGGAAGTGGCTAATTTACTTCATAGTTTATGTGGATTCTGATACGAGGTTGGGAGCGTAAATGCTAAAATCGCCCAAACGGGTTGATGTAAGACAGTTTGGTGAGCCAAATTTAGGAATAGATGGGTGATAAACCCCAGAGTGTCTTTGACAAGGAGTTAAGGTGAAGGGTTAAAGATTTATCTGTTGCGCTTTATGCACATACTGTCAGGGTATCAATCCCAGTATTATAATAATGAAAAAATGTAAAGGAAAATGAGACCAGAGGTTAGGAGCAGGAGAAGGAAAGCTATGAAGGAACATCAGGATAGAATTTTTTTGAAAAATCAAAAGCAACAGTGAAGTGTTTTACAAGTACTTGTAGAAGTACTTGTATGCCCCTGGGTGCATACATTTAAAGAAATTGGTAGAAGGGTGTTGAGGAGAATTTTTTTCACCCAGAGGATGGTGGGGGCCTGTAACTCACTGCCTGAAAGGGTGATAGAGACAGAAACCCTCATTGCATTTAAAAAATGCTTGAATATGCATTTGAAGTGCCGTAACCTACAGGGATAAGGACCAAGACCGGGAAAGTGGGACTAGGTTGGATAGCTCTTTTTTGGCTGGCACAGACAGAATGGGCCGAATGGCTTCCTTCTGTGTGGTAAATTTTCTGTTTCTATGTTTCTAAGAACTGTATATCTCACAAATGGAACAGTTTAAAAGTGAGGTAGGATCTGTGACTGAATAGAGAAGATTGTCAATTTGTAGACGATAAACGATACATGGCCGTAAGTCATTACTAAGTACTGAACTTCAGAATTTACTAAGGAAAAGGTTATCAAAAGGGAGTGAATCCTGAACTGGTTGAGAGTGAGATGAATACTATTATGGTGGATAAAAGGAAAATTTGGGGTAAGTTAGTTCGGCTAAAGGAAAACTAAAGTGCTTCACTGAATTATCTGCCTAGACTATATGCTTAAGTCTCTGAAGTGGAATTAACTCAGCCTTCTGAGTGACTCAGCCTTCTGAGTGTTGCCACTCTGCCAAGGCTGACACTTAATATAATATTCTTTCATATTGCCATGTAATAAAGCCTGAATTTTTCAAGACTTTCTTTGGATTTTTCAAAGTATTACCCTATCTATTTTCTTTTCAAATATTAATGGGCCTCTTGTACATTTCCAACATGTTCTGCTTTTATTTCTAATTTACAGGCATTGCCTTTTCTTCTGTTTAACTTCCAAACATTCTTGGATACAGTGCTCACATTAACTTTAAAATAGCAGCAGTCCTGACCTCATCCTCATTTATGGAAGAGACAATTGTCTATAAATTTAGGAGCCATTATCATTCTACCATAAAAGCAAAATACTGTGGATGCTGGAAATCTGAAATAAAAACAAGAAATGCTGGCACCACTCAGCAGGTCTGGCAGCATCTGTGAAAAGAGAAGCAGAGTTAACGTTTCGGGAAAGGGAAGAAGGGTCACTGACCCGAAACGTTAACTCTGCTTCTCTTTTCACAGATGCTGCCAGACCTGCTGAGTGGTTCCAGCATTTCTTGTTTTTATTATCATTCTACCCCCTGGATGGCTCGCAGGATTTGTTGTTGTAGTGCTTTGAATGAATCCACTTTACAACATGTTAATGTACACATTACTACCTTATACTTTTTGGTAGATAATAATTAGAATATGAGCAATTTAAGTCTCTTTTAATCATGATGGTTTCCATAGATTACATTGACTCTTAACTCTTAATTGAACCTAGTCAAGGTTTGTCTATTTCTTTGTTCCTGTATCTGTTTGCTACATGAGATCTACTGCACGGTCTGATCAGACTCTGACAGTGCTCACTCACCCTGTTACCTGTGAAATCAAGCAGTTGGTAACTCAACCATTCTCCTCCAGACCACCAATAGCTCATCATTTACATGAAATATTGTTCTGTCAAGTTTTTAAGATAGCAACCATACAGTTAGGACCATGTTAGCGATGCTTTGCAAGAGTGGCAAGGTCATTTTTCACAGAGATAATTGTTCCCAGAAGATAAAGCAGGCATTTTCCAGGTTTGCATTTTTAAAATTCGTTCTCAGGGTATGGGTGTTATTAGCAAGGCCAGCATTTATTGCCCATTCCTCACTAAGTCTGGAATCTGTGAATAGGACAGAAGAAACAAAAACAGAAATGAAAGAAAGACTTGCATTTGTATCATGCCTTACACAACCACAGGAAATCCAAAAGAGCTTTGCAGCTCATAAGTACTTTTGAAGTGTAGTCCCTGTTATAAAGTAGGAAATGTGGCAGCCAATTTGCACACAGAAAGCTCCCACAAACAGCAATGAGATCATGGCCAGATAATCTTTTTTTTAGTAATCTTGGTTGAGGGATTAATATTGGCCAAGGAGAACTTCACTGCTCTGTTTTGAGACAATGCCATTGCATCTTTTGCATCCACCTGAAAGGCCAGATGGAGCCAGAGTTTAATGCCTCATGCAAAAGACAGCACCTCCCATAGTGCAGCACTCCCTCATAACTGCACAGAAGTGCCAGCCTACTTTTATGCCACAAAGTGCAGTTGTTTAACGTCTGTATTTTTGGAATTATGCATTTAGCTTTAGGTACAAAATGGCAACCCTGCTGCACACATACACTTCTGGTGAGCGATTGAGGCAAAGCAAGAGGTGCATCTCTAAGCCAGCTGCAGCTTGTAAATTAGAAGAGATTGTGGAATGAGGGCGAAGTGGGATGTGAGAAGGAGTGTTAGGTATGAGCATACCGTGATCTTTGATGTTTTCAATCCCACCACTGGCCACAGCCTCAGTCATGGCTGTTCCAATAATGGTGAACACGGTCTCCTCCGTCAGGGTGAGGACACGCAGCCATGCCTATCCCCTGATTGAGGTGTTGCTGCCAGTGGTTATGCACCACCTTGTCATAGAGTCACAGAGTAATTTATCGCCCATCGGCTAGCAAGAGAGAGGGAAGTGTGTCAGTGAGTGTGGTACAAACTGTTTGAGTGATGTGAATAGCTGGCGGTGTGTGCAAGCTGTGAGAGTTAAGTGTGAGGCTTGCAATTGTGATGTGTATAAAGCTGTGAATGTGAAGCATGAGTTGTGGTTGATAGAAATTGTTGATAAATGAGTGAAGTGGGTGTTGAATTGAACAATGACTGAGGCGAGTGGTACAGTTGATAGGATATAGAATTTGATGATGCATTCACTGACTTTGACCACTTGTGTGAGGTCATTGAACTTCATGTGGTCCTTGGGGCTACAGTGCTGGCATTGACCATGACAGCTATCTGCTCCCACTGCCTTTACAGTGTCTGTCTCCAGGGCCTCCTGGCCCCTGTAGATTTGGGACCTCTCTTCTCATGTCCACCTCCTGCATTAAGGCCTCCAGTGCCGCGTCAGAGAACCTTGGAGCAAACTCTTTCCCAGGCTGTGCCATTCTTGAGTCTCTACCAGGTCAAACTTACTTTTACAATTACTTCCAACACCTCCTCCAGTCAAAATACACCTCCCCTTTCAGAGATGCAGTCTGGCTTTAAATAATGCAGGATAGGTTAACTCATGCTACCCTGTCATGGTTTTGCACCACCTGCTCAGTAGTGCAGCCACACAACAGTGTGTTTGGCTCTGGCTGCACTCTACAATCACACAGGTTTGCATGCTGCCTGCATCAGAAGCAATGGGTGCAGGTAAATTGCAAATTAACAATCTCCATGGATCGGATTACTGGAGGCTATCCAATTTTTCTCCCTTTGTGTTAGTGGTTGGAATTTTACATTGAGGCGGTGGCCACACCAACTAGTTTAAAAGTTGGAGCAAGCCCACTTCCGTCAGGCCTGGAAGCCACACTGCTATTTTGCATGGCCCAGGCCCTTAATTGGCATCTTTTGCCCCTTTGAGGCTGGAAGCTCTGCCTCCAAGAGCTGCTGGCCAATCAGAGGGCCGGCAGCTCCTCAGTCCCTGCAAGAAGAGGATGATGGAAATCTCTGTTCAGGAAGGTAAGTCGGGAAGAAGATTTGGAGGGCAGAGTTCCAGATCTGTAAGTATAAAAAATTTACCTCGGGTAAAAAAAAAACTGGAAAAAAAACCTTAAAAAAACTGAAAAAGTGATGTCACAGGAAAGCTGTGACCTGATTGGCTGGTAGGGAATTTGTACTGAATTTGAAAATAAAACATTGATAAAAATTGATTAAAACCCTAATTAACTAATTAATTAATAAGTAGAGTAATTAAACCAGAGGGACGAGATTACTGTATTTAGCTACCATTTAATATTTACAGTAGAAATCTAGCACGAGGGACCATATAGTAAATTGTAACATAATTTAGTAAGGATTTAATAAGTATTTAATTATTTATTTTAAAATAATTTATTAATTAGTGCTAGAAAGGTCAGTTAGAAGGGTGAAGTGCTTCACCTGTGAGATGTGGGAAGTCCGTGACGCTTCCAGCGTTCCGGACGACTACATCTGCAGGAAGTGTACCCAGTTGCAGCTCCTCACAGACCGCATGGATCGGTTGGAGCGGCAACTGGATGCACTTAGGAGCGTGCAGGGGGCAGAAAGTGTCATAGACAGGAGTTTTAGAGAAGTGGTTACACCCAAGGTGCAGGCAGATAGATGGGTGACCGCTAGAAGCGCAGAAGAGCAATAGTTAATGGGGACTCTATAGTCAGGGGCACAGATAGGTGCTTCTGTGGAGGTGAAAGAGACTCCAGGATGGTATGTTGCCACCCTGGTGCCAGGGTCAAGGATGTCTCTGAACGGGCAGGGGGCATTCTGAAGGGGGAGGGTGAACAGCCAGAGGTTGTGATACACATCGGTACCAACGACATAGGCAGGAAGAGTGATGAGGTCCTGCAGGGGGAGTTTAGGGAGTTAGGTAGAAAGTTAAAAGACAGAACCTCGAGGGTTGTAATCTCGGGATTACTCCCTGTGCCACGTGCCAGTGAGGCTAGAAATAGGAAGATAGTGCAGCTAGACACGTGGCTGAACAGCTGGTGTAGGAGGGAGGGTTTCAGATATCTGGATCATTGGGATCTATTCAGGGACAGGTGGGACCTGTACAAGAAGGACGGGTTGCATCTAAACTGGAGGGGCACAAATATCCTGGCTGCGAGGTTTGCTAGCATCACTCGGGAGGGTTTAAACTAGCAGGGGGGTGGGAACCAGAGCAGTAGGACAGCAGGTGAAATAAATGAGGGGGAACTAGTGAATAAGTACAGTAAGACTGAGAGGAAAAGCAGGCAGGGAGATGTTGCTGAGCACAGCGGGATTGGTGGTCTGAAGTGCATTTGTTTCAATGCGAGAAGTATAACAGGTAAGGCAAATGAACTTAGAGCTTGGATTAGTACTTGGAACTATGATGTTGTTGTTATCACAGAGACTTGGTTGAGGGAAGGACAGGATTGGCAGCCAAATGTTCCGGGATTTAGAAGCTTCAAGGCGGGATAGAGGGGGATGTAAAAGGGGTGGGGGAGTTGCATTACTGGTTGAGGAGAATATCACAGCTGAATTGCGGGAGGGCACCTCGGAGGGCTCATGCAGCGAGGCAATATGGGTGGAGCTCAGGAATAGGAAGGGTGCAGTCACAATGTTGGGGGTTTACTACAGGCCTCCCAACAGCCAGCGGGAGGTAGAGGAGCAGATATGTAGACAGATTTTGGAAAGATGTAAAGGTAACAGGGTTGTAGTGGTGGGTGATTTCAACTTCCCCTATATTGACTGGGACTCACTTAGTGCTAGGGGCTTGGATGGGGCAGAATTTATAAGGAGCATCCAGGAGGGCTTCTTGAAACAATATGTAGATAGTCCAACTAGGGCTGGGGCCGTACTGGACCTGGTATTGGGGAATGAGCCCGGCCAGGTGGTCGAAGTTTCAGTAGGGGGGCATTTCGGGAACAGTGATCATAATTCCATAAGTTTTAAGGTACTTGTGGATAAGGATAAGAGTAGTCCTCAGGTGAAGGTGCTAAATTGGGGGAAGGCTAATTATAACAATATTAGGCAGGAACTGAAGAATTTAGATTGGGGGCGGCTGTTTGAGGGTAAATAAACATCTGACATGTGGGAGTCTTTCAAACGTCAGTTGATTAGAATCCAGGACCAGCATGTTCCTGTGAGGAAGAAGGATAAGTTTGGCAAGTTTTGGGAACCTTGGATAACGAGGGATATTGTGAGCCTAGTCAAAAAGAAAAAGGAAGCATTCGTAAGGGCTGGAAAGCTGGGAACAGACAAAGCCCTTGAGGAGTATAAAGACAATAGGAAGGAACTTAAGCAAGGAGTCAGGAGGGCTAAAAGGGGTCATGAAAAGTCATTGGCAAACAGGAATAAGGAGAATCCCAAGGCTTTTTATACATATATAAAGAGCAAGAGAGTAACCAGGGAAAGGGTTGGCCCACTCAAGGACAGAGAAGGGTATGTGTGTGTGGAGCCAGAGGAAATGGGTGAGGTACTAAATGAGTACTTTGCATCAGTATTCACCAAAGAGAAGGACTTGTTGGATGATGAGTCGAGGGAAAGGAGTGTAGATAGTCTGGGTCATGTCGTTATCAAAAAGGAAGAAGTGTTGGGCATCTTGCAAAGCATTAAGGTAGATAAGTCCCCAGGGCCTGATGGGATCTACCCCAGAATACTGAGGGAGGCAAGGGAAGAAATTGCTGGGGCCTTGACAGAAATCTTTGTATCCACATTGGCTACAGGTGAGGTCCCAGAGGACTGGAGAATGGCCAATGTTGTTCCTTTGATTAAGAAGGGTAGCAAGGATAATCCAGGAAATTATAGGCCGGTGAGCCTTATGTCAGTGGTAGGGAAATTATTAGAGAGGATTCTTCGGGACATGATTTACTCCCAAGCTCCCGGGCTTGGGCTGATTCGTGGCAAGTAACATTCGCGCCACACAAGTGCCAGGCAATGACCATCTCCAATAAGAGAGAATCTAACCATCTCCCCTTAACATTCAACAGCATAACCATAAATGTATCCCTCACTATCAACATCCGAGGGGCTACCATTGACCAGAAACTGAACTGGAGTCACCAGATAAATACTGTGGCTACAAGAGCAGGTCAGAGGCTAGGAATCCTGAGGCGAGTAACTCACCTCCTGACTCCCCAAAGCCTGTGCACCATCTACAAGGCACAAGTCAGGCATGTGATGGAATACTCTCCACTTGCCTGGATGGGTGCAGCTCCAACAACACTCAAGAAGCTCGACACCATCCAGGACAAAGCAGCCCGCTTGATTGGCACCCCATCTACAAACATTCACTCCCTCCACCACCGACGCACAGTGGCAGCAGTGTGTACCATCTACAAGATGCACTGCAGCAATGCATCAAGGCTCCTTAGACAGCACCTTCCAAACCCGCGACCTCTACCAACTAGAAGGACAAGGGCAGCAAATACATGGGAACACCACCACCTGCAAGTTCCCCTGCAAGTCACACACCATCCTGACTTGGAACTATATCGCCGTTCCTTCACTGTCGCTAGGTCAAAATCCTGGAACTCCCTTCTTAACAGCACTGTGCGTATACCTACCCCACATGGACTGCAGCGGTTCAAGAAGGCAGCTCACCACCACCTTCTCAAGGGCAATTAGGGATGGGCAATAAATGCTGGCCTGGCCAGTGACGCCTACATCCCATGAATGAATTTTTAAAAAAAATTGGAAACAAATGGACTTATTAGCGAGAGGCAGCATGGTTTTGTGAAGGGGAGGTCGTGTCTCACTAACTTGATTGAGTTTTTGGAGGAAGTGATGAAGATGATTGATGAAGGAAGGGCAGTGGATGTTGTCTCTATGGACTTCAGTAAAGCCTTTGACAAGGTCCCTCATGGCAGACTGGTACAAACGCTGAAGTCACACCGGATAAGAGGTGAGCTGGCAAGATGGATACAGAACTGGCTTGGTCACAGAAGACAGAGGGTAGCAGTGGAAGGGTGCTTTTCTGAATGGCGGGCTGTGACTAGTGGTGTTCCGCAGGGATCAGTGCTGGGATGTTTGCTGTTTGTAGTATATATAAATGATTTGGAGGAAAATGTAGCTGGTCTGATTAGTAAGTTTGCGGACGACACAAAGGTTGGTGGAGTTGTGGATAGTGATGAGGATTGTCAGAGGATACAGCAGGATATAGATCGGTTGGAGACTTGGGCGGAGAAATGGCAGATGGAGTTTAATCCGGAGAAATGTGAGGTAATGCATTTTGGAAGGTCTAATGCAGGTGGGAAGTATACAGTAAATGGCAAAACCCTTAGGAGTATTGACAGGCAGAGAAATCTGGGCGTACAGGACCAGAGATCACTGAAAGTGGCAACGTAGGTGGATAAGGTAGTCAAGAAGGCATACGGCATGCTTGCCTTCATCGGTCGGGGCACAGAGTATAAAAATTGGCAAGTCATGCTGTAGCTGTACAGAACCTTAGTTAGGCCACACTTAGAATATTGCGTGCAATTCTGGTCGCCACACTACCAGAAGGACGTGGAAGCTTTGGAGAGGGTACAGAAGAGGTTTACCAGGATGTTCCCTGGTCTGGAGGGTATTAGCTATGAGGGGAGGTTGGATAAACTCAGATTGTTTTCACCGGAATGACGGAGGTGGAGGGGCGACATGATAGAGGTTTACAAAGTTATGAGCGGCATGGACAGAGTGGATAGTCAGAAGCTTTTTCCCAGGGTGGAAGAGTCAGTTACTAGGGGACGTAGGTTTAAGGTGCGAGGGGCAAAGTTTAGAGGGGATGTGCAAGGCATGTTCTTTACACAGAGGGTGGTGAGTGCCTGGAACTTGCTGCCGGGGGAGGTGGTGGAAGCGGGTATGATAGCGACGTTTAAGAGACATCTTGACAAATACATGAATAGAACTAAAATAAAAAAACTAAAACTAAAATGGGAATAGAGGGATATGGACCCCGGAAGTGCAGAAGGTTTTAGTTTAGATAGGCATCAAGATCGGCGCAGGCTTGGAGGGCCGACTGGCCTGTTCCTGTGCTGTACTGTTCTTTGTTCTTTGTTCTTTGTTCTTTGGGTTCAGGCCACGCCGGGGACAAAATTCGGGCGATGGTGTCGTAGTGGTAATGTCACTGGATTTGTAATCCATGGCAGCTGGTGGAATTTAAATTCAATTAATTAATAAAAAACTGGAATTAAAAGCTGGTCTCAGTAATGATGCCAGGAAACTATCAGCAATAGTCGTCAAAGCCCTTCTGGTTTACTAATGTCCTTTGGGAAGGTAATCTGCAGTCCTTACCTGGTCTGGCCTACATGTGACTCCAGATCCACAGCAATGTGGTTGACAACTGCCCTCTGAAATAGCCAAGCAAGCCACTTAGGTGTCAAAGGCAATTCGGGATGGGCAACAATTGTTGGCCTTGCCCTGACAACTACATCCCATGAAACATTAAAAAAAACAGCTGGGCCCTGGAGACGGGCATGGGGTTAGACTGTAGAGCAGAGGGTGTTGCGTTAGTGGGAGTGGCCCATGCTGCGGGAGGAGGGCCCTCTGTGAGGCACAGGGTGCCCAATCAGGAGGGCCACCCCTCCCCCCCCAGCTCGCAAGAAGGCCACCAGGTATCACTGCGTGGTCTCTTCAGGTGCTGAAGTGTCTGTCTGCCACTGATGCGATAGCAGCAGTGGTGGGAGGGTGCCTTTAAGTGGCAATTAATTGGCCACTTAAGGGCCCCAATTAGCCTGGGGCGGGTGGGCTGATAGTCACCTCTCCTGCTTGGTAAAATAGCAATGGGAGCGGTTAGATGATGGAGAGGTGGAGGGGGGCTTAAAATTCTGGCCCAAGTCTCTGGAGCAAGACTTGAATCTACAACCTCCTGACTCAGAGGCCAGAGTGCTGCTAATGACCCAAAGCTTGGGTATCCAATGACTTTGGAGAGAATTGGAATCCTTCTGATTGTTATATGGTCATATGATTCCTGGCATACAATCTTGTGATATTGAAGTTTAATGCATATTAAAAAGGGTTAAAGAGCAAACTCTACCGCTTATTGTTGAGTGAACAATGAAATGTACATGACATTACAAATATTAAAACAGTTGGATAATGGAACTTAACATTCCATATAGGAGCCACGATAGTGCAGGCAGAAATCAACCAATCCTTCCTGTATATCTTCTGGCACACTGCCTGCCCACTTTTGTGACCACCCTGCCCTACACTTACCTCTTCCACCACCCTGCTTCTCTCAGCCCCACACCCCCCAAACACCCACACCGAGCCTCTGCTTGCGTCTGACTGGCCTGAGCAGCTGACTGGCTACATACTGCAGGCAGCCAATTTTCCACCACAGGGTGCTGGCGAGTTGTTTTGGGATGCCCGTTTGGCACCCACAGTTCCCTGGTTCGGACCTCCCAACTGCCACATTGGTGTATTACGATATTGGGCTACTGGATACTGAGTGAAAATGGGTGGATGATCAGGCAGGACCTGTAGCGGGTTGGGAACCCATTGGGATCCACAGTCGGCTTTTCCATGGCTATTTAACTGAGCCATGGCATTAGCATTCCGCTTCTGGGTTTCCCCTCCAATCAGAGAGGTTGGGCAGAATGATCCACCAAATCATTCAAAGGAAGGATTATTAATTCAAGGGACCCTGGCATGGATCAGGATGGCTTAATTGGACATGGATTCCTGAGGCTGCAGCAACCACAGGAATGGAATGGAGTGGAGAGCTGGAAAGGATGCTGCCCGGGCCTCTCAATCTTACTGGGAGGTCCTGCAGCAGGTTCTGAAAGACTACATTGAAGTGATCGTTCCCAAAGATGGGAGGAAGAGGACAACCTCTCCAACCAAGTAGGCGAGGATGGGAGTGGTTGAGGAGGTCAGCAGCAGAAGTGTGATCCCTCCAGCTTAGAGGCAATGCACCAAGAGGATCAAAGATATCAGGAAGGCAGGAAGGTTGAGTGACATAATGCTTTCTGGTGCCAAGCCCCACTCCCTGACTTGACCAGCATGCCTCAGGACAACACTCCTTGCAGCTCCACTCATTCCTCTCTCTCAAGGCACCTCACATCCCTGTCTGAGCAGTCTACACTTACACACATCCTCAGCCTATTGCCCTCTCGCACCCCATGCTTCACAGTCACCGCCCACAAATGTTGTCTTTCCCTCCTATCCACACAAGCCATTATGAATACTCGCACCTCTCTGCTTTCTCTCCTTGCAGGAGAAAAGAGCAAATAACTTCAGGGAGAGGCAGATACCCTGGGGCAGGGTGGGGGGGGGGTGGTGCGGCTGGCCATCCAGTGACAAGCACCTTGACGGCCACTGGCAATGCATGCCCACCTGCTCCACTGGGAAGCGGGTTTTGTTACAGGAGGCTGCAGATGTCAGAAACAATCTGCTGTGAAAACCTGAGTCTCCTGATGCACTGGTGCTCAGACATAATGAGAGAGTTGATCCTCTACCTGTTGACCCTATGTTGGGCATCTTGCTTCCTTGGAATTGGATCTTGGTGTCCATCTCCTCTGCCCTGTGGAGCGGCATGAGGATTGAAGGGAGCTGGATTTGCTGCTGATGTTTCTCCTCCTGCTCCAAGTCCTGTCAGTGTCGGTGTTCGTGCTCCTTTTTTTTCCACATCAGAGTTGCATGGTGGAGCTGCATAAGCACCGGGAGTGGAGCGGAGAGCAGTCGAACCTCTTACAGCGCGCCGGAGTTTTGAAAAAAAAAGGCAAACAGTGACGTCAGAGGAGAGCTGCAAGGTGATTGGTTGGTGAGTAGCAGCTGTTAGAATATCTGTAAGTTTTTTTTGTTGAAAATAAAACCTCTGGTGATAAGGTGAGTACTACTGAAGTGTTTTTTTTTTAAGGACTTTAGATTGAAGTGGGTAGAACAAGGCCCCTAGTGTAATTAGTATTTTTTAATTAAGGGAGTGACTAATTAACCTAAGGGTAAGTCACGGCAGGAGAGCTCAGCCTCGTGATATGCTCCACCTGAGCTATGTGGGAAATCAGGGATGCTTCCAGTGTCCCTGACAACCATGTGTGCAGGAAGTGTATCCAGCTGCAGCTACTGGCTACCCGCATTACGGAGCTGGAGCTGTGGGTGGATTCACTGTGGAGCACCCGCGATGCTGAGGACGTCGTGGATAGCACCTTTAGTGAGGTGGTCACACCGCAGGTAATGGCTGCACAGGCAGAAAAGAGATGGGTGACCACCAGATGGAGTAGTAGGCGCAGGCAGGTAGTGCAGGAGTCCCCTGTGGCCATCCCCCTCTCAAACAAATATAATGCTTTGGATACTGTTGAGGGAGATGACCTCCCGGGGAAAGCAGCAACAGCCAAGTTCGTGGCACCACAGAGGGCTCTGCTGCACTGCAGGGGAGGAAAAGAGTTGGAAGAGCTATAGTGATAGGGGATTCTATCGTAAGGGGTGCAGATAGGCATTTCTGTGGCCACAAACGAGACTCCAAGATGGTATGTTGCCTCCCTGGTGCTAGGGTCAAGGATGTCTCGGAGCGGCTGCAGGACATTCTGAAAGGGGAGGGTGAGCAGCCAGAGGTTGTGGTCCATATTGGTACTAACGACATAGGCAGGAAGAGAAATGAGATCCTGCAAAATGAATATAGGGCGTTAGGCAGAAGATTAAAAACCAGGACCTCTAGGGTTGTATTCTCAGGATTACTCCCTGTGCCATGTGATAGTGAGGGGAGGAATAGGAGGATTAGGCAAATGAATGCATGGCTGAAGAGTTGGTGTAGGCGGGAGGGCTTCAGATACTTGGATCATTGGGATCTCTTCTGGTACAGAGGTGACCTGTACAAGAAGGACGGGTTGCATCTAAACTGGAGGGGGACCAATATCCTTGCGGGGAGGTTTGCGAGCACTACTCAGGAGGGTTTAAACTAGTCTTGCAGGCGGGTGGGACCCAAAGTAGTAGTCTCTCAGATGAGATAGTTGAGGCAAATGTAGAGGTTAAAGCAAGCAAGTCCAGTAGGCAGGCCGGGCAGGGGCAGGACAGGGAGCGTGGAAGGTCTGGTAGGCTAAACTGCATTTACTTTAATGCAAGAAGCCTTACAGGTAAGGCAGATGAACTCAGAGCATGGATCGGTACATGGGATTGTGATATTATAGCTATTACGGAAACGTGGTTGAGGGATGGGCAGGAGTGGCAGCTCAATGTTCCGGGGTACCGATGCTTCCAGCGTGACAGAGGTGGAGGTAAGAGAGGAGGGGGAGTTGCACCATTGATTAGGGAGGACATCACGGCAGTACTTAGAGATACTATCCCGGGGGGAATGTCCAGTGAGACCATATGGGCAGAACTTAGAAATAAGAAAGAGGTAATCACTTTGATGGGATCATTCAATAGGCCCCCCAATAGTCAGAGGGAAGTGGAGGAGCATATATGTAGGGAAATCACAGATAGGTGTAGGAATTATAGGGTTGTAATAGTAGGTGATTTTAAGTTCCCGAATATTGACTGGGACTTTTTTTTTATTCATTCATGGGATGTGGGCATCGCTGCCCAAGCCAGCATTTATTGCCCATCCCTAATTGCCCTTGAGAAGGCGGTGGTGAGCTGCCTTCTTGAACCGCTGCAGTCCATTTGGGGTAGGTATACGCACAGTGCTATTAGGAAGGGAGTTCCAGGATTTTGACCCAGCGACAGTGAAGGAACGGCGATATAGTTCCAAGTCAGGATGGTGTGTGACTTGGAGAGGAACTTGCAGGTGGTGGTGTTCCCATGTATTTGCTGCCCTTGTCCTTCTAGTTGGTAGAGGTCGGGGGTTTGGAAGGTGCTGTCTAAGGAGCCTTGGTGCATTGCTGCAGTGCATCTTGTCGATGGTACACACTGCTGCCACTGTGCGTCGGTGGTGGAGGGAGTGAATGTTTGTGGATGGGGTGCCAATCAAGCGGGCTGCTTTGTTCTGGATGGTGTCGAGCTTCTTGAGTGTTGTTGGAGCTGCACCCATCCAGGCAAGTGGAGAGTGTTCCATCATACTTCTGACTTGTGCCTTGTAGATGGTGGCCAGGCTTTGGGGAGTCAGGAGGTGAGTTACTCGCCTCAGGATTCCTAGCCTCTGACCTGCTCTTGTAGCCACGGTATTTATATGGCTACTCCAGTTCAGTTTCTGGTCAATGGTAGCCCCTCGGATGTTGATAGTGGGGGATTCAGCGATGGTGATGCCGCTGAATGTCAAGGGGAGATGGTTAGATTCTTTCTTGTTGGAGATGGTCATTACCTGGCACTTGTGTGGCGCGAATGTTACTTGTCACTTATCAGCCCAAGCCTGGATATTATCCAGTTCTTGCTGCATTTCTACACAGACTGCTTCAGTATCTGAGGAGTCACGAATGGTGCTGAACATTGTGCAGTCATCAGCGAACATCCCCACTTCTGACCTTATGATTGAAGGAAGGTCATTGATGAAGCAGCTGAAGATGATTGAGCCTAGGATACTAACCTGAGGAACTCCTGCAGCGATGTCTTGGAGCTCAGATGATTGACTTCTAACAACCACAACCATCTTCCTTTGCGCTAGGTATGACTCCAGCCAGCGGAGGGTTTTCTCCCTGATTCCCATTGACCTCAGTTTTGCTAGGGCTCCTTGATGCCATACTCGGTCAAATGCTGCCTTGATGTCAAGGGCAGTCACTCTCACTTCACCTCTTGAGTTCAACTCATTTGTCCATGTTTGGACCAAGGCTGTAATGAGGCGAGGAGCTGAGTGGCCCTGGCAGAACCCAAACTGAGCGTCACTGAGCAGGTTATTGCTAAGCAAGTGCCGCTTGATGGCACTGTTAGATTAGATTATGATTAGATTAGAGATACAGCACTGAAACAGGCCCTTCGGCCCACCGAGTCTGTGCCGAACATCAACCACCCATTCATACTAATCGTACATTAATCCCATATTCCTACCAAACATCCCCACCTGTCCCTATATTTCCCTACCACCTACCTATACTAGTGACAATTTATAATGGCCAATTTACCTATCAACCTGCAAGTCTTTTGGCTTGTGGGAGGAAACCGGAGCACCCGGAGGAAACCCACGCAGACACAGGGAGAACTTGCAAACTCCACACAGGCAGTACCCGGAATCGAACCCGGGTCCCTGGAGCTGTGAGGCTGCGGTGCTAACCACTGCGCCACTGTGCCGCCCTGATGACACCTTCCTTCACTTTACTGATGATTGAGAGTAGGCTGATGGGGCGGTAATTGGCCGGGTTGGACTTGTCCTGCTTTTTGTGTACAGGACATACCTGGGCAATTTTCCACATTGCAGGGTAGATGCCAGTGCTGTAGCTGTACTGGAACAGCATGGCTAGGGGCGCAGCGAGTCCGAGAGCACAGGTCTTCAGTACTATTGCTGGAATATTGTCAGGGCCCATAGCCTTTGCAGTATCCAGTGCCTTCAGTCATTTCTTGATGTCACGCAGAGTGAATCTAATTGGCTAAAATCTGGCATCTGTGATGCTGGGGACTTCAGGAGGAGGCCAAGATGGATCATCAACTCGGCACTTCTGGCTGAAGATTGTTGCAAATGCTTCAGCCTTATCTTCTGCACTGATGTGCTGGGCTCCCCCATCATTGTGGATGGGGATATTTGTGGAGCCACCTCCTCCAGTTAGTTGTTTAATTGTCCACCACCATTCACGGCTGCATGTGGCAGGACTGCAGAGCTTAGATCTGATCCTTTGGTTATGGGATCGCTTTGCTCTGTCTCCCACATGCTGCTTTCGTAGTTTGGCACACAGATAGTTCTGTGTTGTAGCTTCACCAGGTTGACAGCTCATTTTGAGGTATGCCTGGTGCTGCTCCTGGCATACCCTCCTGCACTCTTCATTGAACCAGGGTTGGTCTCCTGGCTTGATGGTAATGGTAGAGTGGGGGATATGACGGGCCATGAGGTTACAGATTGTGGTTGAGTACAGTTCGACTGCTGTTGATGGCCCACAGCGCCTCATGGATGCCCAGTTTTGCATTGTTAGATCTGTTCGAAATCTATTCCATTTCGCACGGTGGTAGTGCCACACAACATGATGGAGGGTATCCTCAATGTGAAGGCGGGAGTTCGTCTCCACAAGGACTGTGCGGTGGTCACTCTTACCAATATTGTCATGGACAGATGCATCTGCGGCAGGCAGAATGGTGAGGATGAGGTCAAGCATGATTTCCCCTCTTGTTGGTTCCCTCACCACCTGCCGCATACCCAGTCTAGCAGATATTTCCTTTAGGACTCAGCCAGCTTGGTCAGTAGTGGTACTACCGAGCCACCCTTGATGATGGATATTGAAGTCCCCCATCCAGAGTACATTTTGTGCCCTCGCCACCCTCAGTGCTTCCTCCAAGTGGTGTTCAATATGGAGGAGTACTGACTCATCAGCTGAAGGAGGGCGGTAGGTGGTAATCAGCAGGAGGTTTCCTTGTCCATGTTTGATCTGATGCCATGAGACTTCATGGGGTCCAGAGTCGATATTGAGGATTCCCAGGGCAACTCCCTCCCTACTGTATACCACTGTGCCACCACCTCTGGTGGGTCTGTCCTGCCAGTTGAATGATGATGGTAGTGTCTGCGACATTGACTGTAAGGTCTGATTCCGTGAGTATGACTATGTCAGGCTGTTGCTTGACTAGTTTGTGGGACAGCTCTCCCAACTTTGGCACAAGCCCCCAGATGTTAGTAAGGAGGACTTTGCAGGGTCGACAGGCCTGGGTTTGCCGTTGTCGTTTCTGGTGCCTAGGTCGATGCCGGGTGATCCGTCCGGTTTCATTCCTTTTTATTGACTTCATAGCAGTTAGATACAACTGACTGGCTTG
Source organism: Heterodontus francisci (assembly GCF_036365525.1). Classification (NCBI taxonomy): domain Eukaryota; kingdom Metazoa; phylum Chordata; class Chondrichthyes; order Heterodontiformes; family Heterodontidae; genus Heterodontus; species Heterodontus francisci. The sequence continues at coordinate 78,880,818 of NC_090373.1, forward strand.
CTGGGCCATTTCAGAGGGCATGTCAGAGTCAAGTACATTGCTGTGGGTCTGGACTCACATGTAGGCCAGACCAGGTAAGGACAGCAGATTTCCTTCCCTAAAGGACATTAGTGAACCAGATGGGTTTTTACAACAATTGACAATAGTTTCCTGGCCATCATTAGACTAGCTTTTAATTCCAGATTTATAAGGACTGCCTTAGTGCTAAGGAATCAAATGGGGAAGAATTTGTTCAGTGTTCCAGGATAGTTTTCTGAAGCAGTATGTGGATGGCCCTACTAGAGAAGGGGCTACACTCGACCTCCTCTTCGGAAATGAGGATGGGCAGGTGGTTGATGTGTCAGTGGGGGAGCATTTTGGGACCAGTGACCATAACTCTCTTAGCTTCAAGATAGTTATGGAAAATGATAGGACTGGTCCTCAGGTTGAAGTCCTAAATTGGGGGAAGGCTAATTTCGATGGCATCAGACAGGAACTCTCAAAAGTTGAATGGGAGAGGCTGTTTACAGGTAAAGGGGCGTCTGGCAAGTGGGAGGCTTTTAAAAGTGAGATAGGAAGAGTTCAGGGCTGGCATGTTCCTGTTCGATGAAAGGGCAAGGCTGGCAAGTTTAGGGAACCTTGGTTGACGAGAGATATTGAGGGTCTGGTCAGGACAAAGAAGGAGGCATATGTCAGGTATAGGCAGCTGGGCGCGAGCGAGTCCCTCGAGGAGTTTAGGGGAACTAGGACTACACTTAAGAAGGAAATTAGGAGGGCGAAAAGGGGCCATGAGATTTCCCTGGCAGGTAAGATAAAGGAGAATCCTAAAAGATTCTATAAGTATATTAAGAGTAAAAGGGTAGCTCGGGAGAGAGTATGTCCCCTTAAGGGTCAGTGTGGCAATCTATGTGTGGAGCTACGGGAAATGGGCGAGGTCTTAAATGTATATTTCTCGTCCGTATTTACTGTGGAGAAGGATATGGAAGCTAGTGAGTTCAAGGGAGCGAACACCGATATCCTGCAGCATATCAACATTACAAAGGAGGAGGTGTTAGAGGTTTTGAAGTGCATTAAGGTAGATAAATCCCCAGGGCCTGACCAGGTGTATCCTAGGATGCTATGGGAAGCAAGGGAGGAGATTGCTGGGGCCCTGGCAGAGATTTTTGTTTCATCGTTATCCATGGGTGAGGTACCGGAAGACTGGAGGATAGCTAATGTTGTGCCTTTATTTAAGAAGGGCAGCAGGGATAAGCCAGGGAACGACAGGCCGGTGAGCCTTACATCAGTGGTGGGAAAGTTATTGGAAGGGATTCTGAGAGACAGGATTTATATGCATTTGGAAAGGCATGGTCTGATTAGGGATAGTCAGCATGGCTTTGTGCGTGGGAAATCCTGTCTCACGAATTTGATTGAGTTTTTCGAGGAGGTGACCAAGAGGATTGACGAGGGCAGGGCGATGGACGTTGTCTACATGAATTTTAGCAAGGCCTTTGACAAATTCCCGCATGGTAGGCTGGTCCAGAAGGTTCAAACACATGGGATCCAGGGTGAGCTAGCAAATTGGATACAAAATTGGCTTGGTGATAGGAGGCAGAAGGTGGTCATGGAGGATTGTTTTTCAGATTGGGGACCGGTGACCAGTGGTGTGCCGCAGGGATCGGTGCTGGGCCCTCTATTGTTTGTCATATATATTAATGGCTTGGATGTGAATGTAAGGGGCATAATTAGTAAGTTTGCAGATGACACCAAAATTGGTGGTATAGTGGACAGTGAAGAAGGTTGTCGAAGGTTACAACAGGATATAGATCAACTGGGAAAGTGAGCAAGGGATTGGCAAATGGAATTTAACGCAGACAAGTGTGAAGTGATGCATTTTGGGAAGTTAAACCAGGGCAGGACATATACAGTGAATGGCAGGGTCCTGGGGAGTGTTCTTGAGCAGAAACACCTTGGTCTGCAAGTACATAGCTCCCTGAAAGTGGCAACACAGGTAGACAGGGTGGTGAAGAAGGCATATGGCACGCTTGCCTTCATCGGCCGAGGCATTGAGTACAAGACTTGGGACGTCATGTTACAGTTGTACATAACGTTGGTTAGGCTGCATTTGGAGTACTGTGTGCAGTTCTGATTGCTGCACTACAGGAAAGATATGATTAAGCTAGAGAGGGTGCAGAAAAGATTCACAAGGATGTTGCCTGGTTTGGAGGGCGTGAGTTATAAAGAGAGATTCGATAGGCTGGGTCTGTTTTCCCTGGAGCGAAGGAGGATGAGAGGGGACATGATAGAGGTATATAAAATTATGAGAGGCATTGATAGGGTAGATAGCCAGAGTCTGTTTCCCATGGTAGGGGTGACTAAAACTAGAGGGCATAGATTTAAGGTGAGAGGGCGGAGGCTAAAAGGGGATCAAAGGGGTAAATGTTTCACACAAAGAATTGTGGGCATCTGGAATGAGCTGCCTGAGGAGGTGGTGGAGGCAGAAACAGTAGCAACATTTAAGAGGCATCTGGACAGGTACTTGAATGAGCAAGGCATAGAGGGATATGGAATTAATGCAGGCAGGTGGGATTTGTATAGATCGGCATTATGGTTGGCATGGACACAATGGGCCGAAGGGCCTGTTTCTATGCTGTATGACTCCAAGACTCTATGACTCTAAGCGGCTCTAATGCTGTGGTGAAAGCTGGCAGCAGGGAAGTGCAGCTGAGGGTGAGTGAAGTGTTGGACAAGTGAACTGACTTCCAAGAAGTTGGCAATCACCTGTCAATCAGTGAAAGCACTATCTCAGAAGAAATGCTATAAACAGCAGCCTCTCACCTGATCATGGCTGCAGCGCTTCAGTTTCAATGTTCATGGCCTTCCTAGCCTGTCAGTTTCACTGAAGAGGCTCTTGCTGCTATGTACTAGCCTGGTTAATCATGACGGGTTTCTGACAGCTCAGGAAATAGGTGCACTGGTTGGTTAAAACAACAATTATTTATCTATTTCCATATTATAATTACTTACTCGACAGCTCCAAGGGATTTCCCCAATCACCTGCACACCCACCCGCTGAAAACCGGAGGTGGGCGGGTTGATGTTGTGACCCAACATCACTTTAGGGGATTTAACTCCCCGCATGCACCCAAACCCAAAGGACATAGATAGGCTAGTAGAATGGGAAGACAAGTGGCATATGGAATTTAATACCGAGAAGTGTGAGATGATCCATTTTGGCAGAAGGGGTGAAGAGAAGCAATATAGACTTAATGGTACAGTTCTACAGAGTGTGATCTGGGTATAGATATTTGTACATAGATCTTTGAAGGGGGCAGGACATATTGAGAGAGTAATTATCAAAGCATATGTGATCTTGGGCTTCATAAATAGAGGTATTGAGCAAAAAAGCAGGGAAGTTATGCTGAACCTTTATAAAGCTTTGGTTCGGCCACAACTAGAGTATTGCATCCAGTTCTGGTCACCACACTTTAGGAAGAATGTGAGGGTCCTTGAGACGGTGCAGAGGAGATTTGCCAGAATGGTTCCAGCAATGGGGGATTTTAGCTACAAGGTTAGGTTGGAGAACTTGGGGTCGTTCTCCTTGCAGCAAAGGAAATTGAGGGAAGATTTGATAGAGGTGTACAAGATTATAACAGATTTAGAGAAGGTAGACAAAGAAAAGCTGTTCCCATTAGCTGATGGCATGAGGACTAGGGAACAGAAATTTAAGGTTTTGGACAAAAGATGCAGGGGGGGATATGAGAAAGAACTTTTTTGCGCCATGAGCGATAATGACCTGGAACTTGATCCCTACAAGGTTGGTGGAAGCAGAGATGATAAATGATTTCAAAAGGAAATTGGATGGACATTTGAGAAAAATAAACTTGCAGGGCTACAGGAACAGAGAGGGAGAATGGGACAAATTGGATTGCTCGATAGGGAGCTGGCATGGACTTGATGGGCCAAATGTCCCCCTTCTGTGCCATAATGGCTCTTTAACTCTATGGCTGTCAGTATCTAGGGGCAGCCACACAGCATGGAATGGCATACCATATGATCCTATTTTAACTCCGAGCCATTTTTCAGTGGGGAACACTGTGAGCTTAACTCACCTGATGCTCTGGAAATGAGGCCCAGGGTATCTTAACTTCCAGGTATCATTTAAGTCCTGCTGACATGTGACAGAAATCAAGCAGCCCAGAGGCTGTGCACCGAGATCACATAAGTAGCAGGATCGGCTGCCGAGGCTGTCCCACGGGGGTCTTGTGATCAATCTGTTCAAGGCGGGGAGGCCTAACATTTCCTTGTGAGGCCCAGAGGAGCACTTCTGTTTCTCTTGGCACCATAAGCAAAGTAAATAAAATGTTTTGAAAGCATATCTTTTTGGGCCCTCCTGGCCCCAATCCACTTCCCGAATAGGTTAGCCTGATGGGACACGCACTTCTCACCCCAGTCACTGAGTTAAGATTGCAATCCAGTCCTGATGACATCATCAGGACCTGACATGCATATATAAAAAAGGACCATCTCAGCTTTGGATGGGTGCCCTTGCCACCTGCCCTATTGAACAGATTAGTGGCAGGTCAAGTCCTGATGGTCCCAGGACAGGTAAGTGAACGAGACACCCTCCCTACAAAATTCACGCACATCGTGGGAACAAATCCCCTCAGAAGTTGATCAGCATTTTTAAAGGATATAAAGTAGCATAATTTTAATTATTAAATAATAAGTCTAAAATTGGATATAGTAGAAAAATGTCATGCTGGACGTAAAAGTTTCAAGGAAGTGAAGTGCTCTGTCACAGAACTATGGAGAAAACACTGGCAAGATGCAGTTAGGGTTACAAGAAGTTTTATCACATGAATTCCCTCATACAACCACCTCTACCTAGTCAAATAGCCTTTCTTTCCATCTTCAATATTTTGATAAATAATAAACAAAACTGTTCAGAAGAACACATAAACACTTTTTTTCCCCCTTCCTGTGTTCCTTGCAGCATTGTCCAGGAGGATAATCTTTACTTCCTGGGCAATTCTACGGGGTTGGCAACCCGTGGACCAGCTCATGGTCTTAAATCATGTTTCCTGATGTGCAGCCACTAATATTCATGAAGGAGTCCGTCTGTGGCCTAGGCCTGATGGGACAGTAGTGAGCAGACTGCAAAGGGAGTAAAAGAGGAGAAAAGTTTAAAAATATTACCAAAGGATAAAGATAAACATACAAACTATTTGGTAATTAAGCTAATAGGGGCAAAGTTTTTTTTTCTCACTGGCTGCAAAGACCAAGAAAAAACTAATGATAGCTGGACAGTACTCCACAAGTAGATTTCCCAAATGTTCATAATTAAACATTTCTTTATTTAAACATTCTGCATGAACCTCTTGGCTTTGTTTTTACAATCAGATATGTATTTATGGAACCAGAAATTGGAAAACTTTGATATTAAATACCTTGAATCTGTTAACTTTGGCATAGGATAAGGATTTTTAGATGTATTGCTACGTTACCACCAATCTCCTTCAATCCCCTGGTCCCTAATTCCTAAAAACCACAAAGAGACTTGTTTCTTTTTTCGCTTTCCATTATTTCCAATGAAAGTTGCAGGGAATACTGTGTGACTTTAGCCTAAGTGAAACATGATCTCAAAGTGTCTCAAGGACCAGAAGTTTTTTCAGAAAACATTGCTTAAGTCTTGTGTTCACTGCTGTTTCAGCGAGGCCAATTAGACTTGATGGGCATTTTAGAAAGCTGTCGCCAAGCCCTGCACCAGGAATAGCAAACAAGGCCCAAAGTAAATAAACGAATGGGTAAGTGTGGCACATCCTTGAAACCGCTTGCCTTGAGACCCCCTCCCTGAGACTGGGATTGCTGAAGTACTAAACTGAGAACAGGTTAATTAGATTTGACATTAGTTAACAGCAGTAATTACAAGCGAGCAATTAATCAGGGGAAGTCTCCAAACAGAAGGAGAACAAATAAACAGACAGTGGTCCCTGAACCATTTCACCTTTCAGATCAGGACATGGTCCAGGTGTCATGCTGAGGTGGGGCCAGTCAGTCTTGCTCAGTTTCTCTAGGGAACAAAGTAACTTCTCACCCATTCATCCTTCTTCCCCTCATGGGGTATTGTATTGTTGTGAAAAGCTGTTGGAAACTGTGGAGGATGTCATTGCTTAGAGAGTGAAATCGTTGAGTCATTCAATTTAAAAACATAGTCCAATGAATCAACAGTTAAAAAACAATGTCAGTTTTTATTTGAGTTGTTTCAGCTGAAATATTCTTATTAAAGTGGCCGCAAATGAATGACTGTACAAAGTGCTGCTGTGTTTCATTGTCTCGAAAAGAAATTTGCTCATGTTGTTGATAACGTTTAGCTATCAGAAGCAGATTTCATATGCACATCATTCTTACTGTACATTTGAATAATTTTTAAAACTCTTCAATGTATAATAGAAAAGTAAGATTTGCATTTACATGGCATCTTTCATGACCTCAGGACACCCCAACACACTCTACAAGCAATGAAATAATTGAGAAGTGTGGTCACTGTTGTAATGGAGGAAATAGGGCAGCCAATTTGCACACAACAAGCACCCACAAGCAGCACTGTGGTAATGATCAGATAATTTACTTTAGCGATGTTGGTTGCAGGATAAATATTGGTCAAGACACCAGGGAGAACTCTTCTCTTCTCTTCTCTTCTTTTATATAGTGCCATGGATGCTTTTATGAGACTCTGAGAGGACAAACGGGGGCCTTGGTTTAAAGTACATTCAAAAGATGGCATCTCTGACAGTGTAGCACTCCCTCAATACTGCACCAGAGTGCCAGCCTAGATCATGTGCTCAAGTCTCTGGAATGGCACGTGAACCAACAACTTTCTGACTCAAAATTGAGAGTGCTACCACTGCTCTGAAAGCAGTAAGAACTGAAGCAAATGACAGTTTTAATAGGGTTGTGAAGTATAATATAGGATACATTTTATTCATTCACATTCTTGCAGCAGAACTTCACTGGGCGGCACAGTGACGCAGTGGTTAGCACCGCAGCCTCACAGCTCCAGCAACCCGGGTTCAGTTCTGGGTACTGCCTGTGTGGAGTTTGCAAGTTCTCCCTGTGACCGCGTGGGTTTTCGCAGGGTGCTCCAGTTTCCTCCCACAGCCAAAGACTTGCAGGTTGAAAAGTAAATTGGCCATTGTAAATTGCCCCTAATGTAGGAAGGTGGTAGGAGAATGGTGGGGATGTGATAGGGAATATGGGATTATGTAGGATTAGTACAAATGGGTGGTTGTTGGTCAGCACAGACTCAGTGGGCCAAAGGGCCTGTTTCAGTGCTATATCTATAAATAAATAAGTAATAAAAATGGAGAGGAAACCCCTACAGGGTCCACTGACCTCCATGCCTGAATCACCTTTAAGGCCAATGGTCATTTCTGACAGAGTGGAGAGCATCACAGGGGCACTGCCTAGACTTAAATAAAACCAAAATACTGCAGATCCTGGAAATCTGAAATAAAAACAGAAAGTGCTGGAAATACCCAGTAGGTCAGGTAGAATCTGTGGAGAGAGAAACAGTTAACATTTCAAGTTGATGACCTTTCATCAGAACTGCTTGGACTTGCCTTCTGTTAAAATTATTGACTGTGCACCTGCGATGTCCAATAATGCACTCCATGTGTGTGCCAGTTCCTAATGGGAGTGTGGAATTGGGCTGTATATGCTCCATACTGCAAAGTTGTAAAATATACCCTTATATTTCCATATTTATGTAAGAATGAATAGCACTTGCTAACAACAGTGACACTGCCTTGTTTAAAGTCATCAATGCCATCTTCTGTGACAGTAACAGTGTTGTGTTATCCTCCTCGGCCGCTCTGTAACTGTTCCATGTCCTCTATTGTCTCTCCTCTCTGGTCTATCTCTATGCCATTGCCTTCACTTCATTCCCCTTCTACTTGTCCCAACACATCTCCCTCAATAGTCCCTTCTTTCACCCTCAGTTGTCACTTTGGGTTCACCTCAAAGATCTTTTCTTGGCCTCCTTCTTTTCTTCACCTATGTGCTTCCCATTGACACCATAGCTTGTAAACATAGACTCAGCTTTCACATGTATGCTGACAACACCCAGCTCTATCTTGCATTACCAATCTTGACTTTATAACCACCTCTATGATGCCTGAGTGTTTATCTGATATCAACTAATAGATGAGCAAAAACTATCTTTAACTTATTGTTGATAATATGAGTTATCGAGTCAAATTTCTGCCAAAAACTCTCCCCAATTATCTGATTCCACCCATCTCCCTGCTTGCCTTGCTGAGGTTGAGCCTGTTTGACTCAGAATTGTGGTTCCAATCTCGTATTCTAGCTAACGTCAAGGCCACTTATTGCCACCGTTGCCCACGGCTCTGTCCCTGACTTTAGTGCAAGCACTGCTAAAACCCTTATCCATTTCTTCATCACCTCCAGGCTTAATTATATTAATAAAATGCTTTCCTCACCTTGGGCTGGATTTTACAGGCCCCCCGACATTAGGGGTTGCTGCGGGGTGAGGCCCGGAAAATGCCTCTGGGAAGGCCCGATCCAATATTGCCGGCGGCAGCAAGGCCTTAGGGCAGCACCCCCCCACCCCCACTGCTCGGCGATGGGACCAACAATACCACAGTCAACAAAATGCTAATCAATGAGTTAAATACTTAACCACGCCCGCCATCCGCTCCGGTGCCATATTGGTGGTGGTGGCTGGCATTGCAGCATCTTCGAATCTTCATTCAGAGATCTGATGCGGGACACTGGTGGGGAGGGGGGAGCAGGTAAGCATTTCATTGTGGTGGGGGAGGGGGGAGTGGGAAAAAACTGTTCTGATTGGTGGAAGGGGTGGTGGGAAGGAGTTGAAGGTAAAAGTTAATGAACTTTGGGTGGGGGAGGTCAGATACACAAGGTAAGTATTTTGAGGGGTGAAATTGCAAGCAATGAACTAAATGGATATTACGGGCAGTGGGTGAGGGGATAGAAACATTTATTTTTTAAAATTTAAATCTAAAGAGCACATACCTTTTGTTATGACCAGGTGAGAAAGGGGTCTAGGGTTTCCTCTCGGCCTTCACCTGGTCTTAACATAACAGGGTTTAATTTTAAACACACTGATTTTTTAGCTCCACCTCAGTGAATCCTTGTTCACTGCTTTCCAATTATAAGGCAAAGAAACCAGCACAAACAGGTTTTCTAAGGTTTAAAGTTGGCCAAGCAGATTAGTTAATTTATATGCCTCATTTTTGGCAGGTGGGGGCCCAGCACAACACTTTAAAAATGTAAATTAAATGTAAGGGCTAGAAGCCCTCTAAAAATGGTGTTGCGCCTGCGCAGTGGCGCCAGATGCCATTGCCAGGGATGGACTGCCCGCCCCCTGCACACCATCGGGCGGGGGGGGGGAGGGCGGTGGGGGCAATGGTCCACCCCGACCATGTAAATAAGCCACCGTATTTAATATCGCGGCAGCTCCACGGAGTAAATCCTGCACATGCACGCCGCCAGCTTTGAAGCTCGCCACCGAACTTGTAAATGCAGCCCCGGATGTGTGTGCATGTGGTGCAGAAGCCATTTTGGACCCAAAACTACACAATTTGCACCAAAAATACAGATGTTACACACCCAAACTTTATGGCACAAATGGAGGCTGGCACTCCAGTGCATTTATGAGGGAGTGCTGCATTTCAGACCTGCTGCCTATCGGATGAGGCTTTAAACCGAGGCCCTGTCTGCCCACTCAGGTGGATGTAAAAAAAGATACAATGGCATTTGACATCCTTTCTCCGCATAGAATCATAGAATCATAGCACGTTTATGGCACAAAAAGAGGCTACTTGGCCCATTGTGTCTGCGTCAGCGGAAAAATGAGCCTGATAGCCTAATCCCACCTTCCAGCATTTGGTCCATAGCCCTGTAGATTATGGCATTTGAGGTGCATATGCAGACACCTTTTAAATGAGTTGAGGGTTCCTGCCTCAATGACCCTTTCGGGCACTACAGGTCCCTCCACAGCCTGTCTCCTCCTGCTTCTGCTGCCTCCCTCCAGCCCTTCATACTACTGAGTGCTCACCAATCTTAACTCTGGTCACCTTTGTAATCTCCCCTTATTTGACTTTTTATTCATTCATGGGATGTGGGCATCGCTGGCTAGGCCAGCAGTTATTGCCCATCCTTAATTGCTCTTGAGAAGGTGGTGGTGAGCTGCCTTCTTGAACCGCTGCAGTCCATGTGGGGTAGGTACACGCCAGTGCTGTTACGAAGGGAGTTCCCGGATTTTGACCCAGTGACAGTGAAGGAACGGCGATACAGTTCCAAGTCAGGATGGTTTGTGACATAGAGAGGAGCTTTCAGGTGGTGGTGTTCCTATGCATTTGCTGCCCTTGTCCTTCTCTTTGGTAGAGATCACGGATTTGGAAGGTGCTGTCTAAGCAGCCTTGGTGTATTGCTGCATTGCATCTTGTAAATGGTACACACTGCTGCCACTGTGTGTCAGTGGTGGAGGGAGTGAATGTTTGTGGATGGGGTGCCAATCAAATGGGCTGCTTTGTCCTGGATGGTGTCGAGTTTCTTGAGTGTTGTTGGAGCTGCACCCATCCAGGCAAGTGGAGAGTATTCCATCACACTCCTGACTTGTGCCTTGGAGATGGTGGACAGGCTTTGGGGAGTCAGGGGGTGAGTTACTCACCTCAGGATTCCTAGCCTCTAACCTGCTCTTGTAGCCATGGTATTTATATGGCTACTCCAGTTCAGTTTCTGGTCAATGTTAACCCCGAGGATGTTGATAGTGAGGGATTCAGTGATCACAATGACATTGAATGTCAAGGGGAGATGGTTAGATTTTCTCTTGTTGGAGATGGTCATTGCCTGGCACTTGTGTGGCATGAATGTTACTTGCCACTTATCAGCCCAAGCCTGGATATTGTCCAGATCTTGCTGCATTTCTACACAGACTGCTTCAGTATCTGAGGAGTCACGAATGGTGCTGAACATTGTGCAATCATCAGTGAACATCCCCACTTCTGACCTTATGATTGAAGGAAGGTCATTGATGAAGCAGCTGAATTTGAGCCTGGGACACTATCCTGAGGAACTCCTGCAGTAATGTCCTGGAGCTCAGATGATTGACATCCAACAACCGCAATCATCTTCTTTGCGCAAGGTATGACTCCAACCAGCGGAGAGTTTTCCCCCTGAGTCCCATTGACCTCAGTTTTGCTAGGGCTCCTTGAAGCCATACTCGGTCAAGTGCTGCCTTGATGTCAAGTGCAGTCACTCTCACCTCACCTTTTGAGTTCAGCTCTTTTGTCCATGTTTGAACCAAGGCTGTAATGAGGTCAGGAGCTGAGTGGCCCTGACGGAACCCAAACTGAGCGTTATTGAGCAGGTTATTGCAAAGCAAGTGCCGCTTGATAGCACTGTTGATTACACCTTCCATCACTTTACTGCTGATTGAGAGTAGACTAATTCCCCGATAATTGGACGGGTTGGATTTGTCCTGCTTTTTGTGTACAGTACATACCTGGGCAATTTTCCACATTGCCGGGTAGATGCCAGTGTTGTAGCTGTCCTGGAACAACGTGGCTAGGGGCGCGGCAAGTTTTGGAGCACAGGTCTTCAGTACTATTGCCGGAATATTGTCAAGGCCTGTAGCATTTGCAGTATCCAGTGCCTTCAGTCATTTCTTGATATCACGTGGAATGAATCGAATTGGCTGAAGTCTGGCATCTGTGATGCTGGGGACTTCAGGAGGAGGCCGAGATGGATCATCAACTCGGCACTTCTGGCTGAAGATTGTTGCAAATGCTTCAGCCTTATCTTTCAGACAGACGTGCTGGGCTCCCACATCATTGAGGATGGAGATATTTGTGGAGCCACCTCCTCCAGTTAGTTATTTAATTGTCCACCACCATTCACGGCTGGATGTGGCAGGACTGCAGAGCTTAGATCTGATCCGTTGGTTATGGGATCACTTAGCTCTGTCTACCGCATGCTGCTTACGCAGTTTGGCACTCAAGTAGTCCTGTGCTGTAGCTTCACCAGGTTGACACCTCATTTTGAGGTCTACCTGGTGCTGCTCCTGGCATGCCCTCCTGCACTTTCCATTAAACCAGGGTTAGTCTCCTGGCTTGATGGTAACGGTAGAATGGAGAATATGCCAGGCCATGAGGTTACAGATTTTTCTGTACAATTCTGCTGCTGCTGATGGCCCACAGTGCCTCATGGATGCCCAGTTTTGCATTGTTAGATCTGTTAGACATCTATCCCATTTAGCACGGTGATAGTGCCACACAACACGATGGAGGGTATCCTCAATGTGAAGGCGGAACTTCGTCTCCACAAGAACAGTGCGGTGGTCACTCCTACCAATACAGTCGTGGACAGAAGCAGCTGTGGAAGGCAGATTGGTGAGGATGAGGTCAAGTATGTTTTTTCCTCTTGTTGGTTTACTCACCACCTGCTGCAGACCCAGTCTAGCAGCTATGTCCTTTAGGTCTCAGCCAGCTTGGTCAGTAGTGGTGTTACCGAGCCACTCTTGGTGATGGACATTGAAGTCCCCCACACAGAGTACATTCTGCGCCCATGCCACCCTCAGTGCTTCCTCTAAGTGGTGTTCAACATGGAGGAGTACTGACTCATCAGCTGAGGGGGGGTAATCAGCAGGAGGTTTCCTTGTCCATGTTTGGCCTGATGCCATGAGAATGTCCCAGGGCAATTGCCTTCCAGCTGTATACCACTGTGCTGCCACTTCTGGTGGGTCTGTCCTGCCGGTGGTTCAGGACATAGCCAGGGATGGTGATGGCAGTGTCTGAGACATTGTCTGTAAGGTATGATTCCTATGTCAGGCTGTTGCTTGACTAGTCTGTGAGACAGCTGTCCCAATTTTGGCAGAAACCCCCAGCTGTTAGTAAGGAGGTCTTTGCAGGGTCGACAGGGCTGGGTTTGCCGTTTCTGGTGCCGAGGTCGATGCCAGGTGGTCCGTACGGTTTCATTCTTTTTTTATTGACTTCATGACAGTTAGATGCAACTGAGTGGCTTGCAAGGCCATTTCAGAGTCAACCACATTGCTGTGGGTCTGGAGTCACATGTAGGCCGACCTGACAAGGACAGCAGATTTCTTTCCCAAAAGGGCATTTTACAACAATCAACAATGTTTTCATAGTCATCATTAGACAAGCTTTTAATTCCAGATTTATTAATTGAGTCCAAATTCCAACTTTTGCTGTGGTGGGATTCAAACCCATGTCCCCAGAGCAATACCCTGGGTCTCTGGGTTACCCGTCCAGTGACAATGAAACTATGCCACTGCCTCCCCTTATAGTCATTTCAGCCTTATGGTCTGCAATTATCTCCTCAAACTCTCCAGTTGCCTCTGTTCCTTCTTTCAAAAGGCTGCTCAAAACCTGCGTCTTGGACCCGGCCTTGAACCATTTACCTGACCCTTTCTCTCATTACTGCTTGCTATCTGGTTACCTTGTTAGAGTGCTTCAGGATGTTTTATAATATTAGCCTTTGACAAGGTCCCTCATGGCAGACTGGTACAAAAGGTGAAGTCACACGGGATCAGAGGTGAGCTGGCAAGATGGATACAGAACTGGCTCAGTCATAGAAGACAGAGGGTAGCAGTGGAATGGTGCTTTTCTGAATGGAGGGATGTGACTAGTGGTGTTCCGCAGGGATCAGTGCTGGGATCTTTGCTGTTTGTAGTATATATCAATGATTTGGAGGAAAATGTAGCTGGTCTGATTAGTAAGTTTGCGGACGACACAAAGGTTGGTGGAGTTGCGGATAGCGATGAGGATTGTCAAAGGATACAGCAGGATATAGATCGGTTGGAGACTTGGGCGGAGAAATGGCAGATGGAGTTTAATCCGGACAAATGTGAGGTAATGCATTTTGGAAGATCTAATACAGGTGGGAAGTATACAGTAAATGGCAGAAACCTTAGCAGTATTGACAGGTAGAGAGATCTGGGCGTACATGTCCACAGGTCACTGAAAGTGGCAACGCAGGTGGATAAGGTAGTCAAGAAGGCATACGGCATGCTTGCCTTCATCGGTCGGGGCACAGCGTATAAAAATTGGCAAGTCATGCTGCAGCTGTACAGAACCTTAGTTAGGCCACACTGAGAATATTGCGTGCAATTCTGGTTGCCACACTACCACAAGGACGTGGAAGCTTTGGAGAGGGTACAGAAGAGGTTTACCAGGATGTTGCCTGGTCTGGAGGGCATTAGCTATGAGGAGAGGTTGGATAAACCCGGATTGTTTTCACTGGAACGACGGAGGTGGAGGGGCGACATGATAGAGGTTTACAAAGTTATGAGTGGTATGGACAGAGTGGATAGTCAGAAGCTTTTTCCCAGGGTGGAAGAGTCAGTTACTGGGGGACATAGGTTTAAGGTGAGAGGGGCAAAGTTTAGAGGGGATGTGCGAGGCAAGTTCTTTACACAGAGGGTGGTGAGTGCCTGGAACTTGCTGCCGGGGGAGGTGGTGGAAGCAGGTACGATAGCGACGTTTAAGAGGCATCTTGACAAATACATGAATAGGATGGGAATAGAGGGATACGGTCCCCGGAAATGCAGAAGGTTTTAGTTTAGACAGACATCAAGATCGGCGCAGGCCTGGAGGGCCGAATGGCCTGTTCCTGTGCTGTACTGTTCTCTGTTCTTTGTTCTTCATTAGGATTCATAAAAATTCATACTGTTGTTTGGTCTATCTGTACTTGTGTCTGCTGCCATTAATGTAGCGAGAAATTGGATTGAACTATCTCATAACTAAATCTAACTAGATTATATAGTTTAGGTTGCAAATTAATATTGCTATATACACTTGAAACACAATAGATACAAATTCAAAAGAGGAGAGGAACACGGATAGCAGACTTAAGCAACAGACATCCCAGGAAAGCAGTAGAGAATGTGTTTGTTCTATTTCATGCACTTCTGCTCTCCCTCCTTCACCCTCCCTCCCAGAATGATGATAGGGTTCCCCTTGTCCTTACCTCCCACCCCATTAGTGTTTTCTATTCAACAGATCATCCTTCGCCATTTCTGCCACCTCCAGCATGATGCCACCATTAACTCATCTTCCCCTCCCCTCCCCTTTAGCAATCCGAAGGGACTGTTTCCTCCACAACACCCTGGTCCATTCCTCAGTCATCCCCAAACACCCTGTCCCTATCCTACAGCACCTTCCCATGCAATCTCAGTAGATGCAACACCTGCCCTTTTATGAGATACATACGTGAGAAAGCGAATAGTTGAGGGATATTAGTTTTTGGAACTAACCAAATGCTGTACAGTGTCTTTTCTGGTCATGTAATTTCAGATGTTCCAACATATTTTGGACTGGGTTCTAATGATAAGACCATTTTTCTATTTATGATCTAGAAGGTTAAATACCAGGGGAACATAATTCATAAAAGTGAATAAGTAATTTGAAAAATATTTAACCAATAATGGACTGCATCTCACTATTACACAAATTGTCGATTGTTGTAAAAACCCATCTGGTTCACCAAAGCCCTTCAGAGAAGGAAATCTGCCATCCTCATGTGGTCTGACCTACATGTTAATCCAGACCGACAGTAATGCAGTTGATCTTAAATGCCCTCTGAAATGGCCTAGCAAGCCACTCCATTGTATCAAACTGCTACAAAGTCTAAGACAAGGAATGAAACCGGACGGATTACTTAGCATCGACCTAGGCACCGGAAATGACAACAGCAAACCCAGCCCAGTCGACCCTGTAAAGTCCTCCTTACGAACATCTGGGAGCTCGTGCCAAAATTGGGAGAGCTGTCCCACAGACTAGTCATCAACAGCCTGACATAGCCGTACACACGTAATCATACCTTACAGACAATGTCCCAGAAACCACCATCACCATCCCTCGGTATGTCCTGTCCCACCAGAGGTGGCAGGACAGTGGTATACAGTTGGGAGGGAGTTGCCCTGGGAATCCTCAACATTGTCTCTGGACCCCATGAGGTCTGTCGGCATCAGGCCAAACATGGGCAAGGAAACCTTCTGCTGATTACCACCTATCGCCGCCCTTCGGCTGATGAATCAGTACTCCTCAATGTTGAAGATCAATCAGAAGAAGCACTGAGGGTGGCAAGGGCACAGAATGTACTCTGGGTGGGGGACTTCAATGTCCATCAGCAAGAATGGCTCAGTAGCACCACTACTGACCGAGCTGGCTGAGTCCAAAAGGACTGGCTGCTAGACTGGGCTTGCGACAAGTGGTGAGGGAACCAACAAGAGGGAAAAAAATACTTGACCTCGTCCTCACCAATCTACCTGCCGCAGATGCATCTGTCCATGACAGTATTGGTAGGAGTGATCACTGCACAGTCCCAGTGGAGACAAAGTCCCATCTTCACATTGAGGATACCCACCATCGTGTTGTGTGGCACTACCACCAGACTAAATGGGATAGATTTCAAACAGATCTAGCAATGCAAAACTGGGCATCCATGAAGCGCTGTGGGCCATCAGCAGCAGCAAAATTGTATTCAGCCACAATCTGTAACCTCATGGCCTGGCATATACCCCACTATACCATTACTATCAATCCGGGGGACCAACCCTGGTTCAATGGAAAATGCAGGAGGGCATGCCGGGAGCATTCCTAAAAATGAGGTGTCAGTCTGGTGAAGCTACAGCACAAGACTACTTGCATGCCAAACAGCAGAAGTAGCATGCAATAGACCAGGCTAAGCGATCCCACAACCAATGGATCAGATCTAAACTCTGCAGTCCTGCCACATCCAGTCGTGAATGGTGGTGGACAATTAAACAACTGACAGCGGGAGGAGGCACCACAAATATCCCCATCTTCAACGGTGGGGGAGCCCAGCACATCTGTGCAGAAGACAAGGCTGAAGCATTTGCATCCATCTTCAGCCATAAGTTCCAAGTGAATGATCCATATTGGCCTCCTCCTGAGGTCCCCAGCATCATGGATGCCAGTCTTCAGCCAATCTGATTCACTCCATGTGATATCAAAAAACGACTGAAGGCACTGGATACTGCAAAGGCTATGGACCCTGATAAGGGCGGCACAGTGGCGCAGTGGTTAGCACCGCAGCCTCACAGCTCCAGCGACCCGGGTTTGATTCTAGGTACTGCCTGTGCGGAGTTTGCAAGTTCTCCCTGTGACCGCGTGGGTTTTCGCCGGGTGCTCCGGTTTCCTCCCACAGCCAAAGACTTGCAGGTGATAGGTAAATTGGCCATTGTAAATTGCCCCTAGTGTAGGTAGGTGGTAGGTGGTAGGGAATATGGGATTACTGTAGGGTTAGTATAAATCGGTGGTTGTTGGTTATCACAGACTCGGTGGGCCGAAGGGCCTGTTTCAGTGCTATATCTCGAAATAAATAAATTCTGACAATTGTACTGAAGACCTGTGCTCCAGAACTAGCCACACCCCTATACATGCTGTTTCAGTACAGCTACAACACTGGCATCTACCCAGCAACGTGGAAAATTGCCCAGGTATGTCCTGTACACAAAAAGCAGGATAAATCCAAGCCAGACAATTACTGCCCTATCAGCCTATTCTCGGTCATCAGCAACGTGATGGAAGGTGTCATGACAGTACTATCAGGGGGCATTTGCTCAACAATAAACTTCTCACTGACGCTCAGTTTGGGTTCTGCCAGGGCCACTCAGCTCCTGACCTCATCACAACCTTGGTCCAAACAGGGAGAAAAGAGCTGAACTCGTGAGGTGAGAGTGACTGCCCTTGACATCAAGGCAGCATTTGACTGAGTATGGCATCAAAGAGCCCTAGCAAAACTAGAATCAATGGAAATCGGGGTGGGGGGGGGGCCGGGGAGAGGAGGAACTCTCGGCTGGTTGGGGTCATACCGAGCACAAAGGAAGATGTTTGTGGTTGTTGGTGGTCAATCATCTCAGTTCCAGGACATCACAGTAGGAATTCCTCAGGGTAGTGTCCGAGACCCAACCATCTTCACCTGCTTCATCAATGACTTTCCCTCCATCATAAGGTCAGAAGTGGGGACGTTTGCTGATGATCACATAATGTTCAGCACCTTTCGCAACTCAAAGAACGGTACAGCACAGGAACAGGCCTTTCGGCCCTCCAAGCCCGCGCCGATCATGATGCCTGTCTGAACTAAAATCTTCTGCACTTCCGGAGTCCGTATCCCTCTATTCCCATCCTATTCATGTATTTGTCAAGATGCCTCTTAAACGTTGTTATCGTACCTGCTTCCACCACCTCCCCTGGCAGCAAGTTCCAGGCACTCACCACCCTCTGTGTAAAAAACTTGCCTCGCACACCCCCTCTAAACTTTGCCCCTCGCACCTTAAACCTACGTCCCCTAGTAACTGACTCTTCCACCCTGGGAAAAAGCTTCTGACTATCCACTCTGTCCATGCCACTCATAACTTTGTAAACCTCTATCATGTTGCCCCTCCATCTCCATCGTTCCAGTGAAAACAATCTGAGTTTATCCAACCTCTCCTTACAGCTAATACCCTCCAGACCAGGCAACATCCTGGTAAACCTCTTCTGTACCCTCTCCAAAGCCTCCACATCCTTCTAGTAGTGTGGTGACCAGAATTGTATGCAATATTCTAAGTGTGGCCGAACTAAGGTTCTGTACAGCTGTAGCATGACTTGCCAATTTTTAACTCAATGTCTCGACCGATGAATGCAAGCATGCCGTACTCCAGATGTGGTCTCACCCAATGTCCTGCATAGCTGAAGCATAACCTCCCTACTTTTGTATTCAATTCCCCTCGCAATAAATGATAACATTCTATTAACTTTCCTAATTACTTGTTGTACCTACATGCTAACCTTTTACAAGTCATGCACTAGAACACCCAGATCCCTCTGCATCTCGGAGCTCTGCAGTCTCTCACCATTTAGATAATATACTTCTTTTATATTCTTCCTGCCAAAATGAACAATTTCACATTTTCCCACATTATACTCCATTTGCCAGATCTTTGCCCACTCACTTAACCTATCTATATCCCTTTGTAGCCTCCTTATGTCCTCTTCACAACTTACTTTCCTACCTATCTTTGTGTCATCAGCAAATTTAGCAACTGTACCTTCGGTCCCTTCATCCAAGTCATTTATATAAATTGTAAAAAACTGAGACCCCAGCACAGATCCCTGTGACACCACTCGTTACATCTTGCCAACCAGAAAATGACCCATTTATGCCGACTCTCCATTTCCTGTTAGCTAATCAATCTTCTATCCATGCCAATATGTTACCCCCTACACCATGAGCTTTTATTTTCCTTTGATATGGCACCTTATCAAATGCCTTCTGGAAATCGAAGTACAGTACATTTACCAGTTCCCCTTTATCCACAGCATATGTTACTTCTTCAAAAAACTCCAATAAATTGGTTAAACATGATTTCCCTTTCACAAAACTATGTTGACTCTGCCTGATTACCTTGAATTTTTCTTAGTGTCCTGCTATACCATCACTAATAATAGTTTCTAACATTTTCCCTAAGACAGATGTTAAGCTAACTGTCCAGTACTTTCCTGCTTTCTGTCTCCCTCCCTTTTTGAATAAAGGAGTTACATTGGCAATTTTCTAATCTAATGGAACCTTCCCCGAATTGAGGGAATTTTGGAAAATTAAAACCAACGCATCAACTATCTCATGAGCCACTTCATTTAAGACCCTAGGATGAAGTCCATCAGGACCAGAGGACTTGTTAGCCTGAATCTTCAAAATTTGCTCAGTACCACTTCCCTGGTGATTGTAATTTTCTTGAATTCCTCCCTCCCTTCCATTTCCTGATTTACAGCTATTTCTGGGGTGTTATTTGTATCCTCTATAGTGAAGACAGATGCAAAATACCTGTTCAGTTCATCTGCCATTTCTGTATTTTCCCTGTAAGTTCCCCAGACTTACTTTCTGTAGGACCAACGCTCACTATATTAACTCTTTTCTTTTTTAAATATCTATAGAAACACTTACTATCTTTTTTTTATATTTCTAGCTAGCTTTCTCTCATACTCTAATTTTCCCTCCTTATTAATCTTTTAGTCATTCTTTGCTTTTTATATTCTGTCTAATCTTCTGACCTGCCAACCATCTTTGTGAAATTATATGCTTTTTCTTTAAGTTTGATACTATCTTTAACTTTTTTTAGTGAATCACGGATGGTGGGTCCTCCTCTTGGAATTTTTCTTTGTCGTTGGAATGTATCTATTCTGTGTATTCCGAAATAGCCCCTTAAATGTCTGCCACTGCATCTTTATTGACCTATCACTTAACCAACTTTGCCAGTTCACTTTAGCTAGCTCTGCTTTCATGCCCTCATAATTGCCCTAATTTAAGGTTCAAATACTAATCTTTGGCCCACACTTCTCTCCATCAAACTGAATGTAAAATGTAATATTATGATCGCTGCTGCCTAGAGGTGTCTTCACTATGAGGTCATTAATTACTCCTATCTTGTTGCAAAATACCAGGTCTAGTATAGCCTGCTGTCTAGTTGGCTCCAGAACGTACTGTTCTAAGAAATTATCCCAAAAACATTCTATGAAGTGCTCATCTAGGCTACCTTTGCCCATCTGATTTTTCAAGTCTATATGCAGATTAAAATCCCCCATGATTATCGCTGTACCTTTCTGACAAGCTCCCATTATTTCTACCTTTCTACCCCGTCCTACCATGTGGTTACTGTTAGGAGGCCTGTACACCACTCCCACAAGTGACTTCTTGCCTTTATCCTTTCTCATCTCGACCCAAACCGCTTATGCATCCTGGTTTCCGGAACTTAGGTCATCCATCTCTATTGTGCTAATACCATCATTAATTAACAGAACCACCCCTCCACCTTTTCTTAGTTTCCTGTCCTTCCTAAATGTAATGTTCCCTTCAATATTCAGGTCCAAATCTGTGTCATCCTGCAGCCATGTCTCTGTAATGGCTATCAGATCGTACTTAATTATTTCTGTTTGTGCTCTCAGTTCATCTGTTTTGTTTTGAATGCAACATGCATTCAGATACAGAGCCTTTAGTTTTGTCCTTTTATTATTTTTGTAACCTCTAGCCTTGTCTGCTGACTTACTCTCAGATTTGTACTCACTGTCCATTCCTGTCGCGGTCGGTTTAGCTTTTCTCCTTTTAATACCTTTCTCTCTTGCCTTGTCTCTACTCTTTGATTTATCACATCTTCCCAAATTTGATCCTTTGCCCCCAATATTCAGTTTAAAACCCTCTCTACTTCCCTAGTTATGCGGCTCGCTAGAACACTGGTCCTAGCATGGTCCAGGTGTAGATTGTCCCAACGGTACAGCCCCCACTTTCCCCAGTACTGGTGCCGGTGCCCCATGAACCAGAACCCACTTCTACCACACTAGTCTTTGAGCCACACATTCATTTCTCTAATCTTATTTTCCCTACTCCAATTTGCATGTGGCTCAGGTGATAATCCAGAGATTATTACCTTTGAGGTTCTGCTTCTTAATCTGGTGCCTAGCTCCTCATTCTAACTATACAGAACCTCTTTCCTTGTCCGGCCTATGTTGTTGGTACCTACATGGACCATGATGACTGGATCCTCCCACCGTATGTTCCTCCCCAGTCTTGAGCAGATGTCCCAAACCCTGGCACCGGGCAGGCAACACAGGCCTCTGGTCTCTTGCTCTTTGCTTCAGAGAACAGTGTCATCCCCCTAACAATAATGTCCCCAACTACCACTACATTCCTTTTTGCACCCCCTACTTGAACGGCTTCTTGTACCATGGTCAGTCTGCTCATCCATGCTACAGCCCTTGCTCTTATCCATACAAGCTGCAAGAATCTCAAACGTGTTGCTCAATTGCAAGGGCTGAGGCTCATCCACTCCCACCTTCTCAGTCCTCTTACCTGCCTGACTCACAATCACACCCTCCTGTCCTTGACCACTGACCAAAACAGATGACCCTACCCTAAGGGGTGTGACTGCCTTCTGGAGCAAAGTGTCCAGGTAACTTTCCCCCTTCCTGATGCATCGCAGTGTCTGCAGCTCAGCCTCCAGCTCAATGACTCTGAGCCGAAGCTCCTCAAGCTGCAGGCACTTGCCACAGACGTGGTTGTCGTGGATTGCCATGGCATCCAGGAGCTCCCACATACTGCAGCCGCGACTCATCACCTGTCCTGCCATCTTTGTTGTGTTAATTTAATGAAATTTATTTTTCTTAATTAATTTATCCTCAGATATATTTTCACTGTGCTGATAATAAAAATACATTTACTTAGATAAATCAGTGTGACTATTGGTGTTGTTTCTCCACTTGTTAAATTGGAATTGGATGAATACTTGAAAAGGAAACATTTGCAGGATTATGGGGAAAAGGCAAGGGACAGGGCCTTTTTGCAAAGCTTTTTCAAAGAACTGGCACAAGTAGGATGGGCCAAATGGTCTCCTGTGCTGCATGATACTATTACCAGATATTATGATATTCTGTTTCTTATTCTTGGCTGTGTGGATTATAACAATTTGTGCAGATTAATAATATTCAATTGAAAAAAACTGGTGACTGGAATTTTGTTACAACTCTGGGTGGCACAGTGGTGCAGTGGTTAGCACTGCAGCCTCACAGCTCCAGCAACCCAGGTTCAATTCTGGTACTGCCTGTGTGGAGTTTGCAAGTTCTCCCTGTGACTGCGTGGGTTTCCACTGGGTGCTCCGGTTTCCTCCCACAGCCAAAGACTTGCAGGTTGATAGGTAAATTGGCCATTGTAAATTGCCCATAGTGTAGGTAGGAGAATTTAGGATTAGTATAAGTGGGTGGTTGGATGGTCAGTACAGACTTGGTGGGCTGAAGGGCCTGTTCTAGTGCTGTATCTCAATGACTCTATTTAAATAAACAAGTGCAATGAGGTTATACTGAAAATATCCCAAGTAGTATATGTCAATTCAATATTCCTTTACAGCAATAGAGTGCCACACATTGCAGATGCATATTTCTCATGGGGGGGGGGTGGGGGGTGGGCTGTCTGTTGCCAGCAATGGCATCAGCTGCCTGTGTGCTGTCACTGATGCCATTTTTAAATGACAGCCAGCCCTGCCTGCATATTTAAATTTTTAAAAATACAGCCCTCAAAAGTTATCAAATAAATTTCTAATGCCCCTTTCCCACCCCCCCACCAATAACAATTACATTAACTATTTGCCCTTTTACCACCCACCCCCCAACACTTACTTTTTAAATCTGACCTTCAACCCGCAGACTACACAAAGTTTAAAGTTCACCCTTTCCCTCCATCCATTACATTTATTTGACCGCGTTCCCACCTCCGCCACCTCCCCACCCCACACTGAAAATCATAACTCTTCCCCCTTCCCGACCAGCGTCATGCCGGCTTTCCCCAGACGGGGAATTGAAGGCACGGGAGTAGGCTTGGTAAAAGTCCAGCCCAAAATGTGGGCCCGCAAACTGCTTCTAGTAATATTGTTCTTAAGTCAAACCAGAAGGTGTGGAGCAGCAGGCTTTGGAGAATCTCCAACAATTCTCCCATTCTTCCTGCAAGACGCACTAAGCCGCTCTTTGAAACCTCTTCCAAATGGCAACACATCAGAAACCTGGCATTTGAGAAATCACAGGTATAAGTTTAAATCCTATCAATCCATGACGGGACACTTTAGAGCTCTACTCTGCTCCACCCCATGAGGCCCATCTTTCTCTGCAGTTTAAACAACTCTGAAACAGGGTGAGATACAATAATGTCTGAATTGAAAAGCAGAGACAGTTCAAACAGTGACCTGTGCAACTGCAACCTCATGAATATGTGCATACCTAAGATAGGAAAATAAGAGATGAAAAGTGGCTGGACCTGAAATAGAATTTTGATGGTAAAGTGAATTGCATAGGCCAAACAGCATTTTTATCATTCTTACTTTCTTGTGTCTGACAAAAGGAGTGATACTACATTGTGTGCTGATCAGTTCAACAGATTCACTGTGAACAAATCCTCATAAGACCTGAAACATCTCAACTATTGTAAAGGTGCAGGGAGAACTCAAACTTTGTGGTGTGGTCACTTGCTGCAATTTTTCACATGAAATATCAGTTGTGTTGTGTGTAAATACAGAGGGTTAGAGGATCATGGCAGCAGTATTGTTTGACAATATATGATTGTTTCACAAGAGAGACAGGCTGCTGTTGGAACTAAGAGTACTTGTTATATTTTCATTGTCGCCGACAACTTCAGTTCTTGGCTTTTTTAATACCTGACTGAAAATGTTCAATGAAATGTCCTGATATAAATGTGCAGTCTCAAATGATACAATGCTGTGGCTGGTTCTTTGACTCATATGGTAGAATCATAGAAAGTTTACGGCACAGAAAGAGGCCACTTGGCCCATCGTGACTGTGCCAGCCCAAAGACGTTCCACCCACTCTAATCCCACCTTCCAGCATTTGGTCTGTAGCCCTGCAGATTACTGCACTTGAGGTGCATATCCAGACTTCTTTTGAATGAGTTGAGGGTTTCTGCCTCAACTATCCTTTCAAGCAGTGATTTCCAGACCCTCACCACCCTCTGGGTGAAAAAACTTTTCCTCATCTCCCCTCTAATCTTTCTACCAATCACTTTAAATCTATACCCCTAGTCACTGACTTCTCTGCTCAGGCCCTTCACCTGCACTCTATCCATTCCCATCAAAATTTTGTAGATTTCCATCCGATCTCCCCTCAGCCTTTTCTGTTCCAAGGAGAACAGCCCCAGCCGATCCAATCTTTCATCATAGCTGCATCTTTAGATCAGTATAACTGAACTGAATCAAAAATAATTTCCCTTTTTTCATAAATTGTCCTGGCATTTGTGGACTGTCATATTCATGTTAGCTGAAGAGTTGTACAGTTATTAATATACATGGTTTGTGAATGCATGGCTTATCTTGACCTATCCTATCTTGTGTTATTTTGTCTAAACATAGTAAGATTAACATGTTGAATCTGGTGTAATTCAAACTTGTCAGAGTCTCTAGACTCTTAAACCCTTTTTATAGAATAGTAGTAAATTTGCATTTGTTGTTCATTTTCTCCCTGTTGAATATCCTCCTGGGGACGGGTCAGCACCAGCAGCGGTGAGTAGTCAATTTGCATAATTAATCATTAAATGTTGGATGATTGGGGCTGCTGTGGGGATCTTCCCGGCAGCAGATGACCCTTCCACTGAGGGCCAAGCCCAGCAGGTGGCTGGAGATGGCTTGCCAGTGGCTGATCTGGGGGCCCGCAAGGCCTCCAGTTTTAACGCCCCACTGAAGCTGTGGCCATCAGTGGGCCACAGCTGCTGCCGCCAGCCAGGAGGAGTTTCCCCTCCACAGGGGTGGCCTTGCAGCTGTGGCCACTGCTTATTTTATTCAATTGTAACCTCTTCAGAAAGCTTCTGGAGCCTGTTTAGAGCGACTCGAGCAAAGACTTTCACCACTATGCTGAGCAGGGAGATTCCACGGTAGTTGTTGCAGTCACCGCGGTCACCTTTGTTTTTATCGAGGGTGATGATATTGGCATCGCGCATGTCCTGAGGTACTGCTCCCTCGTCCCAGCACAGGCATAGCAGTTCATGTAGTGCTGAGAGTATAGCAGTCTTGGCACTCTTGATTATTTCAGGGGTAATGCTGTCCTTCCCAGGGGCTTTTCCACTGTCTAGAGAATCAATGGCATCACTGAGTTCCGATTTTGTTGGCTGTATGTCCAGCTCATACATGACTGGTAGAGGCTGGGCTGCATTGAGGGCGGTCTCAGTGACAACATTCTCCCTGGAGTACAGTTGTAGGTAGTGCTCAGCCCAGCGGTCCATTTGTTTGCGTTGGTCAGTGATTGTGTCCACTGATTTTGATTTGAAGGGGGCGATCTTCTTGATGGTTGGCCCAAGAGCTCTCTTAATGCCATCATACATTCCTCTGATGTTTCCGGTGTCTGAGGCCAGCTGAATATGACTGCATAGGTGTTGCCAGTAGTCGTTTGCGCAGCGCCTGGCTGTTCTTTGTGCAGTGCTTCTGGTTGCTTTAAGTGCTACGGATGTTAACTCGCTGGGGGCTTTCTTGTAGTTCAACAGTGCAATGCGCTTAGCGGCTATGACAGGTTCCAGCTCTTCATTATGAGATTGAAACCAGTCTGGATTTCTCTTCGCACTTTTGCCGTAGGTGGTCAAAGCTGACTCATAGATGGCGTCTCTGATGTGGGCCCACTTGGTCTCAGCATCCCCTGTGGGAGTGTTTTGAAGGGCTGTTACAAGTGAATTTAGAAATTTTTGTAACAGCTGTGGGTGAGAAATTCTGCTCGTGTTGATGCGCGGGTGGCCTTTCTGCTTGGAATGATGCAACTTCTTTGGTCTGAGTCTAACCTTGCTGCACACCAGGGAGTGGTCGGTGTCGCAGTCCGCACTGTGGAAGCTGCGTGTGATTTGAACACTGTTTATGGAGGCTCGCCTTGTGACAATGAGGTCTAGCTGGTGCCAACGGCGCGATCTTGGGTGCTTCCATGAAACCTGGTGACAGGGTTTAGTGTAAAAGAACGAGTTGGTGATGCAGAGGTTATGATAGGTACACAACTCAAGCAGTCTCTGCCCGTTCTCATTCATCCTTCCAACGCCATAGCGCCCAAGGCAGGAGGGCCATGAGTCATGGTCGGCCCCAACCCTGGCATTAAAGTCCCCCAGCAGGAATAGGTGTTCGGTGTTGGGGATGCTGCTGTTGATGTTATGGAGTTCCTTGTAGATCTGATTTTTAGCTTCAGGTGGGGAGCAGAGTGTTGGAGCATAGATGCTGAATAGGTGTACTGGACCAGAGGTGGTGAGCAGTCGGATGGACAGTATGCGTTCCGAGCCATTTGAGGGAGGCTCTATCATGCTGAGCAAGGAGTTTCTGATGGCGAAGCCCACTTCATGCTGTCTTGGTTCTTCAGGATCCCTGCCCTGCCAGAAGAAGGTGTAGTCTTGCTCTGCTAGAGATCCACTCGCAGGGAGGCGTGTCTTCTGAAGTGCTGCAACGTCTACATTGAGTCTACTGAGCTCGTTGTTAATGATGGCGGTCTTCCGAGAATCGTTGATTTGTGTAAGGTCTTCCGATGGGCCAGGACACATAGTTCTGACGTTCCAGCTTGCAAAGCGAAGGGCTGGTACCTTCTTTCCTTTTTTCGTGTTGTTTGGTGCGGTGTTTCAGTCCACCTTTCGGGCAATGACCCTGAGCTCCAAGCACCCATTGAAGCAGGTAGACTGTGGCGGGACAGAACCTTATTGACCGGGGGCTGCCCGGTTTGAGGCGGACAGTAGCTATCCAGTGAAGTGCGATGACCTCTTTCACCGACAAAGGCAACCCATGGCGCCCAGTTTTTACGCCAATTTATCTGGACTTATAACCCATAACTGCTGCCTTCCGTGTTGTTTCAGTTGCTGTGAGGCAACTACGGAGTGACCTCTCCATGGCACATGCCTGGGCGAATTTATGGAGGTTGAGAGTTGCCCAGTCATCAAAACCCCCCTCTCGGCCTTTCTGGTGGGGTCCAAAGGAGTGCAGAGCACAACATTTGGCACCGGTATGGCTGCAGGAACTGCCGGAAACATGCCAAAGGTGACACATGACCGCCTACGGGGTTCCGCTCTGGATTTTCTGTTAGGGTTTACTCCCTTAGCCTTGGTCTTTCCCAAGATGCCCACAAGGCAGTGGGGTTGTTAAGGCCCCTACACAGGTGTAGGATGATGCCGGTGGGAGGAGGGGGTGCGAGGGGGAGCTGGGAAGGGGGCTGTAAGGGGGTGGGGGGTGCAGGGGGAAGATGGTGCGAGGGGGGTGCTGGGACGGGGTTGTGAGGGGGTGAGCTGAGAGAGTGGAGCAGGGAAGGGGAAGGGGGGGGTGGAAGGGGGGGAAGGGGGAGGGGAAGTGGGGGGGAAAGCGGGTGCAGGTAATAAGCCATTTCCTCAGTTCCCACCATCGACGTCTGGATGGTGCCCATAAAGACCGTGAAGTTCCAGCTTCAATTTCCAGTTTGTACTGAGTTAGATGATTTCAGCATGGGTGGTACTAGTGGCACTTCAGTTGTGCTCAGTATCCGAGTCATAGCGGGTAAAGTAAAGACTCATGCTAGCAATCACTATCTAGCGACCATGCTGAGAGTGCATGTTTGTGGACATTGGGTGAGGACCGATTAGCTCGACAGGGATATCTTCATTTAACAGTGTGCCAACCATCACCTTTCAAGCTCACACATAAAGTAGTAGTGGTCAGGAAACCATATCCCAGCTAGAATCTAATGCCTCCAAGAGAGGATGGAAGAGTAGAAATTTTGGCAAATAAAAGAAGAAGAAGAATAAACAGACGTGTGAGGCAAGTAAAAAGCCTGGCTGCAGTATTAAAAAAGGTAACTGAGGTGGATTACATCTGCAAAGGAACAGAATACAAATCAAAAAAAAGGTGTGTATTGTTGTTGTATAAAGTGTTGGTTAGATACCAGGTTAGAACTTCTGAGCAGTGAAGTACATGTATAAATGTTTAATATGCTTATACTACATTCCTGGATATGCTGCTTTTACCCAGGGGTTAGTCCAACTCTAATGTTCATGTTTATGTGAAAATAGCACACACAGAAATGTAGTACCAGCACGTTAAATGTTCATTTGTGAACTCCCTTCATTGGAATGTCACCCTTTCCATCTGGAACAATAACATGTGCAGTTCCGGTCAGCTAGTTCTAGGATATTTTCCCAAGCCTTTAGGTAGTCATACAACTTCACAACTGAGTTTAGTGTAGTTTAGTTTAGAGATACAGCACTGAAACAGGCCCTTCGGCCCACCGAGTCTGTGCCGACCATCAACCACCCATTTATACTAATCCTGCACCAATTCCATATTCCTACCACATCCCCACCTGTCCCTATATTTCCCTACCACCTACCTATACTAGGGGCAATTGCTAATGGCCAATTTACCTATCAACCTGCAAGTCTTTGGCTTGTGGGAGGAAACCGGAGCACCCGGAGGAAACCCACGCAGACACAGGGAAAAAGGTAGAATTAAAGTGAAATCTGTCCTGGTACAACCTCTATTAGAAAAAGTCAGCATGAGTACAAAACATGACTCCTCATTTTTTGGTATAATTGTCAACAGAGGAAATTTTGCACCCCAGATGGATAAAATGATATTGAACAGGTGGGGAAGTGGAGCCACTATAATGAGCAATGCCTATGTCAATCAATCCAGATAAGGGCTGAATTTTACTAGCCGTCCGACGTTGGGGGTCGGGATGGGGGGGTGCCTGAAAAGTTTTTCCAGGAGAGGCCTGCCACGACCCTCAACGCCGGGAAGGCTCCGTCACATTTTACCAGCTGTAGCGAGGCCTTGGTGCGGCCACCACCTCGCTTGGCGGCGGTGCCTTCATTTTAATATGCAAATGATATTATAAATAAAGTATAAGTACCTACCTGGTAGTGA
Organism: Heterodontus francisci; assembly: GCF_036365525.1. NCBI lineage: Eukaryota > Metazoa > Chordata > Chondrichthyes > Heterodontiformes > Heterodontidae > Heterodontus > Heterodontus francisci. The sequence continues at coordinate 78,910,231 of NC_090373.1, forward strand.
CGGCCGTTCCACGCCAATATTCTGGCCACCAGCCGGAACGCCCGTGCCTTCAGAACTCCATTTAGAGTTCCAAGGCGTGACACTGATGGGGAGGGGGAGGAGTGCAAATTTCAGGGCAGGGTGGGGGAGTGGGGAAAATCACTCCAATTGGGTGTGGGGATGGTGGGAAGGGGTTGAAGATCAAAGATGCTGCAGTTGGGGGGTGAAAGGTCTTCATTTAAAAAACTGGTTTTCTGGGAGGATGGGTTATTTTATTTATTGATAACTCAGTGGGAGGTGTTGGAAATGAGATTGAAAGTATCACAAATATTTTTGTTCTCCTTTCAGGGTGGCGGCACTGTTAAAAATTAAAATTCAGCTGAAGGGCTTGAAGCCCTTTAAAAATGGCATCGGCACCTGCGTGGTGACACCGGACGCTGTTGCCGGGGACGGAGTGGCCATCCCCTCTACGTCATCGGGGGTGGCTGCTCCGTCCCCTCCATTGAAATGAGCCCCTGCACGAAATATTGCGGGAGCTCAGCGACGGCGCATCGGCCCATGAATTCTTATCAAGTCACAGGAGTGCAACTACAAAATCGGAGGCAGACAAAAACAAATCCTACTCTGATATTTTGAATTGTGTTACAGGTGATGAGATATCCTGAAGGAGTAAAACATTTTCACTCCCAAGCACTTAGGGCTGGATTTCATGCTCTGTTGGAAGGCAGGTTTTTTGGCGGCGGGGCGGAGAATCGGTGTAAACTCATCAGCCACAGAACCCGGCGCTGTAATGCTGGTTTCCAATTTTCTCGGAAGCAGCAAAGTCCCATGGCGGCACCTCTGCCGCGAAGAGAAAGGATTGTAGTTTGAATATATTAAATACTATTTTGCATGCATTAGTATATGATTTGCCGGGATCCTACCAGGTGTACATGATCTTTCGCATGATATGTGGCACTCATGTGCTTTCACTTACCCATCTTTGCAAAGTTGGCTCCACTGAGGCGAGAGTCCTCGGTGCTTGCAAAGGTTAGGTAAATTATCCCTTGTTATCTTGTGGATTTGTTTTAGCATCGGACACTGCCACTAAGCTCAATCTGCAGATGTGAGGGGAGGGGGAGCTCTGCAAGTGGATACTGTTGCGGGGGGGGTGAAGAGGGGAACTCTGCAAGTGAATACTATTGCGGGGGGAGGGGGAAGGAGGGAACTCTGCATGTTGATACTGTTGTGGGGGAAGGGGGGAAGGGGGAACTCTGCAAGTGGATACTGATGGGGAAAGGGGGGAACTCTGCAAGTGGATACTGTTGGGGTGGAAGGGGGGAACTCTGCAAGTAGATACTGTAGGGGGGAAGGGGGCAAGGGGGCATGGGGGGAACTCTGCAAGTGGATACTGTTGGGGGGAAGGGGGAACTCTGCAAGTGGATACTGTTGAGGGGAAGGGGGGAACTCTGCAAGTGGATACTGTTGGGGGGGTGAAGAGGGGAACTCTGCAAGTGAATACTATTGCGGGGGGAGGGGGAAGGAGGGAACTCTGCATGTTGATACTGATGGGGAAAGGGGGGAACTCTGCAAGTGGATACTGTTGGGGTGGAAGGGGGGAACTCTGCAAGTAGATACTGTAGGGGGGAAGGGGCAAGGGGGAACTCTGCAAGTGGATACTGTTGGGGAAAAGGGGGAAGGGGGAACTCTGCAAGTGGATACTGTTGTGTGGGGAAGGGGGCAAGGGGGAACTCTGCAAGTGGATACTGTTGGGGAAAAGGGGGAAGGGGGAACTCTGCAAGTGGATACTGTTGTGGGGGAAGGGGTGAACTCTGTAAGTGGATACTGTAGGGGGGAAGGGGGCAAGGGGAGAACTCTGCAAATGGATACTGTTGGGGGGAAGGGGGGAACTCTGCAAATGGACACTGTTGGGGGGAAGGGGGAACTCTGCAAGTGGATACTGTTGGGGGGAAGGGGAGAAGGGGGGAACTCTGCAAGTAAATACTGTTGGGGGGAAGGGGTGAACTCTGCAAGTGGATACTGTAGGGGGGGAAGGGGGTAAGGAGGGAACTCTGCAAGTGGATACTGTTGAGGGGAAGGGGGGAACTCTGCAAGTGGATACTGTTGGGAGGAAGGGGGGGAACTCTGCAAGTGGATACTGTTGTGGGGGAAGGGGGAACTCTGCAAGTGGATACTGTTGAGGGGAAGGAGGAACTCTGCAAGTGGATACTGTTGGGGGAAGGGGGAAACTCTGCAAATGGATACTGTTGGGGGGAAAGGGGGAAGGGGGGAACTCTGCAAGTGGATACTGTTCGGGGGGGGGAAGGAGGAAAGGGAAACTCTGCAAGTGGATACTGTTGGGAGGAAGAGGGAACTCTGCAAGTGGATACTGTTGGGGGGAAGGGGGAAGGGGGAACTCTGCAAGTGAATATTGTTGGGGGGAAGGGGGGAACTCTGCTAGTGGATACTGTAGGCATGAAGGGGGCAAGGGGGGAACTCTGCAAGTGGATACTGTAGGGGGGAAGGGAGCAAGGGGGGAACTCTGCAAGTGCATATTGTTGGGGGGAAGGGGGGAACTCTGCAAGTGGATACTGTTGGGGGGGAAGGGGGAAGGGGAACTCTGCAAGTGGATACTTTTGGGGGGAAGGGGGAACTCTGCAAGTGGATACTGTTGGGGGAAGGGGGAATGGGGAATGGGGAACTCTGCAAGTGGATACTGTTGGGAGGGGAAGGAGGAAGGGGAAACTCTGCAAGTAGATACTGTTGGGGGGAAGAGAGAACTCTGCAAGTGGATACTGTTGGGGGAAGGGGGAAGGGGGAAGGGGGAACTCTGCAAGTGGATATTGTTGGGAGGGGAAGGAGGAAGGGGAAACTCTGCAAGTGGATACTATTGGGGGGTAAGGGGGAAGGGGGAACTCTGCAAGTGGATACTGTTGGGGGGAAAGGGGGGAACTCTGCAATTGGATACGTTGTATGGGGGGCAGAACTCGGCAATTGTATCACTTGTTTTTTTCAGGGGTCCAGTGTAATGGTATTGGTATGGTCACGATAGCTTGCACTTATTGAAACATTGTGAGAGCAAAATCAAGACATACATAGAGCTCATGCCGGAATCCTACAGAACCAAACTGAACACAAATCTTTTCCCAGGTAGGTGTACTTGACCTGTTGAAGGAAGCAAAAGTTACAAGGAGGATAGAGATGGGCATGATTCATCCTGTTTTCCTGGATCCCCTTGCAGTGATGAGGCATCTCCGCTGGAGGCGGGCCCAAGAGGCAGGTTCGGCTCAAAAGGAAGGTCCTAGACGTGAGCAGCAGCAATCACCAAGTCGAAGCAGAGCCCAGATACGCCAGTGAGTCTATAGGACTCGGACAGCACATCTGCAGATGTCTGAGCACAACTGCCAGAGATGACTACGGATGACCTGAGAGGCTGTCACACACCTCTGCATGCTGCTGAATGATGATTTGCAACCATTCGATTTTCATGGTCACCGTATGCCTGTGGCGCTCAAAATTACCGTGGTCCTAAACCTTTATGCCTCTGGATCATTCCAGGGACCACCTGCGACATGTCTCTCAATGCGCCGCTGTATCAAGCAGGTGACCAATGCTCTGTTCAGGCAGGCCGGCAACTATGTATGCTACAGGACAGACCCTGAGAGTTAGGCCGAGAGGGTCATTGGATTTGGGGCCATTGCAGGATTCCCACAGGTCCAATGTGTGATTTACTGCATGCATCAAGGCTCCCAAGGGCCAACCAGCTGCCTTCATAAACAGGAAAGGGTTTCATTAAATTAATGTCCAACTAGTATGCAACCACATAAAGTGTTTCCCACAAGTGTGTACCAACTTCCCAGGCAGCTGCCATGACTCATACATACTTCGCTAGTCCCAGGTACCATTGCTTTTCATTCCCCCCGCTCACCTTCAGGGGTGGATTCTTGGGGCTAAAGGCTACCCCTTGATGATATGGCTACTGACACCAGTAAAAAAAACCCAGAAATGATGCTGAAGAGCATTACAACACCTGCCACGGCTTTACCCGAGCGACCATCGAGCAGGCCATTGGTTTGCCGAAGATGCAGTTCTGCTGCTGCGATAGATCAGTATGCACCAATCAGGGTTGTGCGCATCGTTGTCGTCTGCTGCATTCTACACAACATTGCATTACAGAGGGGGGAGGCCTTGCAAGATGAAGAAGTACAGGAGCCTGAGACATCCTCCGACAATGAGGACACAGAGGGCACACAAGGACAAGCACGCATGGAAAATCAGAGAGCAGTGATGGAGGCCAGACATGGTGAGCAGCGTGCAGGGGAGGCAAGGCAGTGACTGATAATAGCACGTTTTCACTGTCCATGAATTTCAATAAATATGTTTGCCAACAAAACTCAGCCATGTACTCTCAAGTCCTCTGCCTCCATAACATCTGTCTCTCATAGAACCATAGAAAAGAGTCATAGAAAAGTTACGGCAGAGTAAGAGGCCATTCAGCCCATCGAGTCTGCACCGGCCGAAAAAACTAGCTGCCCAATCTAATCCCACCTTCCAGCACATGGTCCGTAGCCTTGCATGTTACAGCACTTCAGGTGCACGTCCAGGTACCTTTAAATGAGTTGAGGGTTTCTGCCTCCACCATCGATCCAGGCAGTGAATTCCAGACACCCACCACCCTCTGGGTGAAAACGTTTTTCCTCATGTTCCCTCTAATCCTTCTACCAATCACCTTAAATCTGTGGCCCCTAGTAATTGACCTCTCTGCTAAGGGAAACAGGTCCTTTCTGTCTACTCTATCTAGATCCCTCATAATTTTGTACACCTCAATTAAGTCACCCCTCAGCCTCCTCTGTTTCAATCTTTCCTCATAGCTGCAATTTTCAAGCCCTGGCAACATTCTTGTAAATCTCCTCTGTACTCTCTCTGAGCTATTATGTCCTTCCTGTAATGTGGTGACCAGAACTGTACACAATTCTCCAGCTGTGGCCTAACCAGCGTTCTATACAGTTCCAACATTACATCCCTGCTTTTGTATTCTATACCTCGGCCAGTAATGCATTCCATATGCCTGCTTCACCACTCTAGCTATCTGTCCTGCCACCTTCAGGGATCTGTGGACATGCACTCCAAGTCTCGCACTTCTTCTACCCCTCTCAAAATCTTCTTGTTTGTTGTGTATTCCCTCGCTTTGTTTGCCCTCCCCAAATGCATTACCTCACACTTCTCTGGACTGAATTCCATTTACCACTTTTCTGCCCACTCAATCAAATCACTCTGGAGTCTACAACTATCCTCTTCACTATCAATTACATGGCTAATTTTTATGCCATCTGCAAATTTCCCAATCATGCATCCCAAATTTAAGTCCAAATCATTAATATATACCACAAACAGCAAGGGACCCAACACTGAGCCTTGTGGAACACCACTGGAAACCGTCTTCCATTCACAAAAACATCCGTCGACCATTACCCTTAGTTTCCTGTCACTGAGCCAATCTTGGATCCAACTTACCACATTCCCCTGTATCCCCTGAGCTTTTATTTTTCTAATCAGTCTGCCATGTGGGACTTTGTCAAATGCCTTACTAAAATCCATGTAGACTACATCCACTGCACTACCCTGATCAATCCTCCTTGTTACTTCCTCAAAAAATTCAATTAATTTAGTAAGACACGACCTTCCTCTCACAAATCCATGCTGACTATCCCTGATTAATCCATGCCTTTACAAGTGGCAGTTTATCCTGTCTCTCAGAATTGATTCAAATAATTTGCCCACTGCTGATGTCAGACTGACCGGCCTTTAATTATTTGGTCTATCCCTCGCACCCTTTTTAAACAATGGTACAATGTTCGCAGACCACCAATCGTCTGATACCTCTGGTATCTAGTGAGAATTTGAAGATGATCCTCAGAGCATCTGTTATTTCCTCCCTGGCTTTCTTTAACAACCTGGGATACAATCCATTCGTCCTTGGTGATTTATCCACTTTCAAGGATGTCAGACCTTCTAGTACTTCCTCTCTCATTATACTTATCGTATCTAATATATCACACCCCTCCTCTTTCACTCCAATGTCTGCATCATCCCTCTCCTTTGTGAAGACAGAGACAAGAAACTCATTTAGAACCCTGCCCACATCTTCTGCATCCACGCATAAGTTCCCTTGTACATCTCTGAGCATGAGTGGCAGCGACAAACTGAGCCATTGCCCATGTGACATCATTCGTGCAAAGAAACATCATGCATATTGGCTAATGATGTCAGTGGTCACATTGGCAATGCTGCAAGGCTTATGATGGAATTGAAAGACACATAATCACTCCATGGTGGAATGTGGTTTTCAGATAATAAAGGCTGGTGAGTGGCCGGAAAACACATTTAATTAAAGTAAACATGACATATCTATCTCACCCATGAATGTTCATAAGTATCAAGGTGTCTTTTTAATATAAAAGCAAAATACTGCAGATGCTGAAAATCTGAAATAAAAACAAGAAATGCTGGAAATACTCAGCAGGTCTGGCAGCATCTGTGGAGAGAGAAACAGAGTTAATGTTTCAGTTCAGTGACCCTTCATCAGAACTGGCAAATGTTAGAAATGTAAAAGGTTTTAAGCAAGTAAAGCAGGGATGGGGCAAGAAGTAACAAAAGAGAAGGTGTTGATAGGACAAGGTCACAGAGAATAACTGACCAGAAGGTCATGGAACAAAGGCAAACAATATGTTAATGGTGTGCAGAAAGACAAAGCTTTAGTACAGAGAGGGTGTGAATTGACTGTAAAATGAACAGCCTTGGCTCCAAGCACAAACAGTCAAAAAAAAGTGGGTAGGCACAGTAGTTTTAGTTTTTAGTTTTAGAGATACAGCACTGAAACAGGCCCTTCGGCCCACCGAGTCTGTGCCGACCATCAACCACCCATTTATACTAATCCTACACTAATTCCATATTCCTACCACATCCCCACCTGTCCCTATATTTCCCTACCACCTACCTATACTAGGGGCAATTGCTAATGGCCAATTTACCTATCAACCTGCAAGTCTTTGGCAATCTAAAATAAAATAAACAAAGAAAAATGAAAAAAGAACTAAAAATAAAAAGGGGGTCCCAACATGCTCTGAAATTATTGAACTCAGTGTTCAGTCCGGCAGGTTGTAGTGTGCCTAATCGGTAAATGAGATGCTGTTCCTCGAGTTTGCCTTGATGTTCACTGGAACACTGCAGCAATCCCAGGGCAGAGATGTGAGCATGAAAGCGGGGTGGGGGTTGGGTGGTGTTGAAATGGCCAGCAACCAGAAGCTTGGGGTTATGCTTATGGACTGAGCGGAGGTGCTCCGCAAAGCGGTCACCCAATCTGCATATGGTCTCCCCAATGTAGAGGAGACTTCATTGTGAGCAGCGAATACAGTATACTACTTGAAAGAAGTACAAACAATTTGCTGCTTCACCTGAAAGTAGTGTTTGGGGCCTGTGATAGTGAGGAAAGAGGAGGTAAATGGGCCGGTATTACACCTCCTGCGATTGCAGGAGAAGGTGCCATGGGAAGGGGACGAGGTGGTGGGAGTAATGCAGGAGTGGATGAGGGTGTCACGGAGGGAATGATCCCTTTGGAATGCTGACAGGGGAAGGGAGGGGAAGATGCGTTTGGTAGTGGCATCATGCTGGATGTGGCGGAAATGGCGGAAGATGATCCTTTGGATGTGAAGGCTGGTGGAGTGGAAAGTGAGGACAAGGGGAACCCTGTCGTGGTTCTGGGAGGGAGGGAAAGGGGTGAGCGTCGAGGTGTGGGAAATGGGCCGGACATGGTTGAGGGCCCTGTCAACCACAGTGGGGGGGGAATCCTTGGTTGAGGAAAAAGGAAGACATATCAGAAGTGCTGTCATGGAAGGTAGCATCATCAGAGCAGATGCGTCAGAGACGGAGAAACTGGGAGAATGGAATGGAGTCCTTACAGGAGGTAGGGTGTGAAGAACTGTAGTCGAGGTTGCTATGGGAGTTGGTGGGCTTCTAATGAATATTAGTAGACAGCCTATCCCCAGAGATGGAAACAGAGAAGTTGAGGAAGGGAAGGGAAGTGTCGGAGATGGACCATGTAAAGGTGGGAGAAGGGTGGAAATTAGAAGCAAAGTTGATAAAGTTTTCTAGTTCCAGGCGGGAGCAGGAAATGGCACCGATACAGTCATCAATATACTGGAAAAAGAGTTGGGGGAGGGGGCCTGAGTAGGACTGGAACAAGGAATATTTGACATATCCCACAAAAAGACATAACTCGGATCCATGAGGGTACCCATAACAACACATTTTACTTGAAAGAAGTGAGTGGAGTTGAAGGAGAAGTTGTTCAATGTGAGAACAAGTTCAGCCAGGCGGAGGAGGGTGGTGGTGGATGGGGACTGGTTGGGCCTCTGTTCAAGGAAGAAGCGAAGAACCCTTAAACACTCTTGGTGGGGGAAGGAGGTGTAGAAACCTTTGCTCTATGACCTTCTGGTTAGCTATTCTCCGTGACCTTGTCCTGTCAACATCTCTTTTGTTATCTCTTGCTCACCCCCGCTTTGCTTGCTTAAGACCTTTTACATTTCTAACATTTGCCAGTTGCAAAATTATTACAAACCTCCACAGAAGTGTTGCGACAGTAAGCTGCTATTCAATGCAAGGAGAGTAAATGCAGAGCTGCCAGCCTTTTGAATATGGTGCCAGCACCTGATCCAACATCAGATGACACCATTAATGGCGTTGCCAATGTGGCCCCTGGCACGTGATTGGGGGGAACGGCCAGCGTCATAATGCTAAATGGCCACCTGCCATGTGATCACAGCGGCAAACATCACAGGCGGGACCGCCGCCATCCTGGGCATCGGTTACCACTCACAGCAACGGGATAATGAAATCCAGCCCATAGAGAACAGACACACACATGCAGAGGTTATAACAATTAGTTGTTACTGTATTTCCCTTGGAGTAAATAATGTTGCATCAAATAATTAATGTTAAATTTACAATGATAAAGTAATCTTGTGAAAACCACAAAGTAGAGATGAGGAAATTATCTTAGTCAAAGATGAACCAACCAAGTAGAATTTACAGGTTCAGGGCCAGCAAAAGTAAACAACAATTAAGAATATTGTTATTGTTGGGCAGAAGCATGTTTGAAGATTGTTGTAGCCATCTGAGATCTTTCAGCCTCTTTAGTAATTAAATTATTGCGGAGAAATATTGTTTGCTTAATACCATTACAATCAAATATTATATTTGGCACAGCATTGAAAAGAAGAGGAGAAAGCAGTGCCGAAGTAAGAGAGAAAAGGTATTGCACTTCACAAGCAGTAATATTCCCTTGAAAACCAAGGTGCCCAGCTCATACTGTCTCTACGTTAGTTCAAAGCAATTATAGTTAAATATGTTAATACATTTGAAGTTAATATAATTTATTTAAAGAAACAATTTGCTTAAACATTCCTTACTGTGTGAATTAAATTTAGAAACAATCCAAACTATGCAACAAGGAAACTGCAGCAGTTTTATGACATTATTTTGTTGTTAACTTTATTTATAGCCAAGTTATCTGACTAAGTCTAACCTGCATGTCAAGCAGCAATCATTTATGAGATGTAATTCATATAACATTCACTGTGTAATAGCAAATTGATGGATGGCGGAGAGATTTTAACTCCCTCCTCCCAGCGGAACAGGGGCTATACGAAAGCAAAAATCAAAGTGGATCATGCACTCTCTCTCTGGCCCAAAGCTTTCTTAAAGCTGGGGAGGGTTTGGTTGGTTTTCAGATGCTTGTCTAATTTGTGTTCAAATTTCCAAAACTTCTTTGACATTATTTTCTGTAACCTTATTAAATGAATGCTCATATCGATGATATAACACTTCAGAATCACGATGTGTTACGAACTGTTTCCTCATTGTTGTCCTAGTGGTGAATCCTTTCATTCAGGGTAAAGGTAATGTTTGAAAATAAGGGAGAGAAAACCAAAGAATTCATTGGCCCTTGGGACACTTACAAACTTCGAATTGAAGACTGAAGCCAGGTCATTACCTTCACTCTAAATGAAAGGTCATTGCTTATCATCTCATTGAAAGACACTGACACATGGAGAAAAATGGAATGAAAGCCTCTGTTGTCTACTGGCTGTATATGTACTACATTAAATTATGTTGTCTAGCCCCAATTCAGTTTGCAATGAATAATTTACCACAATTTGGCACTAAGTTGGCAGTCTCATTGAGAGAATGCTTCCTGTAAGAAGTGTAAAATCTGTAGTAAAAGACTTATATTTATAAAGCGCCTTCCTCAGACCATTTCAAAGCACTTTACAGCCAAAAACATACTTTTGCTGTGTAAGTAAACACAGCAACCAAGTTGCACACACCAAGGCGTCACAAACAGCAATAAGAAAAAGATGATATAATCTGTTTCAGTGGTATTGGTTGAGAGATAAACATTGGACAAAATCAGTTCCCTGTTCTTCTTCAAATAGTATCACAAATCTTAAATATCCATCAGAGAGGGCATATGGGACTGCGGTTTATGATCTCATCCAATGAACAGCACCTCTGACAGTGCAACCCTCGCTCAGTACAGCCTAGGCTATGAACTCTAGTTATTGGTGTGAGATTTGAACTGATAACTGCTTTCTGATTTAAAGCTGAGAGTGCTATCCACTGAGCCATGGCAGATACAATAGGGGTTGCTTCTCTGATGTTGGGTTGAGGCACATTATCAGGGAACATTATTGCATCTCTGGGCTATGTAATGGCTGATCTCTAAGTGTTGATATTAGTATTCGCTAAACATTGGAATATTAACTAAATACCAGTAAGGTGTTCATGCCTAGCTCAACTCTTGGCGGGCATAATCCAGAAACAAAGGCTGTACCAGATCAGACTTTGGCAAAGCCTGATTTTACAGTTAAAAGAAAGCTTTAAAAAATAACAAAATCAAGTTATTATTTTATAGCATATAAAAGTTGAAACTAACAGAAAATATTTAAAATTTGCGAAAGCATGTTCCTTGCACCTACTTTTACACAAATGGTTACAGAAGTTCAAAACTTGCTGGGAATTACACTTTATAATTAAATGTCCTCTTCAACTACTTGAAATGAGTTTGTGTTAAGAACATAATTATTACAGAAATTTAAGTTGAGACTGCATTTGATTTGATATAATCTTGCTTCACATCCTGAAGTACTTTGGGTTATGTGATCTGATTCAGCCAATACGACCAGAGGCTGGGGCCTGAGTCTGTGCAAGCTGTTTTGGTGCCTGTTGTATGATTGCCTTTAAGAGTGATATCCCTTTAAGGTCTTAGTATGTTAATGAGTTAAGTACCAGCATGCAGTCATGTGACTCAAAGCCAGAGTCACTCTGCAACTGTATTGCCTAGAGGAAGGTTCTGTAAAATAGTTTTCTCTGTACTGTATATAATAGTTAGCTGTAATAAGCCTGTCTGAGATGTTCAGCATAACTGGACTCCATGCATCTCTTTTAAGTTGCATCAGACAACATAAAGAACTCATTATATGCTGGCAGCGGTGGTAAGAAGACAACATACGAACATACAAACATACGAACATACGAATGAGGAAAGGAGTAGGCCAATCGGCCCTTCAAGCCTGCTCTGCCATTCAATAAGTTCATGGCTGAACTGATTACTCCACATTTGCACCTACCCCCGAATAACCTTCCACCCCCTTGCAAATTCTAAGTCTGAAGACCACTGGTAAAAACAGCTTTGAAAATGGCCCTTCCTACAGCCTAGAGAGAAAGTTAAAAAAAAAAACTGGCTCAAACAGTGAAAAAAAAACTTACCTCAAGCTATAGAAGACAAAGCTCAGAACTACACGCTGCAAGTAAATCAGGTGAGTCATTGTACCGATGGTCAAGGGATACTGGTTTAAAGAAAAACCCTGAAGTGCTTAAAAAGTGATTTTTTTTTTGAAGGCTCCATTAAAAAAAAAGGGAAGACCCGACTCCTCTCCCGGGCTGATTGAGGTCGGCAACATTACAGGAGGTGGCTAATTGCAAAAGCATGGGAAAACCCCGAACACTGCATAGACTCATCCATGTAGCCAAAGTTAAAAAAACTAATTAAATTACTTGAGCACGAAGAAGAGCTTCCATTTTCGTAGCTATATAAAAATACCATTAAACCACTCCAGCATGAAGAACATAAAAAAACTCTAGCAAAAAAAGCAATTAAACTTCCTATTGAACAGATGTATAAACAGCCAAGCTTGAGTGCTGCAAGCAAGGTAAACACACAGCACTGTCAAACACCTGCTCCTCTCAATCCAAGCAGCTAGTCTAAATAACAGAGAGTTTCGTAAAGGGGAAACAGTGCAGTCATAGAACAAATCTTAAAGCAGGTTTTAAGCAAAAGAACATCAGGAAGATGGATACCAAATATCCCTACATGAAGTGGAAGGCCATGTATATCCTATCCGAGTTTCAACTTTTTAAACAAAGAATTCAGTTATGCTTCACAAACCAAGTGATTGTCGAACCCGAGAAACAGGCTGTGAAAATACTAATAGCAGTTGGAAATGAAGGATTACATATAATCAAAACCTCTGGCTTATCTGAAGAAGACCAGAAAGATCCCACAAAGATATGGCAAATGCTAGAGGATCAGCTCTGATTAAGAGTGAATTTTAGAGTTCATCACCTGAAATTGATTCCCGAAAGGCAACAGCCACAGGAATCAATAGACCAGTTCATTAGTAGATGCGTAGTAAGGACAACAAATGTGATTTCTCAGAAACTGAGATGTCAGAGTGACTAATGGAGCTGGTGATTGTATCAACACCCATTGAAGCATTTCAGAAAGACCTTGTGGGGAAAAGAAAGATCAGAAAATTGATGCGCTGCTAGAAGATGGCAGGAAATATGAAGCCATTGTACCTTCACAACAGCACCTGCAAGCACTAGTTGCAGCCAACAGTATCGGCATGATAACCAGGTCAAAAAGAGCAAGGAAGCTGTGTGGTAAGTGTGATTGGTCCCACTCACGGTGAAATTGTCCTGCATTTCGAGACCTGTGCAAGGTGTGCAGTACAAAAGGACACTGGGCCTGTCTTGGCAAGAAACCTGGTTCCAAAGATGCAGCCAGTAAACACCGTAAGACACAAACAAACAGACGACAGGCGCAACAACAGGGCAACAGCAACAAGGAAAGCGCTAGATACCTGTGCAAACACAAGCCAATACACGAAGAGTACAGTCAACAGACCTGAGACAAGAAGACGAACAGGCGTTCCACATTGTGAACCTGACACATCATGTTGATGAAGGCAAACAATGGGAAGCTTTTGCCACTATTAACATCATGTGCCCAAAGAAAGCTGACAAACATACACTCAGGGTTAAGAGTGACACTGGGGATAGGACAAATATCCTACCAATCTGAATCCTGAAGGATATGTACTGGAGTCATTGGAAATCAATAATACAACCAACAACTGCTAAGGTTTCTGAATATAATGGGGGGTCACCCATCCCTTGCAATGGCACACTGACAATGCAGTGCAGATATGGCAAGTCAGCATGGAAACCACAAATAATTTACCTGGTAGATATGAGTGGACCAGCAGTGGCAGGACTACCAGCGTGTAAGAACCTCAACATTATAACTATCCTTGAGATCAACAAGGTACCAATTACAGCGGAAGAGACCAAGGGAGCCCACATTGAATCACAGTTCCTCAAAGGTCTCAGCAGTTTGGAAAGTATCAGCTGCATCTCAGAGATGCCACATCAAGAGAATGAAAATCCAAACTCAGATGGTGAAAGTTCTTTGTCAACAGGCAGTTTTTCTTCATGCTCCAGAGACTCAGAAGAAGTGATAGACATTGTCACTACTGAGAAGCAAAGGCTAGTAGTGGGGAGCATTGCTAAGGGGAAATCTCCAAGAACCGGAACCCACTCACAGAATCTGGCCAGCATCAAATGGTACAGTCTGGAAACCCAGCAACAGCACAACTATGCTGTGACTTCACTTCTGTTCTCTAAAGAACTGCCAGCACCAGAACAAGCCAGAATGGACAGGTACCTCCATGAGATGAAGTAATCCTTCCCCAACAAGTCTTCGACCTTGAGACTGCTACAAGTGCTTTATTTTTTAAAAGAGGTGTGTGCCTTTAAGACTGAGAAAAGAATTTCTCCGGGTACAGTGAATGCTGAACTGGGTGGGGCACTTGCAAGGCAATCTGTTTTTCCAAGCCACTCAGCAGAGAGAAATGACTGTCACATGACTGGTAGCTGGGGAGTTTTTAGTTTCTCTTTTGCAAGAAAAAAGCAGTTGGCTGGGACCTGTTCTGGAGACCAGAACAAGAGAACTCTCTCTTAAAGAAATCAAAAGACCAGTTTGCTGCTAGAAGGGGTAGGAAGACAGCCCAGAAACTCTTTATCTTGAAAAATAATTACTGTATCAAGGGAAATTCTAATTTCTTCATGAAGTTACAAGAACTTTGAAGGAGTTGCAAGGAAGGCATGGAAGCTAAACCCTTGTTACTGTTTATGCCTGAAGAGAGAAAAGGGGACCAGGAAGAGCTGTTGCAGCACTCTGTGGAGAATCACTGCTTTGGAGAAAGGCTTCTTTGCTGATAGGAAGCCTGCATTACTGAAGGTAGTCTCCAGTCTCTGAAAAATCCCTACCTCAAGTGTGAGTCCTGCCGCATTGTTATATTTTTGGAAGTTCCTGAAATCTCAAGAAAGTTTCTACTGTTGGACTGCTACTTTAAAATCTAAATAGACCTGTTGCTACAACCTGTTGCTGAAAGATCTGTGTAATGCCTACTGCAGATGAATTGCCTTGAATGCCTACCCACCACAGACTGTTCATTAATTCCACCTGGAAACTTGGAATGGCATCTGACTATTCAACTCTGGGACATCTCACCCATTCTGGAAATATTCTATCAGAAGTTACAACCCAGTTGTTTTATTATTCCTAAGAAACAGTTCTAACTTAAACCAATCTTTTAAAACTAGTTAACCATTGGTTTTTGAATGTATGTGTGTGCATGAGGGTTAGGAAGAATAAGAAGTTATAAGATCTGTTCATACATATAGATTTATCTCATTATCATTTAAAATTGGTTTATTAATAAATAGTTAATTTGATGTTGTTTAAAGAAACCTGGTTTGGCGTGATTTATTCTGGGTAATAAATACGGTGTTTAATTTGGCTAATTTCCGGTAAGTGGGAAACTTTACTAATATGCTGTGACCTGTGGAATAGTTGACTGAATTAACAGTGCATTACTCCCACCTTGGTCATAACAAGACATGGAGGATGAGGAGAGGCGAAGGATATCCAATATCCTGAACAGGCAGAGGAGGAATGAGTTAAGCATTGTCTGTTGGCTCTTCAAAATGAGGTGCTGGAACTTTCCAAGAATGACAAGGCCTCAAAAGTAGTCATCTCGAGAAAAGCAACACAGTATATTAGCAGGCTGAAGGCAGAGCAACTGAAACTGAATGCAGAGAGGGAGAAACCTCAGAAAAAAACAGCAACAGATGAGATGCAAATTCTCTGAGCAAGAGTTGTCAAACCATTGAGACAATATATGGACTCTTCAGTCTCTGTACCTGTAAATTTTATAATCTATATCACATATAACTAATTTTGATGTTATCTAATTTTATGTGTTCTTCCTTGTAGCATAGAGACTTATCTTTGGAAAGAAAGGGAATATTGTATGATTGCCTTTAAGAGTGATATCCCTTCAAGATCTTAGTATGCTAATGAGCTAAGTGCCAGGATGCAGTCATGTGACTTGAAGCCAGAGTCACTATGCAACTGTAACATCTAGAGGGAATTCTGTAAATGGTTTGCTCTGTACAGTATATAATAGTGAGCTGTAATAAACCTGTCTGAGATCTTCAGCATAACTGGACTCCACACATCTCATTTATGTTGCATCAAACAACATAAAGATCTCATTATAGTGCCAATTGTCGAGAGCAGCTGGGTTAATGTTAACTGCAATTAGACTCTCTGTATTTCACCAAATTTCATTTCTATGGATATTCACTGTCCCACTTAGCTGAGTAAACATTCCAGAAATCTTGTTTGGCGGTAAATAAGAATGACAAAATTTAAAATCCTGCCTGCTGCAAGCAAACATGGCTGGTTACCAATCTTAAAAAACATCAACACTCCCTCCATCCCATATCCCCACCAATGAAAGAATGCCCAAATCACTAGGGGGATTATGGTCCTTACGCAAGAACAATGCACATAAAGTCTGTTCTTCCTTATCAACAGCTAATACTGTTGTAACCAGATTTTTATTCTCCTCACCAGATTATCAGAATTTGTAGTGGCATTTGTCTTTCCAAACTATGCAGTTAGAATGTTGCCCCACTAAATAAATAACAGAAGCAAAAAAGATTGTTTCAGTGTGCCCTTAAGTTATAAGCATGTTTTAAAATCTCTATTTCACTAATGTTATCAAATTAAAGTAAGAACAAAAAAGAAAAAAATACCATAACACACGTAACTGCAGAAAGTTAGATTAATGAACCCTCCATTCTAATACCAGTGTTCTGGTACCCAAATTTACTGACAGCAGTGCAGCTCATTGGTGAAAAATGGAAACAAGTTTACCTCCAGTCTCAATACATCCATGTGTTACAAATGTAGTCACAGTTGATGAATTGTCTTTCTGTCAATCCCTAAAATACAAACAAAAACTCTTTAACATATAGCTTGGTTTCACACACATAGGATGTTACTGGGTACCTATTTATGAGACCTTTGGACAGAAATACTAAGCAAGATTGGTCATGGAGCCAGGTGTGAGGCAACAGTTTTCACCCATTCAAGTTAGTGGTACATCATCTTCAGTGACATCAGTGAATGGTACAACATGGACTATTACCACTGACATCATACATCACAGATGATACAACATGGACTGTCATCCACTGACACAACACATCGCAGAGGGTACAACATAGACTATTACCCAATGATTCCAAATATCCCAGATGATAGTTTGCACAGAGAAATGTTAAAACAGTTTACATTTTAGAAGTATATTTAACTCCAAGGATGTGATCAAAATGACTATATTTTTCATGCCTTTCAGCAAACTAACATTAAGCAAATCCTTTGTTTGCAAAAGTAACATATTAGGGTAGGAATACCCATAGCACTTTGTGCAGCTCCATTGTAAATGGGTTTGTGAAGCTTCCCTACAGTCTCTATTTCTACAGACATCATCAATATATTCTAAAAAAGTATTCTGATTCCACTTAATTTACCAAGTAAGAAGTCTTCATAAATGTATTTACTTGTCATTACAGATAACGATTAGAGAAACTGTTACCTCAACAAAGTGTACAGCAATAACCATTAGCTTACAAAGTCAGGACTTATAACTCATTCTCAGTCACTTTATTCCTTAGGTCAATAATGTATTTAGTTTGGGATATAGTGGGGTAGAAATTCATCTTGGGCCTGCCTGATATTCAGTTCCATTGATTTCAAGGAAGGAGATAACTAGTGGTGTCCCACAAGAATCTGTGTTGGGGACTCATCTATTCACTATATTTATCAATGACTTCAATAACACAATAGAAAGCTAAAGCCACTGGGGGAGCACATCAAAAGGGCTGGAGAGTGAGGAAACCGTCTGATAAGAAAAGCACTATGGCCGGAATTTTATGGTGGGCAGAGGGGAGCCAGCCACCGACTGAAAAGTCGGTGGCAATCCCGCCTCTGCCGGGCCTGGGGATCCAGATTGAATTTTTTGGTCCCCAGGCCCTTAATCGGTCTTAGGCAGGACTTCCACCTCATTGAGGCAGGAAGTCCTGCCTAATGGAGCTGCGGGCTGGCAGCTCTTCGTCCCAGCAATGCCATCGGGACTGGTGGACACTGATGGGACTGCAACCCAGCTGAAGAATGAAGATGTTGTGGAGTTCCTGAAAATGGGTAAGTTTTTGGGGCCTCGCTGGGGGTGATCAGTCTGGCCCCAGCGAGGCAAGGAGGGGGGGAGGTTGGTTGGGGGGGTGGGAGGTGTGTTGGGCGTTGGGGGCAATTGGGGCATCGGGGGCAGTCCTCCATTGAGCACAGGGGTGCCCGATCAGTAGGGCCCACCCCCAGGCCATCAGAAGGCTGTCTAGTTTGATCAGGGAGCTTTTCTAAGGCCTCAGCCACCCGCCTGCCAACCATAAAATCCCCATGGTGGTGGGCGGAGGCCCTTAAGTGACTGTTATTTGGCCACTTAGGGCTTTGATTGGCTTGGGGTGGGCAGGCTGTTTGTCGCCGCCGCCATCCTGCTTAAATTCGCAGCGGAGATGGGAGCAAATCGGGAAGGGCCCCCCAGCCTCCCATTCTATTTTACGCCCCTGCCCCCAACCACCGCTGCCACCAACCTGCTCTTTGTGGAGGCGGGCATAAAATTTCAGCCTATGGGTTGATCACTTGGGATTTTAGTTCAATCTTTTGCTTGTAAATACATTTTTCACATTTGGGGGTTTTCTATATAGTCTCTTTTCACTGCAGCCAGTTAGTCTGCATTGTCAGAATGTCACTGATATAAAGGTTGACTGAACGATTTTACTGTTCTTCAATGCAGAATGAAGGAATTAGTGGAGGGGCTAACAAGAAAAGTTAATGCACAGGGACTTTCTGTCACTTTTCAGGCAAATAGATAGAGCTGTTCAACAAAACTGCCAAGAGAACCACTACTCAGTGACATCAGAGAAAAAGTCTTGAAAGATACTTCTTGAGACATCCAAAAGCGATTTGAGAAAATGAGCTCTCAGTATGAAATTAGTCAGATTCCTAAAGAAAGCAATCAAATCACATCTTAACTTTCTATAATCCAAGGAATATAAGCCCAGTTTATAGAATCGATCCTCAGAATTTAATTCCTGCAGCCCTGGTAACATTCAAATCAATCTGCGCTGCACTCCTTCCAAGGCCCATATATGCTTGCTAAGGTGCAGTACACAGAACTGTACACAGTACTCCAGATGTGGCTCAATCAGGGCTTTATATAGTTGCAGCAGAATTTCCTCTCCTTTATGTTCATGCCCTCTAGCTATAAAGGTTGACATCCATTAGCATTTTTGATTTTTTTTTTAACCTGGCCACTGCATTTTATTAATCTGTCCAAATGGACCCCTAAATCTCTTTGGACCGCCATTGTTCCTATCTTTTCAGCATCTAAAAAACAAAGTGACTCCTGACAACGCAATGGCCCGCCGAGGTGATCAAAGAATTCCAAGCTGCGCACGTGTGCAAATGGTCTCCTGCTCTCAGTGAGATGTTGCACACGCGCAGCCTATGACTTGCCAGGACTAATTGGAGCATGTGTGGGAAAACGTCATCGCGTAATGTCAACGTCATCTAGCGGCTGAATGAGGCATTTTGAGACTAGAGTTCGATCCCTGTCACTCGCTCCCCCCAACTGAGCTACTCGCTCCCCCCGCCCACTTCCCCCAATCAGCTACTCACTCCCACCCCACTGGCCGCTCTCCCCCCATCGGCCACTCACTCCAGGCCTTGACACTTTTTCCCCCTCCCCCCTCCTCCCCACCAGCCACTTCCCCCCCTCAGGCACTCATTCCAGACCTCACGACTACTCTCCCCCCCCAACTCCCTTCGGCTGATTATTCCCCACTTCTCATTTCCCGCCGCCCCCCCCTCCCCCACCGCTGTCCTGCTGCTCACTCCCCATTTCCCCCACCCCCTCCAGCTGCTCGTGGCCTGCCTTACTTCTTCAGGTGGCACGCAGAGAACAATTGAACATGGGAGCAAGTGGCCAACAGGAGGGATGTGGCGCAGCCTGGAGCTAGCGTCTGGAGAGGGGGGGAGGAAGCGGGAAGTGAGCGGCTGGAGAGCGGGGTTGCTGAGGGGAGGGGATGGGGGGGTGGAAGCAGTGGTGAGGTCTGGAACGAGCGGCTAAGGGAGGGTGGGGGAAATAGCGAGTCTGTAGCAAGTGCTTTAAGGAAGCCAGCGGGGAGCCAGCGGTGAGAAGATGGGTGCAGGAGAGACCGATAGAGAGAAGTGTAATGGCAGGGGGGAGCGGGGGACTGTTGGGGGTGGGATGAAGGTGGTGATGGCAGCCATTGAGGGGATTTTCGGGTTGAAGTTGTTTTTCTGTGATAAATTGAGCAGCGCCATCTTTAATCCTGGCATCTGCCTGAATGTCACAGGTCCTACATAGACTACCAACACCCTACTAAATGGTTCCCCAAAAACAGATATGGGAATTAGAGGTGCCAGTGTTATGGCAGGTTGCGGTTTTCTCATATTCTGGCACGTATGGCATGTTTTACAAAACTCCACCATATTCTTGGAAAGACCTGGCCAGAAAAAATGTCGATTGGGTCTTTCGGATCCCCACATGTCCAGCTATAGGAATTTCACGGGCTATCCTTAATATTTCCCAGCGCTACTTGGGCAGTACCACTATCTGATAAACAACCATCCATTCTTCGTCTGTATGTCTGTGAGGAGGTCTCCACTTTGTCAGCCGAATCCCATTTTTAGTTTAGTTTAGTTTAGAGATACAGCACTGAAACAGGCCCTTCGGCCCACCGAGTCTGTGCCGACCATCAACCACCCATTTATACTAATCCTACACTAATCCCATATTGCTACCACATCCCCACCTGTCCCTATATTTCCCTACCACCTACCTATACTAGGGGCAATTTATAATGGAGAATTTACCTACCAATCTGCAAGTCTTTTGGCTTGTGGGAGGAAACCCGAGCTCCCGGAGAAAACCCACGCAGACCCAGGGAGAACTTGCAAACTCCACACAGGCAGTACCCAGAATTGAACCCGGGTCGCTGGAGCTGTCAGGCTGCGGTGCTAACCACTGCGCCACTGTTGCTTTCCGGAACTCCCTTTGCTTCAGCATCAGTTAGAGCTGGTTGTCCACTTTATACACTTCTGACAATAGAACTTATTTAGCCATTGTTCGGGTCACTACACATGAAGGAAAAATTCCTGGAATCTTTTCTTGCAACTGTTCTGTCACTTGGTTTATCCATGACTACTGGAGAAGCTCCTACCTTAACTCCAGCCAAATCATTCTCCAGGAGTAGGTCAACTCTCTCTACAGGCAAACCACGAACAACCCCTACAGTTACCATTCCAGACATTAAGTCACACTCTAGGTGCACCCAATACAAAGTTATGGGTATATAATCCCCGCCGATACCATTCACTAAAACCTTGGCATTCAGTGCACTCTTTGGTGGAAAAGTTATGCCTTTCCTCAGAAAAAGAGTTTGGGTGGCTCCTGTATCCCTAATTATAACTATAGGTTTACCTGCCTCACTTAAGGGCTAAGGAGTTACTTTTCCTTTTGACAAGAATTCCCTACAGCTCTCAGGTATCTTGTTCAGGTCCACGCACTCACAGCAGATTTTGTACTTGGCCTTGAAGGCGCAGTCAGATTTACAGCCTGATCTGTCATACTCCCATTCAGGGCCCCTTTCTCTGCATTGGCCTTGTGTACCCCAATAGGTCCCATGGGTTTACCCCTCAACTTACAGCATTCTTCACAAAGGTGTCCCATGTTGTAACAATGGTAACACTTAGGCTTTCAGACCACACTTCCACCCTTAGCACCTTCCTTTCTGGCCTGAGGAGGAGATTCTGGGGCATTCCCAACTTATTATTTACTTAGAGACGCAGCACTGAAACAGGCCCTTCAACCCACCAAGTCTATGCTGACCATCAACCACCCATCTTATACTAATCCTACGTTAATCCCATATTCCTTACCACATCCCCACAATTCTCCTACCACCTACCTACACTAGGGGCAATTTACAATGGCCAATTTACCTATCAGCCTGCAAGTCTTTGGCTGTGGGAGGAAACCGGATCACCCGACAGAAACCCACATGGTCACAGGGAGAACTTGCAAACTCCACACAGGCAGTACCCAGATTCAAACCCAGGCTGCTGGAGCTGTGAGGCTGTGGTGCTAGCCACTGTGCCACTCCCACTGTTGCTTCTTGTCCCAGCTACTTGCCTTTCTTTTATCCTCACACCTTCTATCCTTCTCGGGTTTATGGGGGTGATGGACAAAGCGTTTGGGCTTGTAAACAAGCTTGTAAACATCAGTGATTGCTGCTGCCTGTCTGGCTGTTGAAACCTTCTGGCTTTCTACCTGGATTCTTACTAACAGAGGGAGTGAACTTTTAAATTCTTCCAGGAGAACTATTTCCCTAAGGTTCTTATACATGGCCTCTACCTTTACTGCTTGCATCCAATGATCAAAATTAATTTGCTTTACCTTCTCAAATTCTATATAAGTCTCCCCAGGCTGTCTCCGGAGGTTCCGAAATTTTTGCCTGTACGCTTCAGGGACCAACTCATAAGCAGCGAAAATAGCCTTTTTTGCCACCTCATAATCTGCAGCAACCTTCTCAGAAAGCTTGGCATAAACTTCATGAGCTCTGCTCATCAACCTGCTTTGCATAAGCAGTGTCCAGTTTTCCTTCGATCACTTCATCTATCTTTTCAAAAGAAATGAAAAATGCCTCTACATCCCTTTCCCCAAATTTCAGGAGGGTCTGCACAAATTTAAACAGCTCTCCACTGAGTCCTGGGCTGGAGTCAGATCTTTCCCCACCAAAATTTTCACTGGAGTCAAGACCACCCCTTTATCTTAGTTCCATCTTTGTAAATTTGAATTCCCTTACTTTTCCTTCACTTTCTCTTTGAAATTCAAGCTTAAGTTTTTCCAATTCTATTGCTTTTTTTTTCTTTGTCAAGTTCAAGCTGCCTCATCTGCAACTGACTTTAAGCTAATTCACTGTACTACCATGTGGTTTGCCTTCTTCTTCTAATTGCAGATGCTGTGCTATTACAGCAATTATGTCTGCTTTCTTAGCTCATGGTTTTAACTCTAACACCAACAATTCTGTCAAATCCTTTATCCTAGCCTTGGTTACGTTTCTCAAATCACTCAGGGATACATCCTCCTTCCCCAGAAAGGTTGTGTCAACTAACAAAGACATTCTGGTAGTGTAAACTTTACTCTAATGCACAAGAAACCTGATTTTTTTTTAACTTTTCTTCTTTTCAATTAGTATCACCCCACTCACAATTGAACATCGTCGGCTTTGGGTATCCTGAATGAGCCCCCAATTAGATGTTACGACTGAGGCAGGAGGGGTGCACTGTCTTTCCATTTCCACTTCTCCACAGGTCACAACATCTATTTAAATGTTTACCCAGTACAGATACAAACAATCCTATACTCTTTTGTTTCTCCCCGAACAAACTACACCGGCCAAGTTTCTTTAATAAACAAGAAAATTATCAGTTCATTATAAAACAAGACTTAACCAGTAACAAATTAAAGCATTAACGCACAAATTGAAATATAAAAGTTCCCCTTTTAAATTCCCCACACACAAACTCACACACACACTGAAAAATATACAGAAATTCACTCTGCAGAGATCTGTTACAAAAAAAGACAAAAATATACATGGCCAAATACTTGCTAATTCTTGATGAAAAAGAAAGACACAGAAGGAAGTCAGTTGTCCCTTTTTTGGTCTGGCATCCAAGTATACAGAGACAGGTCACTAGGTTTGTTTCAGAAGCCATCTGTTCTGGAGACGTCGAGAATTATTCTAGTCGGTTTTCGAGGAGAGATGTGGCATCAAGGTTTTTCTGCCAGCACACACTTGAATCGCAGAATTTTTTTCCAGCTCCTCAGAAGCTATATGACACCTGGGACTTTTTTCCCACACTGGATCCTGGCAGTATTTCTTCAGAAAGGTAAAGAAGGAGGTGAGTTTGGTGATTTATTTTCTCCTTGGCAGGAAAACACCAACTGTCTTCAAACAGTCCATTTCACAACTAACTGAAAGCAATGTCCAAACCCGAAACAGTGAGTCAACCTCCTGACCTCGATAAACCTTAACATGTGGCATCTCTGTAACCATTTTTTCCCAGATCACCAAGGGTTCTGCTATTTTCTGAGCCCAAATCACAGATGGCTTCCGACACAGATAGCTTTCAAACAACATCTTGTCCTGCCGGTGATCTTTGTTAAAAAAAACACACTCATGGAATATCAAAAAATAAAAATATTAAAAATAATGGAAGTACTTTCATAACAATAGTGAGGCCCCAACACAGATCCTTGTCGGACACCACAATTCACCTCCTTCCTTGAAGTCACTGGAACTGAATATCAGGGAGGGTGATGTTATGAAAGTACTTCAATTTTTTTAATATTTTGTGAGGACTCATGTTTTAAAATTGTGGAAATGGATTCCTTTGGAGGACTGAAGAGATTACATAAATGCTGGACTTTTTTTAAAAAAAAAGGTTACTGGAAGGACTCTGGGTCTTGGTTTAGAAACACACTTACTGTCAGTCACGTGTCTTCAGCTAAGTAAACAACAAGAGCCTTGGTGACTATAGGGAATTCTTTGCCGAGATGTGACATGTCAAGATTTATGGTGATCAAGAGTGGGTTTTGTTTTGGATTGTTTTGAGTCAGTTGGGGGTAAGCCTGTCAAGAGAGAAGCAACCAGCTCATCCTCTTCCCACCTCTTTGAGAAACCCTGAGAACCCAGTGTGATAGCTGAAATCTTTGATGCCACATTTCCCCTGGAAAGCCTGCCAGACTAATCTTCAACATCACCTGAAGAGAACTGTTCTAAAAAGATCCCAGTGACAGCCATCTATGCATATTTGGAATGCCAGTAAAGGGACAACTGACATCATTCTATAGCTTATCCTTTTCCTTCAAGTATTAACAATTATTTCGCCAAAACATTTTTTGTCTTTTTTTGTAAAGAGATCTCCGCAGAGAAAACATCTTTATTTTTTCTTTAACTGGTGTGTGTGTGTGATGTTGGGCTAATTTAAGGGAACATTCGTATTTCAATCTGTGTGTTGATGCTTTGCATATTTACTGAATAGGTTTAGTTTTATATATTTTTAATTTTATAATAAATTGATAATTTTATTTAAGAAACCTGGTTGTTGGATTTTTTTCTGAAATAAAAGTAGAGTATATAATTGGTCATATTGATAACTGGGTAAACATTTAAATATATGTTGTGACCTGTGGAGAAGTGGAACTAGAGAAAGACAGTGCATTCCTCCCGCCTCAGTCGTAACAGTGTACAATGGACGAGACCGTCCATTTTGCACTTCTGCCCAAGATGAGTTTCTATCCCACTATATACTGAACTAAATACATTATTGGCCTCAGTGATAAAATGACTGAGAATGAGTTGTAAGTCCTGACTTTGTAAGCTGCTGGTAGAGGGCAGCTGCTACTCATGTGCAGATCCTTGAGATGATTGTAACTGATGACTCTTGCTGCTTGAGCCTGAGAGTGCCAGGTTGCAGAACTTGTGCAATTTGGCTTCTGTTGGGCCAGACTGGCCCAGCTGACTTCCTGAAGTGGTATTGTATATTGCTCATAGAGGGGGTGAAGAAACAAATGTACTGACATCCTGAGAGAGGTTAACACATGGCACTGTCACACCCATAGATGTGGGGCTTGCCACTTCCATTGATCTGCAGGAGGACAAACTGCAGAAGAGGAGTGATGCCTGGAAAACCCTTATCCTTGTACCTCCAATGTCTCCATGGCAGACAACAGTCTATCAAATGTAAAGTACAGATTTGAGCCCAGACTCTTGCCTGCCAGCTATTTGAACTTCCACAAAAGTTGGAAAATGTGTGAACACGCTCTCCTGTTGAAGGTCTTCCCTGGGGATGGCCATACGCTGCAAGGCAGACTGCACAATGTTGGTGCCATGCGAGATGACACCACTCAGCTGGAGGTAACTCTTCCATACTTTCAGCAGGCCTTATAAAACCTTGAACAACTGCTTGTGGGAGATCAGCATTTTTCATCTCATTGTTGGGGCCCTGAGGTTGTCACCTCTGTCCTCCTCAGCAGAGCTTGGAGACCCTCTGCCTCACACTCTAACCCAGCCCTGGTGCCAATCGCCGCTGGAATGCTTAATGGTGTCTCCTCAGAAGGATTCTTCTCCTCTGACATAACTTTTCCGCAGTGCTCCAATTGTTGATAAGGACCTAGAGGAAGGATAAAAGCGAGAAGATTTATGATGTCAATGGGAGGCTGCACAGCTGCAAAATACATGCATCATAATGTAATTTTATGTAGTCAAGCCAGCTGACTGTTCTATTGTTTAGTGAAGGGGTACAATTTATTATCAGAGATCCTATTTAATGAAGTTCCCAGCCTCGAAATAAATGATATATATATAGTTCTAACAAGCCAACAGATTTCTATTGCTTGTTGCTCTAGCTCACTATAGATCATATCATTATCTGGTCTTGACCTCCCCCCCCCCCCCCCCACCCCACCCCCAGTCTTTCTCTTCTTACGATTATTGTGTGCCATTTGAATTAGTGAATGGTTACTAAAAGGAGAGTGCAAATGTATAGGACTTGTGCTGATAGTGTATATGGTGTGAGAGAATAAGTAAGATGCAACTGGGGGGTGAAATGTTGAATGGGAGGATTGTGAAATGAGGAAGGGCTTCGGAGAGAAATTGATGATTGTGCATAGGCTAGCATGTGAGAGGAGAATGGTGATAGTACCTGATGTGAAGGGAGCAAGGAGGAGATGAACATTAGAACATTAGAACATTACAGCGTAGTACAGGCCCTTCGGCCCTCGATGTTGCGCCGACCTGTGAAACCATCTGACCTACACTATTCCATTTTCATCCATATGTCTATCCAATGACCACTTAAATGCCCTTAAAGTTGGCGAGTCTACTACTGCTGCAGGCAGGGCGTTCCACGCCCCTACTACTCTCTGAGTAAAGAAACTACCTCTGACATCTGTCCTATATCTATCACCCCTCAACTTAAAGCTATGTCCCCTCGTGTTTGCCATCACCATCCGAGGAAAAAGACTCTCACTATCCACCCTATCTAACCCTCTGATTATCTTATATGTCTCTATTAAGTCACCTCTCCTCCTCCTTCTCTCCAACGAAAACAACCTCAAGTCCCTCAGCCTTTCCTCGTAAGAACTTCCCTCCATACCAGGCAACATCCTAGTAAATCTCCTCTGCACCCTTTCCAAAGCTTCCACATCCTTCCTATAATGCGGTGACCAGAACTGCACGCAATACTCCAGGTACGGTCTCACCAGAGTTTTGTACAGCTGCAGCATGACCTCGTGGCTCCGAAACTCGATCCCCCTACTAATAAAAGCTAACACACCATATGCCTTCTTAACAGCCCTATTAACCTGGGTAGCAACCTTCAGGGATTTATGTACCTGGACACCAAGATCTCTCTGTTCATCTACACTACCAAGAATCTTCCCATTAGCCCAGTACTCAGCATTCCTGTTACTCCTTCCAAAGTGAATCACCTCGCACTTTTCCGCATTAAACTCCATTTGCCATCTCTCAGCCCAGCTCTGCAGCCTATCTATGTCCCTCTGTACCCTACAACATCCTTCGGCACTATCCACAACTCCACCGACCTTAGTGTCATCCGCAAATTTACTAACCCACCCTTCTACACCCTCTTCCAGGTCATTTATAAAAATGACAAACAGCAGTGGCCCCAAAACAGATCCTTGCGGTACACCACTAGTAACTAAACTCCAGGATGAACATTTGCCATCAACCACCACCCTCTGTCTTCTTTCAGTTAGCCAATTTCTGATCCAAAGCTCTAAATCACCTTCAACCCCATACTTCCGTATTTTCTGCAATAGCCTACCGTGGAGAACCTTATCAAACGCCTTACTGAAATCCATATACATCAAACGCCTTACTGAAATCCATATACAGATGAGTGTGCATTTGTAATGAGAATGAAATGTGGTGTTGTGTGAGCTTGTCCTGAGTGGTGAAGAAAGTGATAGTGTGAAGGTAATTGTTGAGGGTTTTGGGGCTGAGACAGATAAATGAAGAGAAGTACTCACCCTAGCTCTCTAAAAGAAAGACTTTAAAGATTTGCATTTATATTGTGCCTTTCACAACCACAGGATATCCCAAAGCACTTTAAAACCAATAACATACATCTGAAGCATAGTCACTGTTGTCATGTAGGAAATGCAGCAACCAATTAACACACTGCGAGGACCCACAAACAGCAATGTGATAATGACAAGATAATATTTTGATGATGCTGGCTGAGAGATTAATATTGACCAAGACACCTCTAATGAGGTCATTGAAGTGCTTCCCACACAGTGTCCAGGTCCTGAGGGTGACAAGCCTGAAGCTGGTGACCTCAGAATTCTCTCTCCATACCTAATAGACAGAGTTTTTGGCAATCCTTCTGACACTGCTGGAGAACAGGAATTTCCTTGACTTTTCCTCTGTGACAAATGCCTCCAGGAAGGCTTTCTGGGGACTTGCTTATGACTCATGTCATGGAAGACTCTTCTTACAGCACCTCAGAAACAATAGATGCCAGACGGGAACAGGGCCTCCCTTTAAGAGATCCATTCCTGCTTTAAATTGACTACTGCTGTCCCATCAGAAATTACTCCTTAGAAATGCAGTGATTCTGGTCTGGTAAACCAATAAAGTTTTGAACTCACCAGTGAGATCATGACAAGGACCAGGAGTTAAAATAGCTCAGGTCTATTTTTGGTTGATGTGGGTAAGTTTTAAACTGAAACAAAAAACTCTCACACTCTGAAATGATCCAGAGTTAAAATCAGAGCCCTCATTGTAGGCATGTTCAGCAAAGTTACAGCAGTAGCAATGATTTGTTTTTATTTCACTTTTTATGTATTTGATATTTGGTGTATAAGTTATCAATTTGAAATGTATGCAATGGTGTGAGCAAGAAACTGCAAAGAAAAAGTTATTTTCTCTGGATTGCAAATTTGTAGAATTCTTTGGTGGAGTGTGTTCAGGAAGAAAAGGATTTGTGCAATATGATTGGTTAAAGCCAAAAATAGAAAAAAATGTTTAAAAAATTTGCAAAGAGTAAAGTGCAGGGACTTAAACATTGAGAAAGAAGGAAGTTGGCAGACAGACTTGACAGGCAGAAGATAGATAACAGACCATCAAGAGGCATTTTTGTTAGGAAAAAAATAGTTTACTTTCTCATTCTGACCATTACATGCACCTAACATTCCTGATGAAAGATTCCACCCAAAGCAATAGGCATTTTTCTCTTTTAACCCACTGTGGGTTTCTTGAATGTCCTGCTTTTTCTGTGAGAATATAACCAACATAAGTGATGTTCTGCTGAGAGAGTTAACTTTTTCATGGCTGAACTGTTGAGCTTGTCAAGTTAAGGAATATTGTTACAAGAGAATACAATGCTTTTTTCCATTTTTGAACTGGCTATTGGCATTAATAAAAACCTCTTTCCCATACAGCAACCATTACTATTATGAAATATCTGAAAAAGAGACTGACTGTGCTTTTTTTATTAATTCTTAGGATGTGGGCATTACTGACAAGGCCAGCATTTATTGTCCATCCCTAATTACCCTTGAGAAGGTGGTGGTGCACTGCCTTCTTGAACCGCTGCAGTCCATGTTGTGTAGGTACACCCACAGTGCTGTTAAGGAGGGAGTTCCAGGATTTTGACCCAGTGAAGGAATGGCAATATAGATCCAAGTCAGAATGGTGTGTGACTTGGAGGGGAACTTGTAGGTGGTGGTGTTCCCATGTGTCTGGTGCCCTTGTTCTTCTAGGTGGTAGAGATTGCAGATTTGGAGGATGACCAGCAACCCTTTAACAGCAATAGTTATTAAGAGCTGCTCTGCTCCTCATCCTCACACCATGGAGATAATTTTAACCTTGGGCGACCTTTAGGGGAGGCAGTGGTGTAGTGGTTTTGTCACTGGACTAATCATCCAGAGGCCTTAGCTAATGCTCTGGCAACTTGGGTTCAAATCCCACCATGGCAGATGATGACATTTGAATCCAATTAATTAAAAATCTGGAATTGAAAAAAAGCTAGTCTAATGGCAATTGTTGCTTAAAAACCTATCTGGTTCACTAATGTCCTTTAGGGAAGGAAATCTGCCATCTTTACCTGGTCTGGCCTACATGTTACTCCAGATCTGCAGCACTGTGGTTGACTCTGAAATGACCTAGCAAGCACTCAGTTAAGGGTAGTTCAGGATGGGAAATAAATGCTGGCCTAACCAGTGATGCTCACATCCTGTGAACAAATTTTAAAAAAAAACACTGTGAAATTGACGTATTGAATTAGCCACCAATTATACACCACATCTGATTTTCATTGAAGTCAACGGAAAGGAAAAGTGTCCAAATGGGCATTTTATTCGATAACGCCGTCAGTATTGTCACGGCGCTTCCTATTCACAAGGGATCATCGTTGCATGATATAAATTAGGTGATTCAATAAAGCCAGTGTGGTCTGCAGACCACTCTGTCAGCACGAGAGTGCATGAGTGTGACAGCCATGGCCTCATTTTTTCCCTTGATCAGGCACCAACCTTGCAGACTGTACTAAAGCAACATGTTTATGTTTATTTTTTGGATATCTAGGATTATGAAAAACATATCAACAATATAAATTGTAGTTCATAACATTTCTTTCACATGGCCTTTGAAAAACACACCACTTCTTCTAAGTTTATGTTTCTTGATATCAGTTTGCCTTCACATGAATCCAGAATCACTTACGATTAAAAGAAAATGATGGAAGTTGGCTTTATCAAGAATATATACAGTGGCAAAATCAGGACAGCCGCACATACTCAGACTCCCACCAATTGCCTGCAGCTGCCTCCAATACTCGAGAGCACATTTGTTATCATGAACTGTGTCTGCTTTAGTAATCCTGAAAATGTTATGTCTTTTTATTGACATGTTCTGTCTGTGTGCACTGTGTCAAGAAGGAGGGCGGTGCTTTGAACTGTTAAAGTTTACAATATTACAGTAGCTAATCACTTAAACAGGAATGGTAGATTTTAAGCAGAGGAGTCTATAAAGACATGTGAATGAATAATGTACAGCTTCCACAGCCAATTTCTGTTTGTGAGAAACACAGCTGAAAGTCTGGTAAATGAAAGTTTTCACTTCTCAATAAATAAATCCAGAGCAAAACATGGATAATGTATACAACAGGCACAATCTTCCAATAAATCTGCGTACACTTCAACTAATTGCAACCCAATCCAAGTTCAAATGTGATCTGAGCATATGCAAAGTTTGGATGTAAAGTACTGATCTGGTGCAAGTTATTTGCGAGAGCAAACAGGGCTCCTGAGGTAGGAATCAGAAGCAGGAACCTTGTCCAACTTATACCCCTCCTTAGCCCAGAGTCACTGAGCCCAATTGTACTGCTCACAGTACTGCTGTGACAAGTGAATCTTTGGATTTTGCATGGCTTGTTTTTTTCATTATGTGTTCTGTGTGAGAGCACAGACAAAGAACATGAGGATAGCGGTAATTCAAAGGAGGAAAATCCTGGAAGAACTGTATCAGCATTCAAGTAAGGAGGGAGATACTGGAAAAAGTCCCATCCACCACTTTAAACATTCACTCACTCCACCACCAGTGCACCTTGTCTATAGTCTGTACCATCTACAAGATGCGTTGCAGAAACTTGCCAAGGCTTCTTCATCAGCATCTCCCAAATCTGTGAGCTCTGTCACCTAGAAGGTCAAGGGCAGTAGGTGCATGGGAACACCACCACCTGTAGAGTTCCTTCCAAGCCACATACCATCCTGACTTGGAACTATATCGCCGTTCCTTCACTGTCGCTGGCTCAAAATCCTGTAACTCCCTTCCTAACAGCACTGTGGGTATACCTACACCACATGGACTGCAGTGGTTCAAGAAGGTAGCTCACCACACCTTCTCAAGGGCAATTAGGGATGGGCAATAAATGCTGGTTTTGCCATTGACACCCACATCCTGTGAAATGAAAAATAATACGAAGATAAACATTATCTAAGCAGATTCTCTTTGATAACACCAGGTACTGTTGCTGAGATCCTTGCTAAAGAAATAAACATGAAAGTTAGATTTTCGCAAATTAAGTTTTGGATTTTTGGTCCCAATCCTAACCATTTGATCCATATTACTTCAACTATCTTTGAAGTACCCTACTGGTGCCCCAATGCAGTACCCACTTGTTTCTTAAATTCATCCTGTGTGTTTGCTGCCATTTCAAGTGTTGATCACCCTCTGTGTGAATAAGGAGTTCCTGATATCAATCTAAAAAATAACTTTTGCCAATTCAAACTTACATTCCCTTGGCTTACTCCCACAATTTAACCAGTAGTATGTTTAGTAAATACAGCCATTTCCAGGCAATAGGAAATATGGTTCTGTAAGTTTATCACATCTGTGTCTGTAGCAACCACATCCAAGCAACATTCATCTGCAGTCTGATCTTCCCTAAAACTCCTGCCATTACAGCTATGTCACAAGCTCATAGTGAACACAATTGGAGTAGAGTCAAGTGGAGTGCTACTAACTCACCAGCATAAACACATTTTGACATATCCTCTGCTCTAGCAGGCAAGTAGTTATGGTGTTTGATGTGAGGTTGCATTGTGAAGTCAATGACAGAGCACATACCATTAGTCGACACAGTACCTGACCTGGAAGTGCTTAATGCCGTCAACAGATGCAAAGTGAATTAACTCTCATTTTCCATTAAGAGCAACCCTTAGCCTAAGAGCGCAAAAAAAATGTTATTTTTAAAAAGACATTGGTTCACTGAACTTTGTGTAACAAGGGTTGTTTAGTCTAAATGATACTGGGTCAAGCATCATTTCTGTCATTGATAAAAGCAATGTTTAACCTTTGCTTCTCCAGATTATGCTTATTTGATTTTATTCACTCAAAATCTGTTCAGAGTGGGGGCAGTTGCAGAGCGAAGGTAACATTTTGGGTTATATCTTCTGTCGGATATTAAAAAATCGCTGCTCATGCTATTTTAAGTAGTGTTTTGATGAAAAAAAAACAGATATAAAACAGGCTATGATACAGGCACATTGGACGTAGTCTGGACTTTGTGACTGTTACAGGCTGTATACAGTTTCTATTCTAAATATAAGAGTCTGGAGTAAGTAAATAAATCTGAAGTTTTGTTGCTTTCTTGGATGAAGCTTGTTATTGATGGGAGCAGTAGCCAAGCCTGGGTGTGTTCAGAGAAAAAGAGGAAGGGAGCATAGGCTTCTGCTAATTGTTACTGAATCTTATTTCCAGTGTAACCTATGTCAATTCTTTGGCTGAGATTGCAACTATTTCCCAGACCAATTAATCACATTATCCACAGAACGGTGTTTGCCTCTGTCTTGATTAACTTGTACTGAGGTAATCTTTGTACTAGTCTTGGAAACAGGAGGTGTGGTATATTAGAATTGAAGCAATCATGGCAAAGTGAACATTATATCTCATGCCAAAACTGCTTTGGGCAACTAGTAAAATGGGTACTCTAATCGAAACCTTGATGTGTATCTTGTTCTTCAACTTCCTTCTCCTGTTTCACATTAACATGAAGCCCACAGACACTTGTGATATGACAAAATGCAGTTATCATCAGTTTTCAGACAAAAGTGCTCATCAGCATTTCAACTGAGATACTTCTTTTTAACTGTGATTTTTTAGTGACTTTCTGCGCAAGCTCAGGCACTCATTTTATGCACTCAGGGAGAAATTCAACAATGTTATGATCATTTTATGGGGGATCAATGACAAATTTAGCTATGTGACAGCCCGTGTCCAATTGGCGCTTCCATTCGATCTACTGCTAAATTTGTCAGGGCCTTCTTTTAGGTAGTCCTGGTGGGTGCCTGCGGCAAGTGCAGGCCGCCTGCCTCCATTGAAACATATAGACTGCTGCTGGCTCAAGCTTTCCCCTCACATTGCCCCCCTCACACCTTCCCCAGGGCTTAGCTGCACACCTAGGCCTTATCAGGCCACAACTGGTGAGCTGCGCAGGGCTATCCATTGGAGTCCGCAGCTCATCAGTCTGAAGATAATGAGGACAAATTTAGGACAGCCCTCGAGCAATCTTCAGGCCAGCTATTGCAGCACTCCGTGGAGGTCAGGTCCAGGAACAGGCATGAATGAATTTAGCCTCCTCAGTGTCAATATCAAGAACTCCAATATAAAGATTGTAGGGTTAAATGTGAATTAAAACATCTTATGTGCTTTAACAATCCATCCTCATTTTAGAAGAGCAACCCACTGTAAAATAATATGACATTTGTGTTTCCCACACCAACCATCATTGTTGGCATTCTTAGATTGAAAATAAGTGTCATATGACGGGTGATTTTGTACCATAGACCTAAACACCAATAAATTAGTTTGAAATTTTTCAAATTCATTTCAGTCAGGACCTTTACCACTAGTGGAGAGGGAACTTTTAATCAGTCCATCCCGATTTAAATCCAGGTTGAAAATATACAAGAGATAAGGGAGTTGATTTTAACTGTCTGGCACTAAATGAAAAACAGGAGACAGTTTGACACCTGGCAGGATCAGTTAAAGTCAACCCCAATGTCTCTATTTTGTGCCTGCCATTGTGTGAAAGATTTCTGTTTGCTTTTCATTAACTATAGCCCCTTTAGTTTTCTTATCCTTTCTTAAGCTATTAGTTTCATATTTTGAAGTATCAACATTTGACAAAAAGAATTCAGAGGTCACTTGTGAATGGAAAGACTGAAACCATGGCCTGTGAGAGTAAAGCCTGGGCCAGAGGAATAGAGGTCAGAAGAAGTGAAAATGATTTACAGGAAGTGAGTACAGGGAGTGGAACTGGGCACAAACAGAGGAAAAATGTACAGGCAGCAAAAATAAGGATCAGCAATCAGATATATAGGGAGTGAAACTGGGTCACGAGGAACGCAAACAATTAATAAAGAATGGGCTACACGGAATGGAAACAGGTCATCGAAATATTATGCAGGGAGCAGAAATGTGCCTAGGGAATGGAATGGAAATAGTCAATATGATGGTGGAAATAAGGAAAAGGCTATAGGAAATGAAAAAGGTACACACACACTGAAAGCCTGTTGTAATTAATCGATCATATGCACTGAAAATAAACCATAGATTCAGAAAAGATGCATAAGAAATGGAAATGTGCCATATGAAGCAAAAACCATCATAGAGCAACTGGACCTGCAGAAAAAGTTCTATAGCTTCACTGCAGGCGTAATTATCATGGAAGTTTATCATGCCATATTTATCGACAGATCCAACATTTCATGAAGAAAAATCAAGCTATTATTGTGTATCCAACAACAACAAGAACAGCAAAAAGAGAACAATTCACACTTATGTCACAACTTTAACGGAGAACAATGTCCCAAGTTCTCAGAGACATAAGGACTAAAAGCTTGGTAAGAGAGATGAATTTTAGTGAGGGTCTTCAACGAAGAGATGAAGTTGGACCAGTGGAGGGTATTAGGGAAGGAATTCCAGAGCATGGGGCCTGGGCAGCTAAAAGCAGGCTGTCAAAGGAGGGCCAAAGGGAGGAGGATGCACAAGAGAGTGGAGTCAGAGAAACAGAAAGTTTGGAAGGGGGCTGTTGTGGGACTGAAGATGGTTACAGATATAGGGAGACATTACTCCATAGAGTGATTAAAGCATGAGGATGAGAATTTTAAGTTTATAGCACGAGCGTCCAGGAGTCAAAAGAGATCAGCGAGGTCAGGGGTAATGGACAAGCAGGACTTGGTACAGGTTAGGATATGGGCAGGGTTTTGGATGAGCTAATGTTACAGGGAGTGGAGGACATGGAAGTTCAGCTCAGGGTTGAATAAAACACCAAGATTGCTAACAGTCTGGTTCAGCCTGAGACACTAGTCAGGCAGATGGATGGAGTTGGTGGCTAGGGTGCAACATTTGTGGCTGCGGTTGAGGGGGTTGGTTTCAGGTCGTCACAATGTTTAGCTGGAGAATATAGTGTTTCATAGAGAGTCTTAGTGACTTCTCTTATATAGCAATGCAGTTAAAACTGTGAGATGTTGCTAATATCTCCAGCATCATCCTAGAAGGAGTGAGATGCATGAAAGATGATAACCATGATCTCTTTCACAACCACTAGCAATGTGGACCTTGCTCTGCTCTGAGGCTGGAGTTGTGGCTGTAGCATTTGACAGATTTCTTTGCTGACCTCTTTAGTAAAACAAAGATAGCTCAAACATTGGTCGTTGCTAAAGTTCATGAATGAGAATTGCTCCCAAAACACCCTCAATGGATATGACCTCCTGTTGAGAGCCCCTCCTCCTCCTCCCTTTTCTAGCAGCTTGTCCTCTTCTGTATGGCCTCTGCACAGTCATCCTCAATGCCAGGAAGAAGACCTACTATTGCACCCATATATGGAAGCAACTGGTTTGCGCAGAAGCCCTGAAGTCAGCAGGAAAATACCTTAACACCTGCCAGACCACTCTGTATAGACGTCTGAAATTTTAAACAAGTATAGAAAGCACTCAAAACTTGCAAAAATGCAGCAACAATCAGAACAAATAAACCAGCAACTAACCTGCAAGTAGTTGAGGATCCCTTTAAATAGCACTGGTGTGAGGTCCTCCCTGTTATGTTTACTTGAGCAACGTTAAAAGAGAATGAAATCTGGAGTGTGGAAGTCCAAAATGGTAGCACTAGCATCAATCAACATGCACATCTGCCTACTCTGCATGCAGCCGGTGGACGATAGATGTGTACACGGTAATTCCTTTCCCAATATGGCGACCAGCACACTTTGCGTCAGAAGTGTGTGCATGCATCATCAATACCATTTTAGAACCTTAATGGGCCTCATAGCGTCCAAAAAAAGGTTCTACAGAGCCCAATTTCACCCCCTATGTATCTTAAGCAAATTATGTAAAGTGGTAAGTGCAGATTAATAAAACAGTATACTTATCAGGCCTGCATTTTTTGTATCAGTAATGTAGGTCAGTATTTCATCAATAAATTTTCTGTATTACAGTGATAAGCTGAAACAAACCTGTAATAAATATTAGAAACGCATCGGACTCACCATGAGCAATGCTATAGCAAATCTACTAGTGCTATAATTAAAAATGAGACTGCCAAGTAATTTCTAGGGATTTTGATGAGATTGTACCCTGTTCAATCTTCCCTCTCAACATTTGCCTCATCTGAACTCTTCAATTAAATTAGCGACTGGGTATCCTCTTATTATTTCAACTATATCAGTGGGAAATTCTATTTTCCTGGACTGCACAATGAAAAGTATCACTGTGATTGAAATCACATGACACAATAGCCCTTATGTTCAAATTACAATTTGAGTGGAGACTGCTATCAGTCATGCCATCCACAGATGGGAAAAATAAATAAAATGAGGTTGGTTTGAGAGCAAAACATGGCAACTCACATTCCAGCCATTTCCTGTCCTCTCATAACTGGCTTACTTTTCCTCATGCTGCTTTTCCAATATCCAATATGGTCCATGTCTTTCACCTGCAGCTTGATGGAGACTGTGGGCTGGATTTTACCAAGCCCATGACGTTGAGCTCTGTAGCGGGGGGCCCAGAATACGGGCCTGGCAGCAGCCCACCACAGAGGCCGACACCGGGAGGGCCCAATCTGATCCTCGCAGCGGCGAGGCTCCGTGGCAGCCTCCCTGCCACTGGGTGACGGGTACAGCTTTTCAATATTTAAATGAATAACATGAATAAATTTAATTAAACTTACCTGAAATCCTCTGGGCTGGCACTCCTATGCCTTCAATTCCCCGTCCGAGGAAAGTCAGCGTGACACTGGTGGGAAGGGAGGAGGAATTATGATTTTCAGTGCAGGGGTGGGGGGACTGGGTCAAATAAATATAATGGGTGTAGGGAATGGTGGGAACGGGTTAACTTTAAACTTTGTGCAGTCTTGTGGGGGGAGGTCTGATTTGGGGGGGAGAGGGCAAATAATTAATATAATTGTTATTGGGGGGTAGGAAAGGGGTGTTAGAAATTTTTTTGTTAGATTTTGGGGGTGTATCTTTAAAAACTTAAATATGCCGGCAGGGCTGGATGCCCTTTAAAAATGGCGCCTGCGCACAAGCAGCTGACACCATTACCGACGATGGACAGCTCACCCCCTCCACGTGATTGATGGGGCCGGGTCATGTGGGAGATCGAGGTGGTTCTTTGGCATGCGGCCCGCACATGCGGGCCACCATTTTTTGAGCTCTCCACCGAGCTTGATGGCGGGCTCTTAAAATCCAGCTCCCTGTGAGTGCAGTTGCCTCGATCAGAGATTTTAATTATTCATATGATTTCCCAGAACAAAGACTAGATTTGAAGTTGTAAATAATTAGTTTAAATTGCTATCTGGGACATCCCATATGTACCATGTAGCTACGGAGATAGATGATGCAGGGAATGCCAGTTTGTGTGTTGATTAGTGTGCTTGCTGACAGACAAGCTCTTGGCTTTTAGAAAGCTGTTGGCTTCAGACAGCTGTTGGTCATAGAGAAAGCTGTTGGCTTTGAAAGCAGCTGGGCTCAGGATCAAAGAGGCCTTCAGGAACCAGGGTGTTTCTGTTTTGAGACCGACCTGTGCTCAAGCTGGGAAATCCAGATTCATGAGGCATTGAAGGTGAACTGGAGGGTTTGCCTAGCTGAAGCTAGAGGGAGAATCCTCAGGAGATCTGATACCTCAGAAGATAGCTGATAAATTAAGGAAATTGAAGTGAATTCCTAACAGCTGTGGTACACTTGGATTGGTCCCAGGAGAGGTGAACAACTGTCAAGATCCTATAA
The DNA here is from genome assembly GCF_036365525.1 of Heterodontus francisci. NCBI lineage: Eukaryota > Metazoa > Chordata > Chondrichthyes > Heterodontiformes > Heterodontidae > Heterodontus > Heterodontus francisci. Next base: position 78,948,902 of record NC_090373.1, read on the forward strand.
CATATAGGGGAACTCTTGGCATAGAAGTAACAGTCAAACAGGAGTGTTTTGTTAAGATTTAGGGCTGGATTTTGTTCACCTCCCGACATCAGGCTCTGTGGCAGGGGGTGGGAGCCAGAAGATCGGAGCGGCAGCAGCCCACCACGGAGGCCGAAGCTGGGATTTCTGGGCCCGATTTTCCTAGTGGTGGGGAAGCTCCTGTCAGGCCCTCCGCTGCTCTGCAGTGGGACCATGCTTTAAATATTGAAATTATCCATTTGCATACATCTAAAATGAATTACCCATGATCTTCTCTGCAGTTCCGAATCGTCAGCATGGTGGGCGGCACTCACGCACCTTTACTTTCCTATCCAGGGAAAGCTGGCACTACCAAGGAGAGGAAGGGGGGAATTCATCATTTGAAGTGTAGTGGGGGAGTGGGGGAATGGAGTGGTGGGGGAATGGGGTGAACTACACTAAAATCATTTTAGTGTAGGGGAGAAGAGGTACATTCTGCACTTTGTGCAGTTTGTGGGGGGAAAGGGGTGAACTCTGCACTTAGTGCAATTGTGGGGAGAAGGGGCCAAATCTGCAATTTTAACGTAGTGGAGGGGGCAAACATTTATTTTCAGTGTAGTGTTACGACCCGGTGAGAAGGGGTCTAGGGGTCCCCTCTCAGCCTTTGCCTGGTCTAACCGTAATAGAGTTTAATTTTAGAAACATCGTATTTTTATCTCCCATCAGTGAATCCTGTTTCACTGCTTTCCAATTGTAAGGCAAAGAAATCAGACAGGTTTTCTTAGATTTAAACAAGAATGGTGGAAGTTTATTAATCTTCAACTCTAATTCAGTTGACAACGAACACACATCGCGGCCACACTAGCATGCATACGTGATAAACACACACGCAGATAGAGACAGAAAAAGTAGAAGGAATAAAGGGGAAAGGTTTGAGGCAATATCTGGTAGTCATTTACGGTCATTTAAGTTCAATGTGGAGTCTACGGCTGCCTGTAAGTCTTGCCGTTCATTGGTGCCCAGTGCACGCTTCAACTTGTTTCGATGTAGGAGTCTTTTCTCGCTTGAGGTTTATGTGTCTTCAGTGGGTCTGAAGGCCTGTGAGAAAGTGAGAGAGAGAGACAGCCAGGAGAGAGAGCTCTCTTGTTCCAGGTTCAGTTGCACTCTGCAGTCTGAATTCAAACTGTCCTGTGGCTAGTTCAAAAAGCCTGGACCAGCCAGTTAGTCATGTGACCAGCTGGCTTAACCACTCCTGCATTTATGGATTTCAAAGCTCTCAGTGGGGGGTGGGGGGGGGTGTAATGTTGCCTCTTACCCCGACAAGATGTGGATCACCATTGCCCAGCCCAATCTCTGTTAATTGAGTCAGTGAGCAATTCTTTTGTCTCTCCAAGCACTGTCTCTTAGTCTGCAAATATTCTTCCAGCCAAGTGTCTGGTGATCTCTTGTAAAACAAGTCATTTCATCACTCCAGCAACAGTTTAAAATTAATGTTCATGACAAAATTAATATGCCTCATTCTTGGCAGGTAGGGGTCTTCATGACAGTAGTTTATGGAGGGGGGGTGAATGGGGGCAACTCTGCATTCGCTACGCAGGGCTGACAGCCCTTTAAAAATGGCGCCACACCTGCAATGAGACAGTTGACACCGATTACGGCATCATCGAGGCCACCCCCGCCATGTGATTGGGGAGGGCCGCCGCCCTGAATAATCTAATGAGCCGCTGGACTCAAGATCGCTGCAGCACATTGCCGCGCTGTCCATGCATGCTGGCCGCCATGTTTTACGATGCCACTCCCAGCGGCGGGGAAACAAAATCCAGCCCTTCGAATTTAAAGTATACTTCTTCATGTTCTGTTAAGATTTAAAGTTGAAAGTATAATTGTTTCCAACTTGTAGTGTTGTTATTAGTGTTTTGCTTTGTTTAACTCTTGTACAGTAAAGTTTTTTTTGTTTAAAACGTTAAATCTTGTGGCATAATTCTTTCACTAATAACTAGGAATTCGACTTTCTCTTTTTAAATGTTAACGGTCCCTGATGGGATCATAACACTTTTCATAAAAGGGTTTTAACCTATGTAACCAATTGGCCAGCATAAGCAAAATCATTTCTTAATCTTTTAACCACATCTTCCAGCCACCATAGGAAACCTGGTCAGTCAGAGTACACAGGCATTCTAATGCCTAGCATTGCTGGAGCACAGAAGACAAGAAATACCTCTGATGACTACTGAGTCCTGGCATTTGCATACCATTTACAATGCATCTGTCCATATTTGGGTGGATATATTTTCTGCTCCCCCACCACCTCATTGCTTCCAACTGATATTCCCAGGAGTGGCAGAGGACAGTGGGTAGCTGACAAAGCATCTTCTGAAGAATTTCCACCACCTCCCATTGGAAATAAGTCAAACAGTTAGGAAATCACAGTGTACTTACTGCACTTGCACTTACTGTCTGGGTTCATCTGTTAGGAATGACCTCCAGGGCAATGGACTGGAAGGTTACCAAAATGTCTGTGTAGCTAAATTCCACTAAGTTTGCACATTCAGGACAGATGAGATGAGGAGAGAATTGAATCAAAAAATAGAATCATAGAATAGTACAGCACAGAAGGAATACATTCAGCCCATCGAGTTTGTACCAGCTTATTTGAAGAGCAATCCAGTTAGTCACACTCACCCACTCTTTCCCCATATTCTTGCAAATCTTTTCTCCTTCAAGTATTTCTCTAATTCTGATGTGAAGGTTGCCATTGAATTGGATTCCACTACCATATCAGACAGTGCTTTCCAAATCCTAATCATCCATTGCCTAAAAAAGTTTTGCCAATTATCATAATTGTGTTTCCTCTGGTTATTGACCCTTCAGCCCTTAGAAGCAGTTTCCCTTCATTTACTCTATTGAAATCCTTCATCTTTTTAAACACATCTATCAAATCTCGTCTTAGCCTTCACTGCTCTACGACAACCCTGGCTTCTCCAGTCTAGAAATGCAACTATAATCTCTTATCCCTGGAACCATTCTAGTAAATCTCTTCTGTACCCTCTACAAAGCCTTTATAGAGTCATAGAGAGATATAGCACTGAAACAGGCACTTAGGCCCACTGAGTCCATGCCAAACATCAACTACCCATTTATACCAATCCTACATTAATCCCATTTTCCCTCTCACATCCCCACAATTCTCCTACCTACACTTGGGGCTTTTTTTTTACAATGGCCAATTTACCTATCAACCCACAAGTCTTTGGCATGTGGGAGGAAACCAGAGCACCCAGAAGAAACCCACACAGTCACAGGGAGAACTTACAAACTCTGCAGAGGCAGTACCCAGAACTGAATCCGGGTCACTAGAGCTATGAGACTGCAGTGCTAACCACTGCACCACCCTTTGCTTCCTTCTTAAAGTGTGATGCCCAGAAATGGACACAATACTCCAGCTGGGGCTGAACTAGAATTATAAATGTTTACCGTAAATTCCTTGCTTTTGTACTCTATTCCTATATTAATGAAGTGCAGGATCCCATATGCTTTATTAACTGCTTTGTTAACCTTTTCTGCCACCTTCAAAGATTTGTGTACAAACACCCCAGGATCTCTTGCTTCTTGCATTCCCTTCAATATTGTACCATTTAGCCTGTATTCTCTCTCCTCATTCTTCCTACCAAAATATACCACTACACACTTTTCTCCATTGAATTTCATCTGCCATGTGTCTTGTTAATTGTATGCAAGTGGTGAGTATTAACTGGGCTTTCACTTGAGTCCCTATACAAATAGACACAGACTAAAACTGTAGTTGTTGGGTTAGAAGGGGAAAGCGTATAATATGCAACTCTGTAAATAAACATAAAAATGTGTAAAGATTGGCTCCAGTTCCATCCTCCACCAACTGGCTTTTTGGAATAGAGGTTATCTGCCTATGCTACCAGCATGTCTATGTCCTCTTGAAATTTGGTGTCATTTGCAAATTTTGAAATTGTTCTTTGTACGCCTAAGTGCAAGTCATTATTGTATATTAGAAACAGCAGTGTTCCTAGAACTGAACCTTGGGGGACTCCATTGCATACCTCCCTCCAGCCGACAAAGCAGTCTTTCACCACAACTCTGTTTTCTATATCTTAGCCAATTTTGTAACCATGCTGCTACTGCCCCTTGTATACCATGGGCCTCAAATTTAGCTAACAAGCTCGATATGTAGGACTTTATTGTACACCCTTGAAAGTCTACTTACACATCAACTGCACCCTTCTCATGCACCGTCTCTATCACCTCATCAAAAAATTCAATCAAGTTGGTCATACTCAATTTGCCCTTAACAAATCCATGCTGACTCTGCTTTATTAGTCTACGTGTGTTTAAGTGGCTGTTAATTTTCTCCTAGATTATGGTTTCTAAAAGCTTCCCTACCACTGACATTAAACTGACTGACATATAATTGCTAGGTTTATTGTTCTCCCTTTTTTTGAACAACAGTGTAACATTTGCTATCCTCCAGTCCTCTGGCACCATTCCAAATCTAAGGAGGATTGGAAGTTTTTGTCCAGCACCTCCACTATTCCTATTTTATTCCCCTCAGCAATTTAGGATACATTCTATCTGGACTAGGTGTCTTACTTATTTTAAGTACTCTCAGCCTTCCGAGTATCTCCTCTTTATCCAGTTTTATGCAGTATCCCAGCAACATCCTTGTTTAGCATAGCTTTGGCAAAAGCCTTCTTCCTTGGTAAATAAATTCAGCAAACTGGATTTTAGATTAATCCTAAATGTTAAGATGAAAATGATATTGCACTTTATTTTCTAAATGCAACAAGTACAAAGTCCAGAGAGCACAACACTGAGTGGATATTCTCTAGATTTAAACTATGGTAGATAGGGTTTCCCCCTTTGGCATACCCAGCACTTGATTTTATTGGAAAGAAAATCACAAGCCATTTCCTGATGTTTCTTAACCACCCCACTGCCCCGAGTTGTCATATTGCTTGACTGTCATCCAGTACTGGTCACCCACCACAAAATCTGTTCCATAGCCATCAATTCCATCCCTCTCCTTGGCCACTGTCGGAGGCGGAACCAGATCATTCACAAGCTCAGCGTTCTATTTAACTCAGATGAACTTTCGACCCCATGTCCACTTCATCAACAAGACCTCCAACTTCTACATTTGTAATATTGCACCTCTCCACCCAGGCCTCAGCTCATCTGCTGCTGAAATCTTCATCCATGCCTTTCTTATCTCTAGACTTGACTATTCCAATGCTCTCCCATCTAACCTCCCAACTTCCACCCTCCATAAACTTGAGCGATCCAAAACCCTGCTACTCATATCCTAATTCTCACCAAGTCTCCTTCACCCATCATCCTTGTGCTTGCTGACCTACATTGTCTCTGGTAAGGCAGCACATTGATTTTAAAATTCTCATCCTTGTTTTCAAACCCTTCCATGGCCTCATCCCTTCCTATCTCTATAACTTCCTCCAACCCTACAACCCTTCAAGATCTCTGTGCTGCTCCAATTACAGCCTCTTTCACATCTTTGATGTTAATTTATAATTTATAGGGGTGATGGTGGTGTAGTGGTCTAGTAATCCAGAGGCTGAGGCTAATGCTGTGGGTTCATGGGTTCAAGTCCCACCACAGGGTGGAATTTAAATTCAATTAATTAAAAAATCTGGAATTGAAAGCTCATCTCAGTAATGGTGCCATGAAACTATCATTGATTGTCATAAAACCCATCTGGTTCACTAATGTCCTTTACAGAATGAAATCTGCCATCCTTACCTGGTCTGGTCTACATGTGACTCTAGACCCATAGCAATGTGGTTGTCTCTCTTAACTGCCCCCTAAAATGGCCTTGCAAGCCAAGGGAAGTTAGTGATGGTCAACAAATGCTGGTCTTGCCAGCGACACTCACATCCCATGAAAGAATAAAAAAAATTGCTGTCAGCCGCCTAAATCTTAAGCTCTGGAATTTCTTCCTTATATCTATCTACTGCTCTTTCCTCCTTTAAGGTACTCCTGAAAGCCTACCTCTTTGCCCAAGCTTTTGGTCATCTATCCTAATATCTCCTTATGTAGCTGAATGTCAAATTTCATTTCATTATGCTCTTGTGAAGCATCTTGGGAGGTTTTACTATGTTACAGGTGCTATTTAAATGTAAGTTGTTGTTTTTGAAAGCTAGTCTCAGTAATAGTGCTGTGAAACTATCATTGCTTGTCATAAAAATTCATCTGGTTCACTAATGTCCTTTAGGGAAGGAGATCTGCCATCCTTACCTGGTGTGGCCTACATGTAACTCCAGACCCACAGCATCCAAAGAGTGCTGAAATGTAAAATGTCACCTAATATTCCTTCTTAGTCATCAGTAAAATAGATCTTATCAGTACTTATTACACTGTATAATTTTAGTATAAACGCATTAACACGTTTTTATGACATTTCTTTGCCTGCTATTTGAAAAATGACTGAGTTACCACCTCAATTAAAATAGCAGACAGAGGAATTCCATACAAACCTGTTAACACATTTGTTATTGATACTCAACAGTGCAACTTCAAGCCACTTATCAAAGCCATCATTCCATGGAGAAAGTCTGCTCTTCATTAATATCCTCCCTGATGTCATTACTGGGAAAATATTAAACAAAAACATTAATTTTCTGCATATTATATGCTGAATTTAATGACCATGGCAGTAGTCCCGTTCACTGTACGGAAAGCTGGGGGCAACCCCTCCGCAGCCATTTTCGGAAGCCCCGACAGAATTCAATGTCAAAAGGCAAAGATCCCATCTCCAATCAGAGGGACGGCAGTTCTTCAGCTCCAGCAGCACGACTAGGAGTGGTGACCACTGCTGGTACTGCAGGAGGCCCAGAGCAGCAGCAACAGAGGAGGCTCCAGAATTAAGGTAAGTGGGATTGAGCTCGCCAGGGCCACTCAGGCTTGCCCTGGCAAGGGAGGGAAAAGGGGTCATTAATGAGGGCCGGAGGTGTCTTTCAGCGGGTGTGGCCTTGCTGCCTGGGGGGCTGTCCATTGGCCGCAGGTTGCCCGATCAGAAAGCCCACACCACCCGAGCCCGCAGGGAGGCTGCCAGCATTTACTGAGCAGCTTCCCCATGTGGTGGAGGGCTGCCCCACCGCTGGCAAAATACCTGCGGCAGCGGGAAGAAGCCCCTAGGTGGCTCTTAATTGGTCACTTAAGGGCCTCAATTGGCCTCTGAACGGGAAGGCCATCCGCAATCTTCCCTATCCCTGGTAAAATTCCAAGGCTTTGGGAAGACGATGGGCATTCCACCTCCCACTTTCCCACACCATTTTATGCCCCCAACCCGTCCCTAGAGGGCTGTTAAAATCCACCCCTACATGTTCCATAGGGGTTTTAACTTGGAGCAGTTTCCTTCCCACCAGTGGCAAATAGAATTTGTGGCCATTTTAATCACCAGACCTCCACTCATAACATGTGGGAAGAGAGTCCAGAATGGCTGCTGGCAGGGGAGGATCAGGCTGATTTTGGTCTCTCTCCAGCTTCCAGGTGACTGGCAGGGAGGGGGTTTCAGGAGGGTCACACGAAAGTGATGCGGGGCAGTCCAGAGCAGGGGTGGTCCCATCTCTCCTTGTGGGGCCCAGTGGAGCTTTCTGTCTCCTGCTAGCCCTGCTTGACTCACCCAGAAAGCTTCACCTTTCCCACCAGCTGTTGGCCTGTGTCACCACGCCTGGGAAGAGGCAGCAGCTTCCCTGCTCAGGCCCCTGTAACAATGTAATTGAAGTCCTACTGCTGCTCCAATTTGCCTAGATTGATGAGGCTCTTGGCTGCTTTAGACAATAGTCTCAACCACCTGCAGAACACTGCTGGTTAATGTCAGGCATAGAATTTTAACAGCCCTTTGCGGATGGGCTGCGAGGTAGGCAGGCTGACGAAATGGGATGGGAAGGTAGCGTGTGGCATTTCCCATCGTCTTCCTGGCACCATGCTATCTTGCCAGCAACGGGAAAGGTGGAAGAAGGCCACTCGCCTGGAGCCCAACTGAGCCACTTAAGTAGCCAATTTAGGGCCTTTTCCTGCCTCTGCTATCATACTGATGCTTGGTGGGTGGGGGGGCCTTCCACCACATGGGGAGACTGCCAGGTAGAGCCTGGCAGCCTCCCAGTTGGTTCCTTTTCAGGTACTCTTTGGCCCATGGTGGGGCCGCCGGTGACAGTGGCCACTGCCACGGCAAAGGCACCACCTGCCCTCAGCAATTTCTCCCCGCTACCTCTTCGCCAGCGCTTGCCTGACCGCCCCGGCACCCACGGATCCCACTTACCTGATTTTGAGGGTTCAAGGCCATCAATTTGTCCTCATCTTCCAAGTGCAGCTGGACACTGCTTGCAATGGCACTACTGAGGCTGTTGAGCTGTCAGCCCTCTGATTGGCTGGCAGATCTTGAGGCTGGGTCACCGTATTTAATAGGGACGGCAGCCACTTAATTGGCTGCTGCCGACAAGATGCAGCCCCAGGTCCCGTTGACTGTCAAAGTGGGGTTGCTCCCTCACCCCAACCCCCGCCTTCAGCCTCGGCGGCAGGACCCCTGCCACCTCCATAAAATCCAACCTGGTGGGAAAGGGTCAAATTCATATGGGTAAGTAACCTGCTCATTTCTAACTGCCCACCAGCTCAGTTTCCACAGGCCAGGTAGGGTTAAAATTGATACCATCAGGTCACCAAATACAGTAACATACCTGGCTTTTGATGTTTAAGGTTTATGATGTTCTTTCAGTGTATCAATGTGCTCGGCTTTCTAACACAAAGCAGACTGTGTCATACTTCCTTTAAAAATGTTTTTAGTTGTCACAACCTTTCTCTTTAGATACTGGATGGTAGTATGATTGTAGTACCAGGACATTGTCAGTCACATAATGACACTCTCACTTTGTATTTGGATCTGTATCCTGTGAACCTGAGAGCTCCCTCCTTTCTCTAACTCGATCTTGTTGCACACAACACATGGGGAACTAAAAACAAGAAATGCTGGAACCACTCAGCAGGTCTGGCAGCATCTGTGAAAAGAGAAGCAGAGTTAACGTTTCGGGTCATTGACCCTTCTTCGGAACTTCGGTCACTGACCTGAAACGTTAACTCTGCTTCTCTTTTCACAGATGCTGCCAGACCTGCTGAGTGGTTCCAGCATTTCTTGTTTTTATTTCAGATTTCCAGCATCCGCAGTATTTTGCTTTTATTTTACATGGGGAACTAAAGTGGCTGAATTTGGCAAGTTGATTCCATTCAGTCTGCCTAAAGAATTAACATACTGCCTGGGGTTGTAGTATAAAATACTTAAGTGTAGTTCTGTCCTTTATTAAGAATTTGAAAATGTTCCTCCAGTTTTGTTGTTGATGAGTGCTTCCAGATCTGCCTCCTGGATGATTGATGTGTTCTATCTGTAATAAGGACTGCAGGGAGCTGCAATTCTAATGTGTGGACACGGACTCATTGGAAATATCCCTGCAGTGAAATTTTATAGCTAATTAAATCTAGTAACGATCTTAAGCTTCTGGTGAACTTAATAAGTGGAGTACATTAGGTAGTCAGAAAGAACACCGTTCCAGGTATAGGGCTGAGGAAAAGATCAACGAGGTGGAACAGCACGAGTAAATAGAGCATCCATGATTTCTCACATCGGGAATTACTGGCCCCCACCATACTGGAATGGAAATGTACCAAGACAAGCTTTTTCTACAGAGATTGGGAGAGAAGGAGAACTGGAAAGGAAGTCCCTCTGCATCACTTTTGTGCAGCTCTTAGCTCTGTGCCATTGGTAGAGGCCTAAGAACAGACCTGCTGTCCAGCTAAGCCTTGGAAAGAACAGGTAAATTCCCTGCTCCAGGATAGAAGTCAGGACAAAGTGAATGCCTTTTTTCTCTATTTTAATTCTTTCAACATTTAGAGTGTGATGGGCATGTGCTAGACTGATGATGATTAGTTCTTCACAGGTGAAGATCAAGGGAAGATTTGACTCGATGGGTGCTGGCACGCTCACTGGTGGCTAAACAATCCAATTCTAGATCTGCAGGCTCTTAAGTATTTGGAGCACAGGAATTCTTGACTTAGGGGATCCTGGGCAGAAGCAGCTTTCTTCCATTTTAACGTTTCTCTCCTATAGCTTCGCGTCTTAAGGACTCAAGCCTGCCTGTAGCATTCCTGATTTTTCAGCACCAGTAGTTCCTGTCAGCAGCTTCCTCCTCCCATGTCCGTTGTTTGATGTCAGCCAAGGAGAGTTCTTTCTTCAGCTGATGCTTGAAACGTTTTCACAGAGCACTTCGATTCCACTTCCCGAGGCACCATACAGCATACAACACTGCTTTTGGCATTCTGGCATCCTCCATGTGTGACACATGCCCTGTCCAGCACAGCTGTCATTGTAGGACAATGCTCTCAATACTGAGTAAATGCATTCTTCTAAGGACTTCAATATTTGTAAGGTAGTCCTGCTATTTGATATTCATGATGGAATGCAAACAGCATTGATGGAAGTGTTCAAGTAGTTTAATTTGTTTACTGTAAAGGCCCCAAGATGCTGAGCCACACAAGGAGGCAGCGATAACAACAGCTCTGTAAACCTGGATTTTCATGGAAATGTGCAAGGAGCAATTTTTCCAAACTTGCCTAGAGAAGCGACCATGGACAAGCCATTGTCAATGTCTTCGCTGATGGAGGCATTGTTTGAAATAACGCTGCCCTGATATGTGAATTGCTCATCAGTGTTGAGACTTTCATCATCGACGTTGATCTGTGGTGGGTTGTAATTTTCATGGGGTGGGGGTTGGAACAGCACTTCTGTTTTCTTCAGGTCGATGGTAAGGCCAAATGCCTTTGCTGCTTCTGAGAAACAGTTCACGATGAATTGGTAATGCTTCTTGTGTGTGGGCCACAAGGGCACAATCAGCAAAAAGAAGTTCCAAGATGTGCACTTCTGTGGTCCTTGTAAGGGTCAAGAGTTGTCGTAGATTGAAAAGACTGCCATCTGTTCCGAAGCATAAGTAAAAAGCCTCTGCTCCATTCAGTTTCACCTGACCTCTCTGTCCTACATGCAGCTGTCACAGTATCTCCAGGAACTTAGGTGAACAACCCAGTCTAGACAGTATTTCTGACAGTCCTGGTTTCACACACATAAATGCAAATGCACAAACATAAACATAAGCACATGCTCATGGCCAAGAGAATATATTGCACAAGATCATTTCCATGAAATAATTCACTGACGCAAATTTTAACCCCAAGAAATGTGTATGTTTTGGTCTGGTGGGAAGTAAAAATGTAAAAAATCTCAAATCCGCCTCTTAACTATCTCGAGCTCGCCCACTTCTGGTTTTAACTGAAGCAGAAAGGGGGCAGGCAGTGATCAACTTGCTCCCAGGAGGCTGGTGATTCATTTAAATATTTTGATAAGGCTATAGCCTTAGATTCTTTCTCTGTTCCATCTTTAATGCTAGCCAACTGGGGTTCCCGGGCCCCTGGATACCCTGCGGCTAAAGGGAGGTGAGGACTGCTACATGGAACAAGTAAATGCTTTTCCAGCACTGCGTGTGGGCCAGGAGGAGCAGGAGTCCCCTCTGTCCCCCTCCCAGGCCACCAAGCAAACCTGTTAACTTCCCCAGTGATCAGACCACCACCCCACTTTCCCTCAGCAATCCAATACCCTCCTATATCCCTCCCGGATGGCGATCTCTCCCACATGTCCTCCAGGGGCCCCATCCACGATCTTCTTCCCTCCTCTTCAGATCTGTCCTGGCACCTTTCACAATGCACCTCCACCCTGTCCATCCCATCCCACTGCCCCGACCCCTGAACTCTCCTTCCCTCCTCTCTGCTCCCCGGGTGCGACCTGCCCCATCCCGCCCCCTCCAGAGCCTACCAGCCCAACAGCCAGCCAGCCAGCCTCTCAATCTGGTTGACTGTAGCCGGAAAAAAGATTCTAAAAATACTAATCAGATCCTGCCATTAAATTCAGCAGGACCTGAGGGAAACCCATTCTTTAATGTTTCCCAAACTCTGAACTGCAAACCCCATCTCCCACCCTGACTTCAAGATAAAACCAGAGCCATTGTATCTTGCTCTTAAGTTTAAATCAGAGTTGGAACATCATAGCTGGGCATCACATGGAATGGGCAATGAAGCAATTATAAAGAATAACTCACTCCATATAAGGAAAGAATAGTTGAACTATTAAGTTGGGAGTTTCTTCCAGATGATTTTCAGCCTGCCAACAACATGATGACTATCTATTGTTAACTAGCTCTATGAATATTGCAGTTTTATTGTGTTATGCATTAGCTGGAACAATTAATCACTTGCCCATAGAAGCTTCATGCACATCTGCTGTTGCATCAAGACATCTGTGAATATCATGATCACAAGATCAACCATCCAACAAAGATGATGTACTATTTCCAGTGCAAGAAATAAAATCAGAGGGATCTGAATTGCATTGAAAATGGTATCGACGCAATATGACTGTGGAGGATGAGCTGGGCATCGTTCACATAAATATCATGGTGCTTGTGCCCATAAACTGTTTCTTTGTCTCCATAGCCATTGCTGAAATTTTTCAATTACACAGTGCCTCATAAACCCCTTGAAGAAATGTTTTATTCTATGTATAAAAATATTAAATATCAGAAAACTGTAATTTTAACATTTCTGTGCTGACTCATTCATTGTCATGCATGTATAATTAGCCAATGGAAAAGTATATGAGATCTCTGTCTAAAGATTAATTTTCATCTAGACTACATTTTCTATCAGCAGTATTGAGCTTTTGCTCTTCTGTAATTCAGGATAATTTTAGAGATAAGTGCTATCATATCTAAAAGTTCCCAGCAAGTTCTCAGGAATGTGAATTGCAGTTCAAGATGTTTGACTGGTTGCTGGTTACTGTCTATTGCACAATTTCTTTTTAATCAGTGCAAATAAAATGAATGTCCAAGTTCTTTCTGGAATTGGACACGTTGGAATTTTTTCTGCCCTGCTTGAGCATGTTATTTCTCCTTTGTTGTACAGTGTGACTATCACAGTGGAATCTGCACAGTGGTAAATTACATTTTGATGCAGCTGAGTCAACAATAATGATGTGCACAGAGATTATGTGAATTCCGCTTCAGAACACTCCATGCATTGTAAAAGAACTGTAATAAATCACAGCACCGTATGGTAATAAACAAGCCATATACAATTTAATATACATTAAAGTTATTTTTACTCATATTCTATTCTGAAATCACGAGTTAATGTTTAGAAATTTGAAGTTAACCAAAATTGGCAGGAAATTATTTTCTTTTAAAAAGGGTCAAAACTAATTTGTAACAGATAAACCTCAAAGGCAGAACTTTTAGAAATTAATTTACAAGTGCCAAGTGAAGGGAAGGAAGGGATTAAATGAATTGGCAATGTTGCTTAGACGTTGCTGATAGTAAACTTCACCAATATTGATGCAAGCAGCCAGTGTGTCACCATTCCTTGCTGTCATTTTCAAACTTTCTTTCTTGAATAGTTCCTGGAGGGTTGGCAGTGAGGTGATATCTCACACCGGATAATCATTGTAGACTTTTTGACAAGAGATAAAGTAAAATAAGAAAGATTCTGTAGAAAGTACTCATATCTGTGCTGAAACTACAGTGGATCACTTTTTTTGTCATTTTTTTGTAGGAGGATAAGTTTGCCACTTTTTTCCATTAATAGTTTATTAAATTTGTTTGGGCTAACTAGAATCAGGAAATATGATTTTACTTCAACTGTTTTTCAATATAATCAGAGGCATCTCGCCCCCATTTTTCTAACAGCCTCCAGCAATCCAAAACAGACAGCACCAACACAATATTGCTAAGATTTCTGGCCACAAGCCAGTCAATAAGGAATCAACCTGATGGCTGACATAGCTCAACCCATGTTACAATATGCAGAGAACAAATTAATATTTTTAAATAAAATTTGCGAGACTAATATTGGCGCCTAGTGCTGCTTGCTGAGATGCCAGTTTGAGACAAGCATTAGTGAAGAGTTTTACTTTGCTTGCTTTTGCCAAAGGAAATTTGGAAAGTCTCCTTTGTGCAGGATTTAATTTTGCTTCTTAGTAAATCAGAAGTTCAGCAAGGTGAGAACTTTTAGGTTTAAGTTTCACACTATGTCTGGAAGCAAATGCGGAGGACACTTTGTTTCACTCTCTCTACCCCTTTCTCTCTACCTTCCCCTTTCTTTTGCCTGACCCTCTCTTTCCTCTCTCCTCTCTTCCATTTCCCTAGGTCTTCTCCTCTCCAATTCTTTCCCCCTCTTCCTCTCTTTCCCCCATCTCCCTCGCTCTCTATAGTCACAAGTATTGTCTGACAAAGCAACTAGGTAAAGGAATGCAGTGCTGCTTTCTGTGAATGGTTGACACCCCTATCTTTTGGTTGGCTCATGCCTCAGTTGCCATCCATGTTTTGAAACACTTGACAGCTTCCATGACAGTGTTTAGGAACATTTCTGGGGCTTTTGCAGGAAGGGAAAGTGGATTCCCAATTCAGGAAACTCCCATAAGTTACAGGAAACTTTAACAGTCTGTTCTCATTCATACTTCGTTTAGCTTCTATGCAACTGAAGTTCTGTCCAAATAGCAGTCAATGCCACAGACAGAGATCACAGCGTAGCCTTGGGATATGTGGCTGTTCTCAATTAAAATGTAGCAAAAAAAAAGGAAGCCAATTCCTCTCCCCAATGTGCATTGGTATCATGATTGTAAGGGTGGAGTGTGAAAAGCAATGACCCAGATTTTGCTGTAAAGAAATGGTGAGATTATCAGCACTATGAGACTTCATTTTCTTCTTCTTTGGCCTCCTTGTCTCGAGAGACAATAGGTAAGCGCCTGGATGTGGTCAGTGGTGTGTGGAGCAGCGCCTGGAGTGGCTATAAAGGCCAATTCTAGAGTGACAGACTCTTCCACAGGTGCTGCAGATAAAATTGGTTGTTGGGGCTGTTACACAGTTGGCTCTCCCCTTATGCTTCTATCTTTTTTCAATCCAACTGCTAAGTCTCTTCGACTTGCCACTCTTTAGCCCCGCCTTTATGGCTGTCCGCCAGCTCTGGCGATCACTGGCAACTGACTCCCACGACTTGTGATCAATGTCACAGGACTTCATGCCGTGTTTGTCAATGTCTTTAAAACGGAGACATGGGCAGCCGGTGGGTTTGATACAAGTGATGAGCTCGCTGTACAATGTGTCCTTGGGGATCCTGCCATACAGCTCACATAGCCAAGTCATCTCCAGCACCGCTGGCTCAGTAGGGTGTATATGCTGGGGACGTTGGCCGCCTTGAGGACTTCTGCGTTGGAGATACGGTCCTGCCACCTGATACCAAGGATTCTCCGGAGGCAGCGAATATGGAATGAATTGAGACATCGCTCTTGGCTGACATACATTGTCCAGGCCTCGCTGCCGTAGAGCAAGGTACTGAGGACACAGGCTTGATACACTCAGACTTTTGTGTTCCGTGTCAGTGGGCCATTTTTCCACGCTCTCTTGGCCAGTCTGGACATAGCAGTGGAAGCCTTTCCCACGCGCTTGTTGATTTCTGCATCGAGAGACAGGTAACTGGTGATAGTTGAGCCTTGGTAGGTGAACAGCATTGACATGCTGTTCTCCCTTTGCCAGCTACAGGAGAAATGCCATGAACAACAGATGCCCTTCTACGTTGCTTTCATTGATCTCACCAAAGCCTTTGACCTCGTCAGCAGACGTGGTCTCTTCAGACTACTAGCAAAGATCGGATGTCCACCAAAGCTACTAAGTATCATCACCTCATTCCATGATAATATGAAAGGCACAATTCAACATCGTGGTGCCTCATCAGACCCCTTTACTATCCTGACTGGTGTGAAATAGGGCTGTGTTCTCGCACCTACACTCTTTGGGATCTTCTTCTCCCTGCTGCTCTCACATCTGTTCTAGTCTTCAGAAGAAGGAATTTTCCTCCACACAGATCAGATGGCAGGTTGTTCAACCTTGCCATTCTAAGAGCGCAGACCAAAGTATGGAAGGTCCTATGAGACTATTACAGAATAAATCGAGCAATAGCTTCCAGCATCTGCACATGCACAATTAAATCAGGAAATCCAGAAGTTGCTGTCCAGGTTGCCCTGCTCCTCCAGAAGCTTCACTACAGCAGCACCTCACCTAGAGACTCAGCATTCACACACAAGCAATGGTGTGAAGTTGCTATACTTAACCACTAGATATCCACTAAACAAGCAGAAAAAAAAAGTTAGGACTTACCCATTCCAGTGTAAGTCAGTTTTTAAAGGCAAGATAAGTCTTAATTACTTCCAAGCAACCTCTCTGGCATCAAAAATTAACTTTTACAAGTATTAAATATCATTTCTCCAGATTTCAATTATTGTTGAAGATTTTAAAAGATAAAAAAAATTAAATAAATTTATTCTTGGAACTTTCTCTTTTTTTCACTCTCTTAATCCTGTTTTTCTTTCTCTCTTTTTATTTCATTTTCTGTACATGATTTGGCATTAAATTAACTATTGCAACTTACACTTCCTGGTTCTGCATGCCTCATTAAGATTGGTTAGAGAGACACACCATTGCTTGTCCTGTTCACACAGGTCACGGATCCCCTATGAGGGTGATGTGTTGAAACAGTTTTCTAATCACCACAAGTTCCAGTGCAAAAGCCCATAGGAGGTTTGTGGGCAAGTGTAAGAGTAATGAGCGCTGGTGCCATTCATTTGCTGCCGACTAGGACATTGACTTTAAATTAAATTCAGGAAACTCAAGGGGCTGGATTCTAAGCAACCCTCGATGTCATGATCCGTGGTGGCGGTGGTGGGGGGGGGGGGTGCAGTGGTGGGGGCATGAACATGGCTCCAAATGAGGCCCGCCATGAACCTCGACACCAGCAGGGCCTACCTCCTGGCGGCGGTAAGGCTCCGTGGCGGGCGCTGGGCAACAGGACCACAATTTGAATATTTAAATCAATAAAATTAATTAATTTAAATATACTCACCTGCAATCTTGAAAGCCCACCATGATATTTGGCGCGGTGGCCTGCACTCACGCGCCTTCAGATCCCTATCCGGGGAAAAGAGGCATGACACTGATGAGGGAGAGCGGAGAGGTAAATTTCTCAGTGCATGGGGGGAGACGGGGTCAAATAAACATCATAGGCGCAGGGGATGGTGGGGAGGGTTGTACTTTAAACTTTTTTCAGTTTGGAGGGAAGGTCCAATGTTAAATAAGTGTTTTGAGGGAGAAGGGCAAATAGTTAATGTACTTGTAATTGGGGGGTGGGAAAGGTGCATTGGAACTTTATTTATGTAATTCTGGGAGGATATCTCTTTAAAAATTTAAATATCCCAACAGGGCTGACTGCCCTTTAAAAATGGTGTCAGTGCCTGCGCACAGGCAGCTGACGCCATTGCCGGGGATCAACAGCCCACCCCCTCCACATGATTGGAGGGGTGCGGCCGCCACAGCTATTTAAATGAGCCACCACGCTTAAGATCGCGGCGGCTCTTTGGCATGCGTTTTTGATCAATCAATCTTGGTGGCGAGCTCATATAATCCAGCCCGAGGAGCGTAATAGTGATTTTCTTCTTGGGGAGATACTGCTAATATATTCATCAGTGATAATTGTGGGAAACTAAGCTTGGAAATTAATGTATGTTGCACTAAAAGGTATATATATTGCCGAGATAAATGTACTGAAGCTTTGCATTATGTTACAGCATTGCCTAAAGAGGGATTTTAATCGTGCTTCACTATAAGCTTAGTACAGTATCACAGACTGACAATATCCTGCCTTATAATAACTGTTCATCTACTTGCCAAAAATTTCCCCAGGGTATTCTGCATTGTTGTCCCGTGGCCAATTAAATGTGGCTAGCAGCAAACATCAAGCATACTGCCCATACAATGCACCTTCTTACTGCATGCTAATGCATACACATAAGATGGTTACAAATCTGGGCATTTGGGTCACACACATTACTTTCTAACCTCATGATCCCAGCTGGGAACCTCACCCATTGGCAGCACATACGGTAAATTATTATTTGCCCATTTAAATCAATGGTTGGAAGATTGTGCACCGTGTGTGTTTGAATTTCTGATATGCACTCATGGCAGATGAAGCTCCTTGCCAGGAACATGAAGTCAGAACATTTACCTCTATATTCCTTTTTTCCAACATATGTTTCTGTTCAATCTGCCTGCAGGAGAAGGTCACACATAACTAACACCAGCAAATGCAAACAGGAAACACTTCACCTAAGCTGTGACTCTTGATTTCTTATAAAGAGAGGACCCTGGAGAGTCTGAGCATGGAGGCAACAGTGAGTGTGGGAGCAGGGGTCATTAAAGGCCTCCCCCAAACTCATGGCTAGTATCATCCTTTGCTTTTCATGCTTTCTTTTGTCATTCACTCAGCCGAAAACTGTAATATGCCTTACCTTGTAAAACTCTGTTTCAATGGGTGTCTTTCTATCAGCATTCTAAAATATGAGTTCCTAAGAGGAGGAAGTGTTGAACTTCAGAAACCAGCCTGTCATAAGAGTTTTGATTTTTTTTTAAACTGGGGAGGTCTGTGTGCCTTTAAGATCTGTTGCTATTTTCTGTGAAAAGTGACTGAATGTTAACATTTGGTGTTTGGAGTGCAGGCTGCAAGGCAATTTGTATCCAAGCAACAGGAAGATTTTACGACAGTCTTATGACTTTTGTGGAAAGACTTCAGTTTCAGTTCTGCAGTGAGAGAGACCAGAGGGAAACAGAACAGCTAGCAGTGGCTGGAGCTGTGTTTTGCTGATTGACCAGAAAAAAAGACCTGTCCTTTATGAAAATAAGCTCTGCATTTCAATGGAAAAATTGCTACATTTAAGGTGAGATTTTGACCTGCCTGAAGAGAGAGGAAGTGACCAAGAGAAAAGAGGAATTGCTACATTCTGTGGAGAAACACTGCTTTGGAGAAAGGAAGCCTGTGTTTTGGGCGGGGCAGGTCGCTGTTGCCCCCTGCCTAAAGAGTGAGTTCTGTAGATACTGTGCTCTGTGGAGAGGGCTCCATCGCTGAAAGTAAGTCCTGTTGACTTTTGAATTTTTGAAAGTTCCTGTAATCTCAAGAAAATTTCTACAGTTAGACTTCTACTTTGAAATTTAAATAGGCCTGTTGCTACATCCTATTGCTGAAAGAGCTGTATGACGCCTGCTGCAGATGAACTACCTTGAACGCCTACCCACCATAGTCTGTTTATTAATTTCACCTGGAGAGACATCAAGTGGCATCTGACTATTGACTCTAGGACACCTCACTGATCCAGGAAAATTCTAACAGAATGCGACCAAAGAAACTGTCATTAAGTCAATATTTCCATTTTCCCCGGTTAACCGTTGATTTTTGAATGTATATGTGTGCATGAGGGTTAGGAAGATTAAGGAGTTATAAAATCTTTTCATACATATAGATTCATCTCATTATCATTTAAAACTTGGTTTGTTCATAAATAGTTAAGTTTGTTGTTGTTTGAAGAAACCTGGTTTGGCGTGCTTTATTCTGAGGATAAATAAAATGATTAATTTGGCTATTTTTCCGGTAGGTGGGAAATTTTACTAATATGCTGTGACCTGTGGAGTAGTGCGACTGAATTAACAGTGAATTACTCCCGCCTTGGTTGTAACAAGCTTCAACTAAGTTCCTCACAGCATCTTGCATCACACACAGCTAAAGTGGTACAGATGTATGAACTCTAGGAAGGTTATTTGATGTGCTGTAAGTAAGAGCACTTGGCAAAGCTCAAAACATGAGTGAGGGGAAGAAACAGTAACTGGAATTGTAGAAGATATAGCCTGTTAGCTGAAGGGTCATCTCATGGGCTTCAGCAGATGCTGATACCAGGAATTCAGAGCACACCAGGCCTGCTAACATGTGGAAATTAGAGATCAGTGCTAGCAGGTCATTCAAGTGTTTGAGAGTGTGCTAGCAGCCTGTACAGTTTGGATGTATTCACAGAGGAGTTCAGACCTCACATCTGTACTGCATGATTTCCTAATCAATTGGAACTTGCAATGGAGAGAATAGCCTGTCCAGGGCTTTTTTTTGCTATTAATCTACCTTGCCCTAAGCCCTATGTGCAGGCAGAGTTCCAATCACAAATAATTATGTTGGTGCTATCAAGTCATTGGGCTTCAATCTGCAACAATGTTGTGTGTGGATTCAGTATGCTTGGCTATCAGATTGGGAAAGCTCTAAGTTAGGGCTCATTGCTGCCCTACACCTTGTTCCCTCACAGATCTGTGGAGATGCTCAGCACAAAGGAAGGACAGGAAAGAGCTAGTATGGATGATGGAGATGTTGCTTAGAGTGATCCAGTGTCTGCCTGAATCAGTACAAAAATGTCATGTAGCACATAGGCCCAAGAGGCTACTGCATCAATACTCATGGGACCTGTCATTGCAGGATCAGCTAAAGATCCAGGAGAAGAAGACATTGAGCCATCTCCATCCCTAGATGCAGCTATTGACAAGCATCTGTCAACAACCTCACATCTCCTGATCTCACTATTACAATGCTGTCTTGGCCAGCCTCCAATTGTCCACCCTTCATAAGCTTCATCTTGTCCAAAGCTCTGCCGACGGTATCCTATCTTGCAACAAGGCCTGCTTGCCAACATTGGCTCCTAATCCCCAAATACCTCCAATTTAAAATCCTCATTCTCATGTCTAAAACCCTTCATGATCGTACTATCTCTGGAACCTCCTCCAGCCCTAAAACCCATCTGGGTCTCATGATCTATAATTCTCCAGCTAAACCTCTCTGCCTTTCCACCTCCCTCTGCTCATTTAAGACTCTCTTTAAAACCTCTTTTGAGCAAACATTTGGTCACCTGTGCTGATTTCTCCTGTTGTGACACAGCATCTGTTTATTTCTGTTTATGCCTCTGTGAAGTGCAGTGATGGTGGTTTGTTTTCTTCTTATTCCCCATGTAGAACTTTTAATATCATTCTGTCCAGTCTTATCCCTGATCACTGGAAAACTCAAAGTGATTGGGACAATTATTCAATGTAACCCATCTGGTTTACTAATGTCTTTTAGGGAAGGAAAACTGCTCTCCTTACCTGGTGTGGCCTACATGTGACTCCAGATCCACAGCAATATGATTGACTCTTAAATGCCCTTTGAAATGGCCTAGCAATCCACTCAGTTGTATCTAACCACTAAGTCAATAAGGAATAAAACTGGACAGACCACCCGGCATCGACCTAGGCACTGGAAACGACAACAGCAAACCCAGCCCTGTCAACCGTGCAAAATCCTCCTGACTAACATCTGGGGGCTTGTGTCAAAGTTGGGAGAGCTGTCCCACAGACTAGTCAAGCAACAGCCTGACATAGTCATACTCATGGAATCACACCTGACAGACAATGTCCCACACACCACCATCACCATCCCTGGGTGTGTCCTGTCCCACTAGCAGGACAGACCCAGCAGAGGTGGAGGCATGGTGGTATACAGTTGGGAAGGAGTTGCTCTGGGAGTCCTCAACATCAACTGCGGACCTCGTGAAGTCTCATGGCATCAGGTCAAACATGGGCAAGGAAACCTCCTGCTGATTACCAACTACTGCCCCCCTCCCGCTCAGCTGATGAATCAGTACTCCTCCATATTGAACAGCACTTAGAGGAAGCACTGAGGGTGGCAAGCACACAGAATATACTCTGGGTGGGGGACTTCAATGTCCATCATGAAGAGTGGATCTGTAGCATCACTACTGACCGAGCTGGCCGAGTCCTAAAGGACATAGCTGCTAGACTGGGTGTGCGGCAGGTGGTGAGGGAACCAACAAGAGGGAAAAATATATTTGACCTCATCCTCACCAATCTGCCTGCCAGAGAGGCATCTGTCCATGACAGTATTGGTAGGAGTGACCACTGCACAAAGTCCTGTCTTCACATTGAGGATACCCTCCATCGAGTTGTGTGGCACTAACACCGTGCTAAATGGGATAGATTTTGAACAGATCTAACAATGCAAAACTGGGCCTCCAGGAGGCGCTGTGGGCCATCAACAGCAGCAGAATTGTACTCAACCACAATCTGTAACCTTATGGCCCGGCATATCCCCCACTCTGCCACTACCATCAAGCTGGGAACGAACCCTGGTTCAATGAAGAGTGCAGGAGGGCATGTCAGGAGCAGCACCAGGCATACCTCAAAACGAGGTGTCAACCTGGTGAAGCTACAACCCAGGACTACTTGCATGCCAAACAGCGTAAGCAGCTTGTAATAAACAGAGCTAAGCTATCCCATAACCAACGGATCAGATCTAAGCTCTGCAGTCTTGCACATCCAGTCGTGAATGGCGGTGGACAATTAAACAGCTAACAGGAGGAGGGTCCACAAATATCCCCATTCTCAATGATGGGGGAGCCCAATACATCAGTGCAAAGACAAGGCTGAAGCATTTGCAACAATCTTCAGCCAGAAGTGTCGAGTTGATGATCCGTCTTGGCCTCTTCCTGAAGTCCCCAGCATCAAAGATGCCATACTTCAGCCAATCTGATTCACTCCGTGTGATATCAAGAAACAACTGAAGGCACTGGATACTGCAAAGGCTCTGGGCCCTCACAACATTCTGGCAATCGTACTGAAGACCTGTACTCCAGAACTTGCTGCACACCTAGCCAAGCTGTTTAGTATAGCTACAACACAGTCATCTACCTGGCAATGTGGAAAATTGCCCAGGTATGTCCTGTACATAAACAGCAAGACAGGTCCAACCTGGCCAATTAATGCCCCATCAGTCTACTCTCAATCATCAGTAAAGTGATTGAAGGCATCATCAACAGTGCTATCAAGCAGCACATGCTTCGCAATAATATGCTCAGTGACACTCAGTTTGGGTTCCGACAGAGCCACTCAGCTCCTGACCTGATTACAGCCTTGATTCAAACACGGACAAAAGAGCTGAGCTCAAGAGACATCAAGGCAGCATTTGACCGA
Organism: Heterodontus francisci; assembly: GCF_036365525.1. Classification (NCBI taxonomy): domain Eukaryota; kingdom Metazoa; phylum Chordata; class Chondrichthyes; order Heterodontiformes; family Heterodontidae; genus Heterodontus; species Heterodontus francisci. Next base: position 78,971,908 of record NC_090373.1, read on the forward strand.
GTATGGCATCAAGGTGCCCGAGCAAAACTGGAGTCGATGGGAATCGGGGGGAAAAGTTTCCACTGGTTGGAGTCGTATTGAGCACAAAGGAAGATGGTTGTGGTTGTTGGAGGTCAATCATCTCAGCTCCAGGACATCACTGCAGGAGTTCCTCAGGGTAGTGTCCTAGGCCCAACCATCTTCAGCTGCTGCATCAATGACCTGCCTTCAATCATAAGGTCAGAAATGTGGATGTTCGCTGATGATTGCACAATGTTCAGCACCATTCGCGACTCCTCAGATACTGAAGCCGTGCGTGTAGAAATGCAGCAAGACCTGAACAATATCCAGGTTTGGGCATGAACAGTGCCAAGTATCATTCGTGCCACACAAGTGCCAGGCAATGTCCATCTCCAACAAGAGAAAATCTAACCATCTCCCCTTTACATTCAATGGCATTACCATCGCTGAATCCCCCATTATCAACATCCTGAGGGTTATCATTGACCAGAAACTGAACTGGAGTAGCCATATAAATACCGTGGCTACAAGAGCAGGTCAGAGGCCAGGAATCCTATGGCGAGTAACTCACCTCCTGACTCCCCAAAGCCTGTCCAGCATCTACAAGGCACAAGTCAGGAGTGTGATGGAATACTCTCCACTTGCCTGGATGGGTGAAGCTCCAACATCACTCAAGAAGCTTGAAACAATCCAGGACAAAGCAGCCCACTTGATTGGCACCCCATGCGCAAACATTCACTCCCTCCTTCACCGACGCACAGTGGCAGCAGTGTGTACCATCTACAAGATGCACTGCAGCAACGCACCAAGACTCCTTAGACAGCACCTACCAAACCAGTGACCTCTACCAACTAGAGGGACAAGGGCAGCAGATACATGGGAACACCACCACCTGCAAGTTCCCCTCCAAGTCACACACCATCCTGACCTGGAACTATATCGCCATTCCTTCATTGTTGTTGGGTCAAGATCCTGGAACTCCCTTCCTAACAGCACTGTGGGTGTACCTACCCCCCCACTTGGACTGCAGTGGTTCAAGAAGGCAGCTCACCAACACCTTCTCAAGGGCAATTAAGGTGGGGCAATAAATGCTGGCCTAGCCAGCAATGCCAACATCCCATGAACGAATAAAAAAAAAGATCATCTGCAAATGCTAACCCATCTAAGTAAAAGAAGTGTTGTTTTTTAATGTCCTTTGCTTCAATATATTTTTTGTTAACAGAAGGTAATTATAATAAACAGGGTGAGTAGTACACGGAAGACACACACTCAATTTAGTAAATGATAAATTTAAGATTGATATCAGAAAGTGTTTCTTCACACAAAGAATGATTTCACCTTCTGAAGAAGGGTCACTGACCTGAAATGTTAACTCTGCTTCTCTCTCCACAGGATGCTGCCAGACCTGCTCAGTATTTACAGCATTTCTTGTTTTTATTGCTTTTATTATTATTATTAATGATTTCACCTTGTTTGAAGGATGATAAGGTCTCAGTCATTGCCTGTACATTCTAGGGTTGATTTGAACTCTTAGGCTCCTGGCTGCCATCGTAGACAGGCTAGCGGGAGACCAAGAACATTTTGAGGGCCAGGCCTCATTATCATGCTGCTGGCAAGCTACACACCCCAAACAGGATCCCACTGCAGTCTGTCAGTTCTGGGCTAGTGCAATATTTGGTGGCCCAGAGGCCTATGCAGCCAGCATAAAGATATTGCAACCAATCAAACTCTGCAATGCACTTCATGAACATCTACTACTAGGGCTCTTTGAAGGAGAAAGGGGAAAAGATTTGTTTTGCCCATCTCTGCACCCTTTGTGCTTGACATACATTTCATGCAGCATCTCTGAACATGGGTGGGAAGCACGTAGGAGCTACTAATGTCAAAGTGATCAAAATGCCTCTCATGTCACTTTTCTAAGTCTTTGCCTGGCAGACTCCCAAAAAGATTGTCAAAGGCAAAATGACCCCTTAAAATCAATCATTTCCCTATGCTGATCAGAAGAAACGTGGAATTCCACTAGATTTATTTTACAGCTTTTATTTCCATAGTCTCCAAGTAGTAGTTGTTTCTGAAACATCAAAGGATAATATACAGTTTCAGATCAATATCTCACATTGAAACAAAGTAAATTAAAAAAATGATTAGTTTATGTTTTGTATGTTTATGATCTTTGGAAAATAGCAACCAACAAAGTCTCTACTTACAGAAAAAAAGTCTTGATACATTACATAGGAACAGGAGTAGGCTATTTAGCCCCTAGAGTCTGCTCCGGCATTCAACTAGATCATGGCTGATCTTCTATCTCAATGCCATTTTCCTGCACTATCCCCATATCCCTTGACATCGTTATCTAGAAATCCATCAATCTCTGTCTTGAATATACTCAATGACTGAGCCTCCACAGTCCTCTGGGGTAGAGAATTCCAAAGATTGACCACCCTCTGAATGGAGAAATTCCTCCTCATCTCAGTCCTAAATGGCCTACCTCTTATTCTGAGACTGTGTCCCCTGGTTCTAGACTGCACCCACCCAGGGGAAACATTTTTCCTGCATCTGCCCTGTTGAGCCCTGTAAGAATTTTGTATGTTTCAATGTGATCACCTCTCATTCTTCCAAACTCTAGAGAATATAAGCCCAGTCTCGTCAATCTCTCCTCATTGGACAATCCCACTGACCCAGGGATCAGTCTGCTGAAGCTTTGTTCTACTCCTTCTATGGCAAGTATATCCTTCCTTAAGTAAGGGGACCAAAACTGTACACAATACTCCAGGTGCAGTCTCACCAAGGCTCTATACAATTGCAGTAAGACATCTTTACTGCTGTACTCAAATCTTCTTGCAGTAAAGGCCAACATACCATTTGCCTTCCTAATTGCTTGCTGCACCTGCATGTTAACTTTCAGTGACTTATGAACAAGGACACCCAGGTCCCTTTGGACATCAACACTTCCCAGTCTCTCACTATTTAAAAAATACTCTGCATTTCTGTTTTCCTACCAAAATGGATAACTTGACATTTTGCCACATTATATTCCATCTGCCATGTTCTTGCTCACTCACATAACCTATCTATTTCCCCTTGAAGCGTCTTTGCATCCTCCTCATAACTCACATTCCCATCTAGTTTTGTGTCATCAGCAAACTTGTAAATATTACATTTCATCCAGACATCCATATCATTGATATAGATTGTGAATAGCTGGGACCCAAGCACTGATCCTTGCAGTACCCCACTAGTCACAACCTGCCAACCTGAGAATGGCCCATTTATTCCAACTCCCTGTTTTCTGTCCGTTAACCAATTCTCAATCCATGCCCCCATCCCATGTGCTCTAATTTTGCTTACTAACCTCCTGTGTGGGACCTTATCGAAAGCCTTCTGAAAATCCAAATACACCACATCGACTGGTTTCCACTTATCTATTCTGCTCATTACATCCTCAGAAAACTCTAAAAAGTTTGTCAAACATGATTTCTCTTTCATAAATCCATGTTGACTCTGCCCAATCCTACCATTATTTTCTAAGTGTCCAGTTCTCACATCCTTTAGAATAGATTCTAGCATTTTCCCCACTAATGATGTGAGGCTAACAGGTCTGTAGTTCCCCGTTTTCTCTCTTCCTCTTTTCTTAAATAGTGGGGTTACATTTGCTACCTTCCAATCTGCAGGAACTGCTCCAGAATCTATAGAATTTTGGAAGGTGACCACCAGTGCATCTATTATCTCTACAGCCACCTCTTTCAATACTCTGGGATGTAGATCATCAGGTCCAGGGGATTTATTAACTTTCAGTCCCATTAATTTCTCCAGTACTCCTTTTTACTAATACTAATTTCTTTCAGTTCCTCATTCTCGCTGGTCCCTTGGTAGTATTCCTGGGAGGTCTTTTGTATCTTCCTCCGTGAAGACAGACACAAAAGGCTGAATTTTACCAAGTTCCCAACATCTGGGGTCGTGGCGGGGAGGCCCGGAAAATACTACTGGGAGAGGCCCACCATGGGCCTCAACACTGGGAAGGCCCCGCCCCATTTTACTGGTGGCAGCAAGGCCTCGGGGCAGCCCCCCGCCATACAGTGAAAATACCTTAATTTAAATATGTTAATAAAGATTAATACATGAATAATTACTTACCTTGCAGTGATGGGCGTCCCAAGCTGATATTCTGGCTGGTGGCCAGAAGTCCTGTGCCTTTGGATCTCCATTTGGAGATCCAACACGTAACACTGGTGGGGATGGGAGAGGAGTGAGAATTTCAGGGCGGGAGGTGGGTGGGGAAGCGGGGAAAATTCTTACTATTGGCTGAGGGGATGGTGGGAAGGGGTTGAAGGGAAAAGGTGATGAAGTTTGAGAGGGAAAGTTCGGGTTGGGAGGAAAAGATTTATTTTGGGGGAGAGGGCCATAAATAAATTGTGTGGTCATTGGAGAGGTGGGAGAGGGACTCCAATATTTTATTAAAGTTTTTCATCTCACTGAACCATCCATTCCTCTTTAAAAATGGTAATGACCTGTCAGGGCTTGAAGCCCTTTAAAAGTAGCGGAGACACCTGCGCGGTGGCACCGGATGCCGTTGCCATGGATGGAGCGTCCGCCCCCTTTATGACATCGGGGTCAGGCGGTCCACCCCCTCCACGTTAATGAGCCACCACGCGAAATATCGCAGTGGCTCCACGGCGCACATCTCGCACGTGCACCGCGCCATCTTGGAAGCTCACTGCCGAGATTGGCAGCGAGCTATAAAAATTCAGCCTGAAGTAATTGTTTAGTTTCTCTGCCATTTCCCTTATTCTGCATTATAAATTCTCTTGTCTGCCTGTAGTCGGCCCACATTTGTCTTTGCTAATCTTTTCCTTCCGACATACCTATAGAAACTTTTAAAGTCCGTTTTTATATTTCTCGCTAGTTTACATTCATGTACTGTTTGCTCTTTCTTTATCAGTTTCTTGATCCTCCTTTGCTGAATTCTAAAATGCTCCCAATCCTCAGGCTTACGGCTTTTTTGGCAACTTTATAAGACTCTTCCTTTGGTCTCATACAATCTATATCTTTTCTTGTTAGCCATGGTTGGATCACCTTTTCTGCTGGGTTTTTGTGGTGATGCTGCATAAGTTTGTAACATGCAATTACTGGTGTCATTCAATTTATTACTTGACACAGCACATGATCTTGGAAGGGAAAAACTTGCATGTGGAGTGGACAATCCACCACAAATACTGAAGAGACAAATACAACCTAAAGTTAAAGTCCACACCCAGATCTGATGCTGAAGAAGTTCCAAGAGGAAGACATTGAACTAAGATTTTGTACGCCAGAATTTCCCAGATTAGCCTCCAGGGAAAACGTATTGATCAACTCGAACAGAAAATAACAGAGGAGCTCTGGGACATTGGAAGGCCACCTCCATAAAGTACATCATAGAAGCAGCTCAGAGTAGAAACAGGTCTCTTTGAAAGAAGAAATGTAAATCTGAATTAAAGATATTCTTATATGTTTGGTTTTGTATGTTGCCACCGTAGTGAGTCAGCCACAGAGGTTCTCAGATTGTAGTATTTAAACATTAATATTTATTTCATATCATCTATATACACTCCACACTCGTCAGTGTGACTCCTTCAAAAGCCATCCTTATCTGTTCTTGAGTCTCTCCCACATGATCTCATACATCATCAATGTGGGTGGTATTCTTTACACTGTCACAAGAGTAACTCTTTCTGACCCTTATACCCTCATCCCCAAGTCCTTATCCAAATATATATTTACATATATTCACTTTTTTATTTACATACTACCCCATCTCCCCACATGGTTGGAATATTTTACTGGGCGGAAGGGCCCGTCCACCAACCAAAATCAGATAAACAAATCAGCCAGAGCAGACAATGAGATTGCTTGATTTTCTGCATTTATTGGAGATAGAGTACTGCTTCTCAACCTAGTTGTTCTAAGTGAATGTATTATATGTATTCTTCAACCAGGTTGTGCTGCAGCCTTCAGGAGGTCAAGATCAAGTCAGATGAGTGGTCGAATCAAGGCTTCGAAATTCAGGTAGAGATACATTGTGGAAACTTCTAAGTTTTCCACATAGCATTGGGAGTGTTCTGATCTGAATATGTCCAAATTCATTGCCGCTCCCTGAGAATATCATGCAACCTAATGTGTAGTGATTAGTGCACATTTTCAATTGTGTACTTGATTGGTAATATCATCATGATACATAATCAGTGTTAACCTAATTAATGCCCTGGCATCCAACCAACTGTTAAGAAGTAGCTAAATAAAGAAAAACACTGCAGTGTTTGTGCGAGATTGAATCTGCTGGACCAGCACTTTTACAAAGATTAACATGGCAAACCAGGTCCAGCATGTGCACTCATTTTATACTGTCAGATGTTGGTGTTAATGCCAATATTGGTTCCAAAACATTGCGGTAAACAAAAGATGATCTCAAGATCGTATTAATATCCTAGCACTCATTGTACTTTTCTAGCAAACTAAGTTGCATTTTGACGATACCACCTTATTTTTATCTTTATAACAGCCAGTGCAAAAATACTAAATGTATGCAAGTTAATTAGAGATAGAATGGTGCTAGCTAGGAAACCTCCTTATTAAATGTCCTGGTGTAACTGGGGACAATGCACACAATAATTTCTCGATGAACCATAAATGTATACAGCACAGAAGCAGGCCCAATCTGTCTGGGCCATGCTTTTGCTAGAACAATCCAAAACTAATGCCATTGCCCCATTCTCTTCCAGATAACCTTGTATCTTCAAATGTTTATCCACTTTCACAGCTAACCATTGAAATTTCCTCCCACCACCCACCAAAAAACCATAGAAATGTAATTAAAGGATTTTTTAGTTGAGTTAAGAATAAATGATACCCTTGATCCTCAATCACATTAGTTATTTAGAGACTTTATTGGCAGTTGTAGCGTTATGAAAGTGCTTCTATATTTTTTGTAGGTATGTGTTTTTGAGAACTTGTATTTAAATTGTGAAGATGGATTCATTGGAAGGCTGAAGATTTCATAGAAACTGGACTTTGATTTTTAGTTGACAGTTCATTGAAAGGACACTGAGATGCTGTTTAAAAACCACCTTGCTGGAAGTCATGTGCTTTAAGAAATAAGCAACAGAAACCTTGGTGTCCTGGGGAAGATGTTTAAAGAGAAGTGACAGGTCAAGATTTATAGCAGTAAGGAGGCTTGACTCTTGAGATATTGGCCTGAATTTTATTAGCGCGCCACACTCCGCATCTGTGCACTTTGAACTCAGCGGCCTTCCAACACGGAAGTGCCGCCGAGCAGCCCCCATGATATTATGTGAGGGGGCTCATTTAAATGGAGGGGGAGGAGCAGTCTCCCCCGATGATGTAGAGGGGGCACCCACTGTGCCCCTAGCAACGGCGTTCAGTGCCACTGCACAGGCGCCGGCATCATTTTGAAAGGGTTTTAAGCCCTTAGAAGTCATTTTACATTTTAAAGGTACAGTTTAAAGAACTTTTTATTATCACATAATAAAGATATGGAGGCCTTTCCCCAATCCCCACAACGGTCATTTCATTGGCCCTTATTGACAAAACTGACTTTATTCCCTACCCAAACTTTCCCCCCCAACCTTCTAACATTTGGCCTCTAACCTCTTCCCACCATCCCCACAGCCAATTAAAATTGTCTTCCATGCTGCCCCACCCGTCCAACCCTGAATATTTTATTCCTTCCCCCTCCCCACCAGGTTCTTGCCTCAGAGTTCCGAAGGCACACCAAGGACAAACGACGGGCGTAATATCGGTTTGGGACGACCGCCACCTGCAAATTTATTTGCATCTTATTTAGGTTCATTTTAATATGCAGATGAAGGGCTCGCCGCCAGGCAGTGGGGAGGAAGGGGTCACACCAAAGTTCCCCCACCACTGGTATTATGCAGCAGGCCCTTCTTGACATCGTAAGATGAGGCAGGCCTCTCCCCACAGAATTTTACTGGCCCCCTGCCACGACCTGTGGCTTCGAGGGGCTGGTAAAATTCAGCCCATTGTTTCAAGTTTCACTTTGGACAGTATGTTGGGGTGTGAACTGTTCAATTCAAGAAAACCAGCTGAGAGAGCAGCCACCACCAGCTCACCCTCTTCCATCTCTTTGAGGACTTTCTGAGAATCAAGTGCAAGAAATAAAGAAACTGATGCTGCATTTGTCCTGAAAAGCCTGCCAGAATCTCTTGATGTTGCATTTCTCCTGGAAAGCCTGCCACACTGATCCTCAACATCTCCTGAAAAGAAATGCTCCAGAAAGATCCCAGTGATAGCCATCCCAGGGACGCCAGACCAAAAAGGGACAACTGGCATCTTTCCATATCTTCTCTTTTTTCTTCAAAAATTATCAAGTATTTGGCCAAAGTATTCTATTTTGTGTCTTCTTTTTTGCAACGGACCTCTGCAGAGAGAATTTTTTTCAGTGTGTGTGTGAGTTTGTGTGTGGGGAGTTTAAAAATGGGAACTTTCATATTTCAATCTGCATGTTAATGCTTTGCTTCATTACTGGCTAAGTCTTGTTTTATAATAAACTGATAATTTTGCTGTTTATTAAAGAAACCTGGTTAATGTATTTTATTCTGGCATAGAGAGTAGAGCATATGATTGACCACATTGGTAACTGGGTAAACATTTTTTTTAAAATATGTTACGATCTGTGGAGAAGAGAAACTAGAAAAGACTCTTCCCACCTCGGTTGTAACAGTAGCTTCACTTGCTATAGTTTGCACTATAGCTTCCATAGTGATTTTACAAAGTAATTCATATTTTCTGTAATAATATTAATCAAGAAGTGCTACAGTAAAAGCGCAGAAATCACTAGTTTCTCTTTAACCGGGACAGCACAGCCATTCGCATTTCCATGCATGTTACTGATGTTACTGATGCTGCTCTTTTATGAGCTTGCAAGGAGGTGGAAATCAGTTGAGTTTAAGGAGCTCCTGCCAGCTTTCCCTCTCTTACACTGATGATCTAAGTAAGACTGGCAAAACTAGAGGATGCCTGGACAGAAAACTCAGTCCCAATAGAATCCAGCCTGGGTTTTCCATGATTGTGCCTGCCAGCAGACAATTTTCTGCCCATTCACTTTAATAGGCATAAAATCATGGACTGGCAGGCAGAGGAGGAAAATCCATGCCCGTGCCTCCAAGTCTTCTCACTAAGTGTCCAGCACATTAGACTTGCAGCTACCAGATTTATCAGATGTTATGACGGAGGTTGGAGGAATGCATTGTCTTTCTCTAGTCCCACTACTCCACTGGTCACAACATATATTTAAATGTTTTACCCAGTTACCAATACGGCCAATTATATACTTTATTTATATTAGCTTCAGAATAAAAATCTGCCAACAGGTTTCTTTAATAAACAACAAAATTGTTGATTTATTATAAAACAGGACTTATTCAATAAAGGTGCAAAGCTTATTAACACACAGTTTCAAAAACAACCACACACACACACACACACACACACACACACACACACACACACACACACACACACACACACACACACACACACACACACACACACACACACACACACCAGTTAAAGAGAAAAATGAAAAAACTGTCTTTGCAGAGATCAACTTTTAAAAAAATACTTTGGCCAAGATATTGTCAATTCTTAAAGAAAAAGGATAACATATAGAATGTCCCAGATGGCTCTTTGTTCTGGCATTCTGGTACACATAGATGGCTGTCATGGGGATCTTTCTGGAGCAGTTCTGTTCAGGAGATGTCAAGGATTAGTCTTGCTGGCTTTACGGGAGAATTACTGCATCAGTGGATTCAGCTATCACACTGCATTCTCAGAAGATTTTTCAAAACCGGTGGCAAGGATGAGTTGGGTGGCTTCTCTCTTAGCAGGCTACATACCAACTGAGCATTCAAACAGTTCAACCCCAAAACAGAAAGCCAAAACTCCTGACAACCGTAAACATGTGACTTCTCTTTAAAAACTCCAATAGCCGGTAAGGCTCCTTATATTTATTTAGCAGTTTATTGTCTCTTCCAGTACTTTTTTTTTAATCCAAAGTGTCCTTCCACTAACCTTTAAAAAAAACAAATCCAGGTATCTCCTCAGTCTTTCAAATTAACCAATTTTCACAATCATTAAACATGAGTCCTAAAAAAATGGCAGCACTTTCATGACACAGACACCACTTATTTATAAGTTTGGAAAGCTAGGTGCCTGTAGGATGCTTTTCAACTAGATGGAGCAGTTTGCAAAATCTTTTAGAAGAGTTTGGAAGATTGCTGGCTTTTCTTTTGCAAAAATATAGCCTAACTAAATAGGGAACAACTTTTATGATTTTTACATGCTTCATAATGGTTGAGGAATTTGTTCAGCATTTTCTTTATCTTTTACTTTTAAAAGAATTGTGTTCAACCATGTGTTACCCTGGGAAATATAATACTATATCATTTTGTGCAGTCAGGGATATGTTTTCATCAAGTTAATATCTGACCAAAAGTAGCAAATATTACAGGTGCAATAAGCATTCATCAATCAGAAAATATATACTTCAGTCTTAGTATTAAGCATATCCTTAGGTCATAACTGCTAAATTTTCAACCTCTATAAAGTCCTATATTGAGAGAGTGAACCGCAATTTCTTTACGTCCCTGTGGCAAGTTGAAAAGTATATTTAAGGCACAATGAAAAGCATATGGCAGGTTGTTCAACCTTGCCCGTCTTAGAGCGAAGACCAAAGTACAGAAAGTCCTCATCAGGGAACTCCTCTTTGCTGACGATGCTGCATTAACATTCCACACAGAAGAGTGTCTGCAGAGACTCATCGACAGGATTTCAGCTGCCTGCAATGAATTTGGCCTAATCAACAGCCTCAAAAAAATGAACATCATGGGGCAGGATGTCAGAAATGCTCCATCCATCAATATCGACGACCACGCACTGGAAGTGGTTCAAGAGTTCACCTACCTAGGCTCATCTATCACCAGTAACCTGTCTCTCGAAGCAGAAATCAACAAGTGCATGGGAAAGGCTTCCACTGCTATGTCCAGACTGGCCAAGAGGGTGTGGGAAAATGGCGCACTGACACAGAACACAAAAGTCCGAGTGTTTCAAGCCTGTGTCCTCAGTACCTCGCTCTACGGCAGTGAGGCCTGGACAACGTATGTCAGCCAAGAGCGATGTCTCAACTCATTCCATCTTCGCTGCATCCGGAGAATACTTGGCATCAGGTGGCAGGATCATATCTCCAAAGCAGAAGTCCTCGAGGCGGCCAACGTCCCCAGCTTATACACCCTACTGAAACAGAGGCGCTTAAGATGGCTTGGCCATGTGAGCCGCATGGAAGATGGCAGGATCCCCAAGGACACATTGTACAGCGAGCTCGTCACTGGTATCAGATCCACTGGCCGTCCATGTCTCCGCTTTAAAGACGTCTGCAAATGCGACATGAAGTCCTGTGACGTTGACTACAAGTCGTGGGAGTCAGTTGCCAGTGATCGCCAGAGCTGGCGGACAGCCATAAAGGCGGGGCTAAAGAGTGGCGAGTCGAAGAGACTTAGCAGTTGGCAGGAAAATAAAACAGAAGTGCAACGAGACAGCCAACTGTGTAACAGCCCCGACAAACAATTTTATCTGCAGCGCCTGTGGAAGAGTCTGTCACTCTAGAATTGGCTTTTGTCGCCACTCCAGGTGCTGCTCCAGAAACCACTGACCACCTCTAGGCGCTTACCCGTTGTCTCTTGAGACAAGGAGGCCGAAGAAGAAGAAGAAGAAAAGCAAATAGGCACTCTAGATAAGTTAATCCTACAAAATTTGATTAAAAATCTATAAACATTATTATGTGATAAATGCTAATGGGAAATTAAACAATATTTACTTGTCATATAGAATTATCTTTCCTCTCATATCTTTGGAACACATTCCATAACTAGAAGGAGAATTTTGAAGTAATAAAAGCATTCTCTGTATTGTTTGGACTATTTTTAAAATTAATTAAGTAGAATTTTCTACAGGGCCTATTAAAACAACAAACCTTTGTAATTTATAAATAAGATGCTATATTATAATTCTCTTTAAATAGCATTATTCAGGTCTCAAAAGAGGTACAATTTTTCAAGTTAAGTTGGTACATCAACTGATTGCTTGTTGTGTGAATCAGCAGGTGGGAAACTTGATTTGTCTTTCCCACAAGGAAGCTCGATCTATCGCCTGCAATAGTGGCATAAAATATATCTATGCAAGGGTCTTACCAGATGTCTATCATATTCATTTTTCTTCTTTTCTGAGAAACAATATATTTTCATTAGATACTTTTCCAGAAAATATTCTACACAAACACACTGTCCAATATCAGATATACATCCCAGCAAGAACAAGGCACTGAAAACATGGAGCTGGTCTACAGTATAGTGAATTTCACCTCAGGTAAAATCCTCATTTCTCAAACATTTGTCAATACAGTATTAGGCAGTGTAAAAAATTTGGAAAGATGTAAATTTAAAGTTAGCATCCAAGACTGCTATGTTTCTAGTCTAAGAAGGAAAGAAACATTGTTTGGTTTAGTTCTGGGAAATTAAATGAAACAAGTATCTGAGAGGATGAGCAAATTACTGAACTAACATAGAGGGGGTGAGCAACAGGTGGATGGTTAAAGAAAGCAGGAGAGGAGGAGGAGGGAGATTAGAAGAAAGAGGAGGAAAGAGTGTGAGAGGAGAGAGAGAGGAGGCAGAGGGGAAGGACAGAGGGAGAAGATGGAGGGGAAGAAAGGGGGACCGGGAGGGGGACAGGAAGAAGAAGGATAGAGAAGCAGATGGGAATAAGCTTTAAAACCTTCCTGATTTATTTACTTATACCAAAATCACCGCGAGCTGAAACAGAACGCACCACAGTGTCACTGGGCTTGTATATACAGGCAGACTCAAATTGCGTTATTGGTTTTACCTGTCAACATTGTATTTAATCACTGTTGCTTTAGCAGCTAACGATACGTGATATTAAACATTGAAAAAATATATCACAGTGCCACCTACAGGCAAAGCAGGTACTGCAGTTAAATGTTGACATTTTTATTATAGTTTTCCCACTGAGTTAGTATGAATGCATTTTGAAATGGAAAGTCTTCACCTGCTCAATGACTGAGGAGAGATGTTAGTAGAAGTTACTTTTTTGCGGAGTGTATGTGGAGCATGGAAGCTTCTCTAGAGGGAGTAGTATGTCAAATACCTTTTAAGGGAAGAATAGATAAACATTTGAAGCAGAGGGAGTAAGTGGACAAGCATGGTATTGGGGTTAAACAGATTCTTTTAGCAAAGGGCCAGCCAGAAAGGGCCTCTTTCTGTATGGTTGTAAACTTGTTTGGTTCTATTAAATCAGTTTTTAAAAACATGTTAAACTAATTGGCCTTATAATGGTTACAATTGAGGATTTGTATGTTGAATTATGAGTCTTGCATTGGTACCTTTGTGGTACTGGTTACTTGTGATTGCTTTTATGCTTCTTGCTGGTTGGCCTGTGCAGTCATACTGAGGGCAATCAGTTGACAGTGAGTTAACAGTATTTGAGCCAACTATCAGTAATGTTGGAAGCATGACAGAGTGATACCAAGAGTGTAATTTATTTGCACTAGAAGCAAGAGTTTTAAATATATAGATGGATTCAGAAACCAGCATCATTTCCCAATAATCTAGCAAATCGGAAAATTCAGTAATTGTGTGTGATTACAGCACACATGTAATGTTACAGTACCAGTGTCATAACCCAACAACAAGTCGAGCCCCTTGATCATTGACATTAACCAAGAATTCTATTGTTGATAAAACCGTCCTTTGCAGATAGCAATACACATGGCCAACAAAGATCACTTCAGTTTTGTTGTCTGAAAAAACATTGCTTGATACTATGAAATGCAAATGGGTGGCTGGGAATGATTAGAATGAACACAATCTCATCTCAGAGTTCAGATAGCAATAAAATATGTAAACTTAACCCTTGTGATTTATGGTATCATTTGAACTTCTTAATTTTTTTTTCTCAGTCACTGATATGCACCTATTTTCTTTATATATATGCATGAAGAATGTATCTTTCCCAATTCACCACTCAACTTAATTGATATTTTATGTGTCCTACATTAATTGTCATGTCATCAGGATAGCATCAAACTTATCATCACTGAAAACCTGTATCCGCATTCACTGTCTTCAAATAACACTGATAATATTCGATATTGTCAGCGAATGATAAAATAACCCATATTAAGTTGATGGATCACCAGAATTTTGATCATATGATTCATTTGAACTGATTGATTGGAATGCTGCCATGAAGTGTACAAATACCTAACCAATGGCCGTAATTTTTCATTGAGCGGGAGGCCCCGCCCACTGGCTGAAAAGTTGGTGGCGAGCCCGCCTCCACTGGGTGTGGGGAGCCAGACTGGGATTTTTCACTCCCCAGGCCTTTAACTGGTCTTGGGTGGGACTTCCATTAGTTCTGCCTAATGGAGCTGCCGGCCAATCAGCAATCTTAGTGCCAGTAGCGCCTCTGGGAGCGGTGGCCATTGCTGGGACTACATCCAGCCATTAGAGGCAATAGGAAGGACAGTCCTAGAATTCAGCTAAGTTTTTAGAGCCTCACTGCGGACAATGGGCCAGCCCCCAGCAAGGCAAAGGGGGATCGGTTAGGGGGGCAGGGGTAGTGTTGTGCGTTGGGGGCAGTTGGGTGCCTGATGAGGAGGGATACCATCCGCCCCACCCCCAGCCCATGAGAAGGCCCTCTGGTTTTACTAGGCGGGGTTCTTGGGGTCTTTGCCGTCTAGCCGCCAAGGGTAAAATACCCACAGCGGTGGGAGGAGGCCCTTAAGTGATAGCTAATTGGCTACTTAAGTGCCTTGATTAGCCTGCGGTGGGTGGGCCACTTCTTGCCCCTCCCGCCTCCCACTCAATTTTACACCCCACCCCACCATCAACATAATAATAAAAGCAAAATACTGCGGATGCTGGAAATCTGAAACAAAAACAAGAAATGCTGGAATCACTCAGCAGGTCTGGCAGCATCTGTGGAAAGAGAAGCAGAGTTAACGTTTCGGGTCAGCGACCCTTCTTCGGAACTGACAAATATTAGAAAAGTCACAGATTATAAACAAGTGAGGCGGGGGCTTGGGCAAGAGATAACAAAGGAGAAGGTGCAGATTGGACCAGGCCACATAGCTGACCAAAAGGTCACGGAGCAAAGGCAAACAATATGTTAATGGTGTGTTGAAAGACAAAGCATTTGTACAGATTAGGTGTGAATATACTGAATATTGAACAGCAGCAAGTGCAAACCTGAAGAAAAACAACCTGAAAAAAGCAGTGGGTAAGCAAACTGAACAAACTAAGATGAAATGAAATAAATGCAAAAAAAGATTGTAAAAAATGTAAAAAGGAATGTCAAAAAAAAGGAAGAAAAAATAACCAAAAATGACTAAAAATGAAAGTAAAGTGGGGGGCTGTCATGCTCTGAAATTATTGAACTCAATGTTCAGTCCAGCAGGCTGTAGTGTGCCTAATCCCACCATCAACATGCTCATTTAGAGGCCATAAAATTCCGGCCGATGTCTTCCATGTAGACCACAAGACAACTGTATCATCTGCACACTTCTAATTACATAAATATATTGGGGATCACAAATTAAGATTAGTTTGATCCAAAGGTATACTGTTTGTGGGAACTTGCTACGAATAAATTGGCTCCCATGCTTCCTACATTACAACAATGGCTACACTTCAAAAGTACTTCATTGATCATGAAGCGTTTTGGAAATTTCTGAGGTTGTGAAAGGTGCTATGCAAATGCAAATCTTTACTTTCAATTATCTGTTGTTTTTAACCCTTGCATATAAAAGGAACATTACAATCCAGCAAGGGGCATCTATCACTGGTTTATTGCTCCATTTGTCTCATGTAAATACAAAGTCTGTGCAATTAATCAGAAGCAGTAATTTATGAGTGTTAGGAAGGTGCCTAAACCAGTTTTGGGATGGATGCCTATTTGTGCAGGCTCAGTTTAAATGAAATCTACTCAGAGAAAATTAGCCTGCGATATTATTGGATTCATTTTCCACCTGCCGCTGAAAATAAATGCTTGGGATGCATCTAAAGGGAGGACCTCACCTAAGGTCAATCAAACCTGGCTGGGAGATTCCCTTCTAGACCATGCCTCCCCACAGCCCCCACCCAGTGGAACTCAAATGTTACGCTGGGTGCTTTTTATTTCATTCACCAGTTTCCCCATCATAAGAATGTTTTATGAAACAACAGGCAACAAATTCAAAATGCTGAACTCAGTTTATGATGCTGAGCTTCACAGAGATAAAAAGCTCTGATCTCAGGGCTGTATTTTCTTTCAATTGAATTCACTTTGCCTCCACATAAACACTTGACATGGCATTGAGTTGGGGAGAACTTGATTCAGTTTGGCTTGATGTTATTGGCAACAGTTTTACAAAGTATAAAACAAATACTATCAGCTCTTTGAACCTGCTTCACTCCAGATTGTCTGTTTGCATGGACCAAAGCCAAGTTGAAAGTAGTTTTATTGTGTGGCATCAGATTCCACAGGGCTTTTAAATTGAAATTCAATCCAAAATCATTTAAATTTGTTCAATGCCTAATTCATGGTTTGATCTGCACTTTTAATAGTATCTACTGAAATGGGTATCTATCCCTCCTTCATTATGTCTCTAAGGGGCCTAAACTAGACAGCCCACAAAATTGGGTGCAGGGCTCGCAATGCGTGATTACCCTGTGCCCGTTCAATGTGATGCTGGCAGCACACCAACTTCGTAGTGCTTGCTCATTACCATGATTGCTAAGTGCAGCCAGCACTAACTGTACTGTTGAATGGCTGCCTGTCTCAGCAGTGGACCCAAAATAGTGAGAGGCTAACAAGAGTTAGAACGAGCCTGCACATTTTAACAGGGAGGCGAATTGAGGCTAAAGCAGATGGGTGAACGTGAAAAAAGACTGAATAATGGTACAAGATGGAAGAGAGTGGGCTTCAAGGCTCTCAAACACTCACTGGAAGTCTTGGTGGATGAAATGCAAAGGAGAAGAGAAGTATCCACAGGGGACCAGGCAGCACTCCAGACAAACCCTCAAATGGCAATGGAAGCAGACAGCCATGGCAGTTAATGCCAGGAGTCAAGCCCTGAGGACCCGGTTGCAATGCTGCAAAAATGTTCAATGACCTTACATGAGTTGTCAAGGTCAGCGAATTCATCTTCAAATGTCATATACCACCATCTGCACCATTAGCCTCAGATACTGCTCAATGTATTAAACCCCCACCCTCAACTACCAACAATCTTGATCAATCTGGAATCTTACCTCAACTCACCCTCACACATTTAACACTGCTGCGAGCTTCACACCCTCATTTCACAGCTTGCACACAACCATGACACCCACATCTCCAAGAAAGATTGTACCACATTCACCTACACACTTCCCTCTCTTTTGCAGGACGAGGTGGTGCACAACCAAAGGCAGCAGGAGCTAACTGGCAGGAGATAGTTGTGCCTGCATTACCTTACGTCCATGGAGGAGACAGAGTTTGTATTACAAACTCACTGAGGCTGTTAACATTAAAAATACGAGATAAGAACCCCCAGACCAATTTAAAAGAATAACACAACAAGATTTCACATCTTTTAAGACTTTTGCTATAACAACTAAATTAAAAGAAATTCCCATTAACTAAATAGTACTTTGTTAGCAGCTGATACCTCAAATCACAAAGAAAGGTATTTTCTTTACTTATTAAAACACTTGAAAATCTCAAACCACGCCTATATGCTACACAGTCCTCCTTGATAGCAAAATCTTTGCGGTTAAAAGTCCCAAACTCCTCCCAGTGGCAATGGGTTGGATCTCCCAGACCTTTTCAAAATCAATGTCCTCTTCACTCACTTCCTCGAACACTATTGACTTGGACATCCATGAATAAGGCGATTCCTGATTAGCCTGTTAGTCTTTTCCTTCTCAGCAAACTCAACTTTCAAACAGATTCAAGTCTTGCAGCATTTCACTGTATCAGGATTCTGAGAGCAGGTATTCCCTCTCTCTCCCATGAAGCTGCCACTGCTGGTTGTCTTCCTTTCACACAACCTGTCTACCTTCAGAAAATCTGTTAAAATCTGAAATCAAAAGTCATTATCCTTTCCAATATGCAAAGTCCAGAAATCTGGCTTCAGCAGAGTCACCTGGACTGCCCATTGTTTCCAGGTGTTAGCAGTTGGCACGCACATTTGCATCCTCAGAATCACTGACTGATAATCCAAAAGTCTGATAGGGTGAAACTCACTGTTCTTCAGGTGTTATATCCCTGCAGTTTCTGCTTTTCAAAAAAAGTCTTTGATCTGTGTTCTCTGTTGTCCTGGTAATCAAGATTTCTGTCTTGCCCTTAAGTAGAGTTGATAAGAGGTCACCTGAATTCTCTGACTCTCTCTTAAACTTATAAAAATTAGTTTTCAAAACATAACCATGTTACAAAGTCCAGCATTCGTAACATTTTGACATCATTGGAGCAGGAGTTTCTGAGGCCATGGCCAGCAGTAGGGCTAAAACCATAGAAAATGATGGTATCCTCGTGCCTAATCCTCCTTTTCACATCCCACTTCGCCCTCATCCTACATTCTCTTCCGATTTACAAGCTGCACATCGTGTAAGTATGCACCTCTTGCATTCCACCCCCCCCCCACCCCACACCGTCCCCTCACCGCTATATTATCTCTGTGATTTTCTTCTTTAAAATACCAAGAACTGCCACCTAGCCAGCCAGTGGTGGAAGAGCCACAAATGGAAGAGCAACAAGGCACTGATGGTGAAAAAACACTGTCACTCAATCTTACACTCGCAGCCACCAGCTCAGATGCTGGCACTGCATATAATTTACAGAACAGAATAGAGGCCGAGGCCGGATCAGTATGTGTTGAGACACTAGGCAAAAGTAGCCTGCTGACAGGGTAGGGGGCAAGGGTTGCATTGGTGCCAGCTCACTGGAGGGTGACATCGCATGAGTTCCACTGCAGAGGACTCAGATGAGGACTTTGATGGGACGGGCTACAGAAGATGGCTGATGGGTATGCACAATGAAATGCTTGATACATTGGCAGGACAACCAACAGGTCTGCCTGCAATGTCAAAGAGCTTGGAGGTATCTAGCACCAACTTTGCATGGGTTTTTATGCAGAGCTTGGAGTCCATCATTTCCAGGTGGCCAAATCCATTACAACACATGTGGACTCAATCATGATGCAAGTTCTGATGGCCAATGTCTCACTTTCCATTGCAGCACAAGCAGAAGTCACCCAGTGTCTGGGTGCTGCAGTAGAAGCTCAGACATCTGTTATGCAAACTCAAGAGTTCTCTCATGAAAGGTCAGCATGTTGTTAAGCATGCTTGGACCTCTGTCATCAGGGCTCTGGATACCAGTGTGAAAAGAGGCCTTCAGGGTGCCACAGCAGTCCAGCAATCTGTCCTCCAACAGATTATTAGAAGTGGCAGTGTCTCCACGGAACACGAACCTACTGCCCTCTCTCAGGATGACAACATTCGTCCTCCCACCCCTACCACTTTGCTAGTGCCCTTGCTGTTGCCTGTCAGCCAGACAGCCCAGACTGCTAATGGTGCAGTCCACAGCTGCAATTTCTAGGCCCAGAACTGCTTGAGCTCGCCCTCCTCCAAGGCCATCTGCAGTCTCCTCCGTTTAAATTCAGCAGCCTTAAGCAAGCGGTGGAAGGTTATCGGGGGTAAGTGTAAATGTGGAGTTATCAGTTCAGCCATGAACTTATTGAATGGCGGGGCAGGCTCGAAGGGCCGAGTGGCCTACTCCTGCTCCTAATTCATATGTTCGTATGTATGTTCCACCAGCCATGCTGCAGCCACTGGAGAAGTGCTGTGTAGGAGTACCAGGACAGGCAAAGGCACATGGAAGACAGGCACTAAGGGAATGCACAAGGTGATTAATGGACATTTGTTTGCAATAGAGCATGCTTTGATTTATAAAGTTGATTTGAAATATTTATTTTGTGTTGGCTTCTATTTTTTGCATTGTGGCGAAATGGATGCTTTGATGGTTAGTGACAAGAGAACATTAAGGTTTGGGCAGTAGGGATGGGGAATTGGGGTTGTGTTTACTGGTATCGCAGTTGGTGAGTTGTTCATGGACAGCCCAAACAGAAAGGGGTGGTCTAGGTTGCCTCTTCCCTTCCTCTTCCTCCTGCACCTCTTCCTGCTCCTTAGCTGCTTGCCATGTAGTTGGTGACAAGGGCTGTGCCCTTGAGGTGGTGAGGTTGTGCAGCATGCGTCAGAACACCACAAATCATGAGACTCACTCTGCCATGTATTGCAGGGTTCCTCCAGACAGCGGAAGAGTTGTTTAGCATATCAATGGTCTGCTTTCTCACATTTTCTGAGCTAGCATGGCTTTCATTATATGCATGCTGCTCACATCTGCATGTGTTGTGCACCAGAGACATGAGCCATGGCATCAATGCATAGCCCTTGTCACCCAGTAGCCATCCTTTGGTTTGTTGTTGTCGTTCAAACGCAGGTGGCATAGCGGACTGCTGGAGAATGAAGGCATTGTGACTGATGCCAGGATAACGGGCATTGAGCTGCATGATTCTTTGCCTATGATCACACATTAGCTGGATGTTGAGGAAGTGGAATCCCTTTCGGTTGTGGTATGTTTCAAAGTTAACATGCGGCACCCGCAAAGCAATGTGAGTGTTGTCAATGGCACTGTGTAACATGGGGAAGCCTGTAATCCTCACAAAGCTGTGTACTCACTACGTCTGTCTGTCTGTGGAAAGAGAGAATGAAATGCAGTCAGCTCTCTTTGAATAGAGAGCCTCAGTGACCTCCCTTATGTAACAGTGCGCAGAAAACTGATAACTGCATGATGTTGCAAATATCGCCGGCTCTAACCTGGAAGAAGCCAGATGCATATATATGCATGGCCACAGACATGTTCACAAACACTGACAATGGAGTCCTTGCCCTGCTTTGAGGTTGCAGCTGTGGCTGCAGCAGGTAGCAGATTTCAATGATGACTTCCATGCTGAGAGCCCTTCTCCATTTCCTCCTCCCTCTTATAGATGCTTGCCCTGCTCTGCATGCCCTCTGCTCAGTCCAAGTCACGCTGTATTCTGAGGAATGCCTACTACTGTACCCATTTCTGGGAGGAACTGGTTGTGCAGAATCCTTGAACACAGGACAAAGTCATTCAGCACCTGCCACACCACAAATAGGGTATCTAGGCTCTGAGAGTACACAGCAAGCAACTGTGTATCTCCTTAACCAATCAGGATTCTTAAATTAACTGTGAAATTAACTGCCAAATCAGGTACAGGAAGAAAGATAAAGGTCAGAATTTAACGTCCCCATCCCCCGCATCACCCCAGGAGTGGGCTAGGAGGCAGGGGTAGAGGGGAAGTAAAATCCTGTGGGAGGCAAGGGGGTGCTGTGCCTATCGCTTATCTGCCCCACTGCCATTTTACCGATAGCTGGAGAAGTGGCAAATGGCCCACCCGCCTTGAGGCCAATTGAGGCCATTTAGTGGCCAATTAATTGCCAACGCTGGTATTTTACCAGCAGCGGTCAGGCACTTCAGCTCCTGCAGAGTCTGCCTAGTAAAAGCTGGTGGCCTTCTTGCGCACTGGGTGGGGGGGGGGGGGGTCTCCTAATCGGTCACCCTGTGCCCTACAGAGGGCCCCGAGTGGCATAGGCTGTCCCCGCTTAAACAACACGCCCTCAGACTCCGACCACCACCCCCATCACCAGGGCTTAGCCGATTTCCCTCTGCGAGGCCCAACCCCCACTTACCTTTTCCGAGGCTGACATCCATAGTCCTCTTCTTGCTGGGTACAGTCCCAGCAGTAACCAGCACTCCTTCTCATTGGCCGGCAGCTCTTGGGGGTGGGACGTCCTGCCTCTGAGGGGCAGAAGGCCCAACTGAAGCCAATTCAGGGCCTGAGCCATGCAAAATAGCAGCACGATTGTCAGGCCCAGCAGAGGCAGGCTCGCCAGTAGGCCAGGCCACCACCTCCCTGTTAAATTCCGGCCAAAGTGCAGGAAATAAAGGGCACAGACACAGCCTCCACCCGCCCCCCCCCCCCCCCCCACCCACCTCCCCGATGTTGGGGTTCATGGCGGGGGAACCTGAAAATGCCTCCGAGAGAGGCCCACCATGGACCTCGTCACCGCGAAGGCCCGGCCCGATATTGCCACATCGGCGAGGCCTTGTGGTGGCCCCTCCACGTTCAGTGACGGGAGCCCAATTTAAATATTTAAATAAATGTAAGTAAACGAATTAATTACCTTCACGATCCCACCGTCTGTCCCAGTGCAATATTTGTGCCAGTGGCCGGCACTTCCGCGCCTTCGGATTCTTGTGTGGTGCAACACTGGTGAGGGGTGGGGGGGGGGGGGGGGGGGTAGGTAAGTTTTTCAGTGTGGTCGGGGGGGCGGGGGGTGGGGGGCACAGTGGGGGGAGCGGGGCCAAAGTCATCTCATTGGTGTAGGGGATTGTGGGAAGGGTTATAGTGTAAAGTTTATGCATTTGGGGGGGGGAAGGTCCCCCCCGCCACCCGTCGCAATACTCCATGTCCCCCTGCCTCAGATCCCGCCTCAGGGGGCCTCACAAAATCCCAGCCCTTGTATGGAGCTCCATGTGACCTGTGGTGGACACATGAGCGCTATGGCTTGTGCTCCCCAGAGGTTCTCTTATGCCTAACCATAAGGCCACTGACTCTTTCATGTCTCCACTCCCATATTCCCATCAGTGATGGAATGGCCCCCATGTTGTCCTCCAAGCTCCAGTGCCTCCTCCTCCATTGGGGTCAGGATAGCCAGGTATGGGACGCCACAATCAATCTTCGCCCTTTCCCTCACATTGTGGGTTGTCTTTTCCTGCAGGCGTATAGATGACCATTGTTAGTCACCTGACAAAGACACTTGCTTTGCCTATGCTGCCAGCTGCCTGACTTCTATGATGGTACCACATGCACTGCTGCATGAGGCCACTCAGCAGCAGCAGTGCAGGAGTGATCCGAGACAGAACAGACCCATTCACCGATATGCTGCCATGCCTGCGAGAGCCAATACTACTGCCTGGCCCCTTTGCCAGTGACTGTGTTTGCATTTGTTTTCTAATTAGCTCATCCTTACGCCTTGCCACATGTAAACCGCTACCTTGGTGGTCACTTACCCTCTTGCGGCACCGCAACCAGGTTCTAGGGACAACCCACGACTGCTGACTTCCCCTGCAATCTCCATCCAGGTGTGTTTGGTCTGGTGGGCAGGTTTCCACCTTCCACCCCAGGGGAGGAGGACCTCCTGCCTTGCCTGAGCAGCCTGGAGAAGAACCTACAGGGAGGCATTGCTAAACTGTGGGGCCACCCAGGATCTTGCCTCTGCCATTGTTGTACCAGCCTGCTGCTGTCACTCTCAGGCTCCTTTAATGCTGCAACTATTCAAAAAATGGCAGTCCTTTAAAGATGGCACCAGTAGCGTGACCTCACCCCACCACCAGTGCCCTACTGGATGTCTCCTCCCCCTGCCAGCAGCTAATTGGCCGACCGCCACATAAATCTATTTTGCAACTCACCCCCTGCCCAAACGGTGCTTGGTGCCTCCCACTTCTGGTCCCGGCAGCGGGACTGTGAGCGGTGCCAAAAAATTCAGCCCAATGTTTCATTCCTTAGTTTTGCTATATCTCATTTCGATGTATTTACAAATAAAGCTATTACAATTTTTTTTCCAAAAAAAGAGCCTGGCTTTAAGACTTGTGTTCAATAATACTAAACTGCTAGTTGAAGATCATGAGGTTACGATCTTACCAATAAAATTTGTGGGTTTCGGCCCCAAACCTCAACCAACAACAACTAGTGAAGGCCACTGTGTATAATGCATAGTGCAAACATTATAGCACCAATAAAAACATTAACCATTGGTCCCTGTGTTTATTCAGTACACACAAGGTATTTACTGCCTTATACACACCGGGATACCTACATTTATTGCTACCAAACTACAGGTTAGACTTTACGAAGAAACACAAGAGTTTTTATATGAGGGAATACAGGCATAAATAAGGAATTAAAGTTGTGTATTGAATTCCGAGAACTCATCTTTTGCAGATTGCTTTGAAAAATCTGAGGGATTCTTCATGATACATTAAAAAAATGACAAGTAGCAAAACATAAATGTTGAAGTTAGGAGCAGGTCTAAGGAAATTCCCAGCCAAAACGTACCTAATGATCAGAATTTTCATTGACCACATTTATACCAATCTAGAAATTTTGACAAATTGTCAGCCAAAATGTTGAGTTCTTTTTGTACTTCTTTACTGTATTAACTTAATTTTCTTATATAGTACTAGAGAATGGCTTAATCACCAACTTAGCGACCATTGGTAAACAGTACATAGAAATTATCAATAAAGAACAGCTGCATTGCTGTTCGGCCTGAAATTCCTCCAAGATGCAAATAGATTAAATAACTTGTTTTCAGTAAGTCTTTAGCTCCAAGTGAAGTCACTGAATGCTAGAGAAGGTAATAAACTCCAGTGAGACCTTATTCTGGTATAGATTTGGGGCCTTCAGAAGGCCTCAAATGGACACACAGCTGTGAATTACATGGAAGCCTTTCAAGTGTCTAAAGGGCTGAATTCTGGGTTAGCCCGAGAACTCCCCATGACTTGCACCTTTGCAAGGGGGGGAGGGGCGAGTAAGGTGAAAAATCTGCTCATGCACCCCTGACTGGAATTTAAAGGACTGGTCTAGATGGTGTGACATCCTGGAGGAGCTAGGATGGCTAGGTCCCACCTGTACTGAAATGGGTCTTATTCCCTCTTCCAATCGATGAATTTACCATCTTTGGAATCGTTCTTTATCCAATTAACATGAAGGGTCAATACTGCAGATCAAAACTACAAAATGGAGAAATGGTCAGTAGAGACAAAGAAAAACGTGTACATTTTTCACTTAGTTTGCATTATAAACTCTTTATTGTTTGATAGATACTGGATTTTTGCCCATCACAGCAATTCTTGATGACTTGGCTGGTTTGAGATTTCCAAAGGTTCTATTTATATTATTTATTTATCACACTGATCTAACATTAATAATACTGCATCATCACCAATGTCCCAGCCAATTTGTTTCACACCATGTAACAATACATAAGAACATAAGAAATAGGAGCAGGAATAGGCCATTCGGCCCCTCAAGCCTGCCCCACCATTCAATAAGATCATGGCTGATCTGCCCCAGACCTCAACTCCTCTTTCGTGCCAGCTCCTCATAGCACTCAACTCCCTGATATTTCAAAAATCTGTCTACCTCCTCCTTAAATAGTTTCAGTGATCTAGCCTCTATAACTCTCTGGGGTAGAGAATTCCAGACATTCACTACCCTCTGAGAGAAGAAATTCATTCGCATCTCTGTTTTAAATGAGTGTCCCCTTATTCTGTAACTATGTCCCCTAGTTCGAGATTCCCCCACTAGTGGAAACATCTTCTCAACATCTACTCTGTCAAGCCCCCTCAGAATCTTGTACGTTTCAATAAGATCACCCCTCATTCTTTTAAACTTTAATGAATAAAGGCCTAACTTGTTGAGCCATTCTTGATAAGTCAACCCCTTCATCCCATTGAGAAGCCACTCAGTGCATTGGCCGCAGCAAAAGCTATGGGCCCTGATAACCTCCCAGCTAGTGTCAAAGACCCATACACCTGAACTAACCAGCATGCTGATTAGGTTATACCAATACTATTGAAAATGGAAATAAAAATTGGGAGAGATGTAAAACGGGCTGCAGAGTTGCCATCATCCATTTTACACTATCACACAAAGTCAAAATCTACCCTACTGTGTTTATCACCACATAATTTTGACTAGTATTAATGGTGTCAAGGGACATATTGAATATAATTGTGATTATGCTTAAAGAGTCCTTGTTGTCATTCCAACATTGTTCATTGTTCTAGGAAAGTGATAGTATTCCATCATTTAGTGTTACTGCTTGCTGGCTTCTATAAAGAGGTATGATTCAACAATCTCAAAACTATTGAACACTTTAATCACAGGCTGTAAATATGGAAACCTCATGTTTTAATTCCATCAACATTATTTAATTAACCACATGATGTTCAGTAACCTGATAAGAATGTGAAACTACTCCCCTTAGTGGCTCAGTTGATAAATGACACGATGTGGTACTCAACTCAACCATGCAGATTAAGAAAGTCCTGGTTCTGATTCCCCATCTATGCTAGTTAATTGATCCCTACTGCATTTGGCCTCAGTGTTCCTAAGCTAGGGAGAGAAAAATCAACCAGGTTTCTCGTTCCTAAGTGCACTGCCATGATCTCTGTTTGAAAATGTACACAGGGTGAATAGGATCAAACTTAGCTCTGATGCTCCCAATACTGAATTGCCCTCCAACACTTTGTGCTCATTGATCACTTGGATGGGATCCTGGAGGACTCCTTGTACCAGTGAATATTATCCAAACATGAGCCATCAGCTTCACGAAGAAAGCAGTTTTATTTAAGGTAACACTGCTCAATGAAGCATCAGTTGTCTTGAAAATGTGAACATCGGTTATGTGTTAAACTTTGTGTCCCCAACGGTAGCACAGATCAGAAAGTCAGTTACACTCGATGTGTGATTTCCCATGTCCACTGACAGTTGTCAGGCTAGATCCCCATGTGCCAAGACATATTAATTTTGCCATATGGACATTAAATTTCAAACTGCTGCTGAAGTGAAGAAAGGACTTGTTTAAAAAATCACCAGGCCCTTGGCTGGAAAAACAATTTTTGCATTCTAACAGCCAGTGCTTGGAAGGACAAAGGGGCTATTCTCTGCTCCAATTGAACCCACAATGGACTTTGAGCACCAGGTATTGTGTGCAAGAAGAGACATTCCAGGGTCGGCTAAGACCAGAGAATCCACAAATAAACATGGTCAGATCAGCTAGGCACATGACTAACCTGCTTGGCAACCTGGGTTTTTCTGAATTGTACAAAGAGTTTGAACTGACACTGTCTGTTTGCTCCTGTACTGAAAAGACCTTCCCTGGCTGGCTCACCACAGCCTCTCCTGTCTGCTCCCATCTCTTTCTCTTGGAGCTCTAAATCCACTGAAGACACATGATCCCCAAAAGAGAAAATTCTCCTACAGCGAACAAAGTTTAAGAAGAATACTGGGCCCCAACGAAAAGCAAGATCTACCTACAATCAAGGACTCTACAGTGAGCTCGAAAATTGCCTCAAACTTTTCCACTTTATTTCTCCTGCTCTGTTCTGCCTCTATCTGCATGTGTGTATTGTGCATGCATGCTAGTGTGGGCGCATTGTGTATCGGTAGGCGTTAACCGAATTAGAGTTTAAGTTTAATACATTTCAACCTTTCTTTTTTAAACATAAGAAAACCTGTTTGTGCTGGTATAATGGGAAAGTAGTGAACAAGGATTCACCGAGGGGGAACTAAAAACATGGTGTGTTTAAAATAAAACCCTGTTATGGTAAGACCAGGTGAAGGCTGAGAGGGAACCCTAGACCCCTTTCTCACTGAGTTGTCACACAGTGCAGTCAGAAAATTACCCCCATGTGTGTGGATATGGTGGAAGCCAGAAAATAAGCATGGAACTCTATCAATATTCTTCCCTCCACTTATATTGGTGTGATGAACCATCATGACTCACCCATTTCACAATATCCAATTTAATGGAGTCAGAGCCCAGAGGTGGTAGGCAATCAATATACATCATATAACAACAGCCTACAAATTGCATTACAGAGTTATTTCTGGTAGGAAAGTAAATTTGATAAGAGTGTAAAAGCAGTATGCTGCACAATACTCCATAAGCTTTAATTTACCAATTTACATATCCAATGTACCAAGACCACATATTAGGAATTCAGGCAGGTCCTGCAGGATCTTCTATCCATTATATAAAAGTTAATGAAATTGTATAAATTTGCCAATATTTATGCAGGTATAGAAATAATATTGAGCTCATACATACATACATTGTTAATATAAACAATATGTAAAGTTCAGTTCGAAAGGGGTATTGAACTTCCACAGACAAACCAATATAAAATATATGCAATCTTGATGCTGTATTTACGATGTTACCATACAGCTGCCACTGAAGGTCCATTCTGCAGAACAGAATTTTCCCTGTAGAATAATTATAATCTTGCCTGGCAGCAGACAAAGAGGTTCCAAAAGAGTTCCTAGAATGTGGTGGCCACGTTCTTCACGCACATTCAAATGTACAAAAATATAACCCCTTTTATTTTTAATTAACTAGCTGTGTTCCAAATAGCCAAGCTATAATGCCTGCCCCTTTAAGCTGCTGCCTGCCATTAAACCCTGTATTATCATACAATTTCCAATCCATCAACAGGCAAGCTCCCAACCTCTAATCACAGGTGTTTATCACACCTGGAGCTTGTTTACATTATTCAGATGATTTCTGATTCTGGAAATAGCAATGAGGCACTACAGTTTGGATGTGTATTGGGCTCATGCCATCGCAATTCTAATCAAACAGGCATTTAAGTTGACAAGTCAATCAGCTTCAGCATTAAACTGGTTAAGGAATTGTAATAATAGGTGGTAGTTTGGTTAATCATACCATGGAGCTGTCGAATGCCGCTTTATATAAATGACTCCCTACATGTTTTATGGAGGCACTGAACAACCATGCCACTGCTCTCCAGCATCTCCTAGTAACTGACTGTAGTGATACATCAGCATGGGTCTTACTTCCCTCTTTAGCAGAGAATGGTACATGATACTTAGGGGGTAATATAATAAGGGGAGCCATAAAACATATTTTATTGCATAGAAATCTGACAGGAAGTCACGTAATTCTGTTGTACCCATTCAGCGGACCAGCAAATTAATTATTTTATTGAGCAAGTGCTGTAAATTGCCGCAAAACAATATAGTGAATAGTGACTTGGTAGAGCTGGATAAACCTTTAATATCCTTAATCATGATTAGCTGGAAAAATACATTGCAAATTGGAAAGCAATCAGTTCACTTACCTCAAGTGGATGGAGAGATCCTGGGGATTGGGAAACAGGAAGTTTTAATGGTTAAAATTGATTTTTTTAAAACTACATAGGAATGAAAACATAAACATTATAAAAGTAATGTTAAAATAGCAAAAAGAATGTAGAAGAAGGATGATTGAGGAAAAGAGAGAATTCAGATGAACTGGACAAAAGGTTATCAACCTGAAACATTAACTTTGTTTCTCTCTCTGCAAATGCTGCCTGGCCTGCTGAGTATTTCCAGCATTTTCTGATTTTATTACAGATGAATTGGAATTGCATTTAGTGTTTACTTTAGTGTTACAAGTTTAATATTGCACCGATAATGTATCTTTCATATGTGAGTGGCATTGTTATCTTAATATTGGGATTTGTTTCAGTGTTATTGTATATTAGTTAAAATGGTAAGACACTGCCAAATGAACTGGTATTCCCTGAAACTACTGGTGTCTACGAGTTGGGAGAATGGATCAATATTATTAGTAAATTAAGTTATCTAACTTAGAAGTAGCCTTTAATTATCTCAAGCACCACCCCGACCCACCGCCCCCTCCCCCTCCCCGCCCCCAACCACCACCATCACCTTTTTTCAATCCTGGGGAGACACAATGGATCTTCTGGGGTGGGGAGAAGTGAGGACATTTTAAGTGTGGATCATTGAATCGATAGTTCTAGCTGAGATGCGGTGTGGAGGTGGAGAGGGGGGAGTAGGATTGCTGTGAATGGGGGTTCTGCTCCTGGGATATGGGACTATCTTTTCTCTTTCTGGATAAAAGTAGACCACCAATGTGTCCCCAAGATTATCTGTTTTCATTCAGATCTCCTGCCTCTGCAGCTTCTTTTCGATTGCATCCATTTTTCTTGTGTGGGTCTTCTGCATGTCTTTTCAATGTCAGCTCTTTCCATGCTCTTTTATTCTTTTAACTTCATTATCCTTCCTCATTCCGATGATATTTTATATCACCAGCCAGTTTGCTGCTTTGTTAATAACAAGTTTGCACGTCATTTAACCCATTAACAACGTCTTTATGTTTGGAGTATCTGTTATTTCCTCTTCCATTTTGCTCTTTTTTTCTTGGTGTACACCAGAAACATTAACCTGTCTTTTCTCTTTAATAATGCTGACAGCTTTGTTGCAAAATGTTCTGTTTGTATTTCTGCCTTAGATGTAGCTAGGGTCTGGAGTAAATGGTACTTGTTAAAAACACTTTCTTAATTAAAATTTTGATTTGTGCTCAAAACCCCTTTATATTATAAATTGAAATCTTACATCTGCATGCATTTTCTTTCAAACTTGTTCATTATAATTTCCTTTGTCCATATTTATATTGGAAACTGCCTATGTAAGCTTGACATGCTGTAATTTTACCCTCCCATTAGTGCTGGCACTGTTGCATCTTGGTTTTGCATCTCCCAGCTCCTCAGCCAATGATACAGAGAAACTCCAACCTATTCCACTACTCTACTTCTCAAATTGCCATTGAAATAATAGAAACCAAAGTATTAAGTAAATAAAAAGGACAGAATATTTGACTTTGAAATGTTAATCAAACAATTCTGCACACCCTGATCTAATTATCTCTTGCCATCTAACCCTGCTTCCCCTTAAGACTACACTATGTCTTGATTCCCCATGTTCAATGTCACATATCAACTAGTGATAATTAATATACAAATAACATAACAAGGTGCAACAGTGACCATTTTGAAGCCTCAACATGTGAGGAAAGCAGCAGCAGGAACATAGAGTTGAATCTGTGCTTCTGATGCTTTGGAACTCCTAAAAAAAATCTGCTGGTATTCTTTCCAAATGCTAGGGGTTAATTTTTATATGATTTTCTCCATTTGTTCTCAGATTGATAAAACAGAACATAGCACACAGGAAATAGCATCCAGTGCACAACAAATAGTTCACAGCACATTACAAACCATATGCAGCATTCACTAAACTGCAAACATAATAATCAGTATATAAACAGCAATCAGTAAATCCAACGAGCAATACACACCAAATTGTGCAGTACACATGCAGAACTGCTTTCTCAGTCAGTATATCTTTATCCAACAAAGAAAGAAGATGTGTTGAATCTAGTACTATAAAAGTAAATCGAGCAAGTAAGCAATGCTGTCCTTTTTATTTACTTAATACTTTGGTTTCTATTATTTCAATGGCAATTTGAGAAGCAGAGTAGTGGAATAGGTTGGAGTTTCTCTGTAGCATTGGCTGAGGAGCTGGGAGATACAAAACCAAGATTCAACAGTGCCAGCACTAATGGGAGGGTAAAATTACAGCATGTCAGCTTACATAGGCAGTTTCCAATATAAATATGGACAAAGGAAATTATAATGAACAAGTTTGAAAGAAAATGCATATTGGGGAATATCTAGTCAATAGTCCTAAGAACATAAGTAAGTTTAATATAAACATTGAAAAGAAGGTACAATCAAAAACAAAGGTACTTCACTGGAAATAAAAGCAAATTTCCGCAAGATAAAATGGGAACTAGCCCAGATAAATTGGAAAGAATGATAAGCAGATATGACAAACAATTAGAAACTTTCAAACTGGAAATAATTAGAATAAAATATTCCCACAAGAGATAAAGTGCATGCAGTAAAAGCTGGAGTTCAATGAAACAATTAAAATGAGGGGTTTAAAAAAAGCATATGGCAATGTGAGACTAATAAAAGAAAAGAAAATCAAGCTGAGTATAGGATAGGGTCCATGCAAAAAAGATTAGAAAGGAAGAGGGGCTATGAAGAAAGACTGGCAAGGACCACTGGGGAAAAAGTAAAAGAATTTATGAACACATACAGCATAAATAAATAGTTAAATATAGGTTTGACCAGAGACAAGAAAAGAAAGCTTCTTATAAAGGATGCAACAATGTCAGAGATACTAAATAAATATGTCACTTCAGCTTTGTAATAAGTTTGTGATAGGTGAGAATGAAAGGGTACAAGAGGAGATGTTGGAACAATTAAAAAGGATAACTATAAATGTAAAGTACTACTGAAAATGTTGGTGGGGCTCCAAGTGGAACAGGCACTGGGTCATGATGGCATGCACCCTAGGGGCGGCACAGTGGCTCAGTGGTTAGCACCGCAGCCTCACAGCTCCAGTGACCCGGGTTCAGTTCCGGGTACTGCCAGTGTGGAGTTTGCAAGTTCTCCCTGTGTCTGCGTGGGTTTCCTCCGGGTGCTCCGGTTTCCTCCCACATGCCAAAGACTTGCAGGTTGATAGGTAAATTGGCCATTATAAATTGCCCCTAGTATAGGTAGGTGGTAGGGAAAATATAGGGACAGGTGGGGATGTGGTAGGAATATGGAATTAGTGTAGGATTAGTATAAATGGGTGGTTGATGGTCGGCACAGATTCGGTGGGCCGAAGGGCCTGTTTCAGTGCTGTATCTCTAAAACTAAAAAGAATGCTGAGGGAAGTGGGAGAGGAAATAGCTGAGGCTCTCATTATGATTTTTCAAACATCCAGATGATTGGAGGTTGTCAATGTCCTCTGTTCTGGAAGGGACAAAGGGACAGGCCAGTTAACTATAGTCAGCTTAACATTTATAATGAGTAAGCTTCGAGAGGACATAATATAGAATTGAATTAATACTCATTAAGACATGAATTTGTAAAAGTAAATCTGACAAAGTTAACAACAATGCTTGGAGGAAATAAGAATGTGCGTTAATAAAAGAAATGCATTACTTTATAAATATATGAATTTTCAAGAAGTATTTGATAAGATGCTATATCAGAAGCACATAATCAAAATAACATCCATGGTATTAAAATAAAATATGGCACCATCTTTAAGAAGTTAGCTAAAGAACGGCAAACAGAAAGCAGTGGTTAATAGATTTTTTTTTAACCGAGGGGATGTAAAATAGTGGTGCCCTAGAAGGCTGGCATTAGGTGACTTGGTTTTTCTCAAGAAATATATAAATAATCCGGATTTAGCTAAAAAGAACACAAAATGAAAATTTTCAGATGACAACAAAATAGGAAGTGTGGTTAACTGTAAAGAAGACATGAGCAAGTTGGTAGATTGGGCAGATAGCTGTAACATAAAATAAGGAGGTGTGAGGTGATACACTTTGGCATGAACAATATGTCATGGAAATATGCTCTTGAAAAGAGTATAGAAATAGAGAGACTTAGTGATTCAGATACCCACACCTTTTAAAGCTGGGGGTGGGGGGGGCAACTTAATAAAGGTATTAAAAACAGCATGTGAGATCCCAGGTTATATAAATACATCCATAAGTACAAAAGCAAAGAGTTAGTTCATAGATGAGATGAAATGTTAGGAGCTTTTTCTTTTCCTAGATTTTTCCCAGGTTTTTCATTTCTTTGACCTTTGTGATAGGTTGACATCTCATACAGTGAGTGCAGATTTACTGTAAAGATTCAAAATGGAGCTGGACAAGTTCCTGGACAAGGCTGATATCATCAAAAGAAGATACGTGGGATGTTGGGGAATTGGTTTTGTCATCATTGTTATTTCCAGAACTTGGTTTTGATCATATTAGGGAGTCAAAGAATTTTCCAGCATTCTTTTTCCCCTGAATTGGCCGAAGGTTTTTTTTATTCTCCCAAGAGTGTAGTTGACTATTCATGGGTAAGGAATAGTGGGGGTCATATTGCTTAGTTGCAACATGCTTGAATGAGATGGGCCAGCTGGTGTTTTTCTGTCTGTCTTATTTGCATGTTTGCCTGTTTCTTTTTTATGTCAACAGAACACATTGGGAGATTTTATATTTCCAGTCAATGATTTTCTGTCCTTTAAAATTAATTGTTAGAAAATCATGGGCAGGGATATGCAACTTCCTGACTCCACTCTTAACGTAATGGAAACCACACCTGCCAAATGGAAACATTAATTTCGCCATAAGGAACATTATTTGAGCTGTTACTGGACTTTGAACATAACTTGTTTTAAAAGAGCACAGGATGAGTGGCTGAAAACATGGCTGCACATTTGCCTTCCGAGAGACAGTTGCCCAGAAAGACAATGGAAGTACTCTCAGATTCGACTAGCCAAATGGGTTTTGTCAATAGAGATGATCAAAAGACATTGAGAGTCATTGAATGTGTAAGAGCCAGCATTCCCTCCAGCCCTACCCCCACTGAGTGTGTCTGGTAAGCTTGTAGGAATTCACAAACCTCACAGGTAAGGCTGTTTCAAACAAGGAGCTAGTCACATGACTAACCTGCTGACCAGCCTGGAGTTGATTGAATTGTGCTCACAGAAAAGTTTTGAGACAGACTGCAAGTTGAGAACCAAGGAGGAAGGTCTCTCTCTCTGTCTCTCTCTCACGCAAAGTTTCAGGGACCCACAGAAGTAACTTAAGCCAAGGCAGAAGACTCCTGCAACCTTCTGGTACCAGTGAAACAAGTTTGAAAGTGTGCACTGGGCCCCAACGAGAACTGAAAGACTTAACTTCAATCAAAGACTTTACATCCAACCCAAAACCAGTAACTGAATTCCATCTACTACTTCAAAACTTTCCCCCTTTAATTCTTTCACCTTCTCTGTATCTATTTGTGTGTGTGTTTATCGCATCTGCATGCTTGAGTGTTTGCGTTGTGTATTCTTAGTAGATTTAACTGAGTTAGAGTTTTAAGATTAATAAATTTACCCCGTTCTTGTTTAAATCTGATAAAAATCTGATTGGTTGATTTCTTAACAATTACAATTAGAGAGTAGTGAGGGGAAATTTAAAAAACTGTGTTTTAAAAGTTAAACCCCGTTACGGCCAAACCAGGCAAAGGTCAAGAGGGAAGCCCTAGACCCCTTCCTCACCTGGTCGTAACACATGCAATAGGAGTGCCCAGATGGAAAATCTTCCCGATTGTGTCTGGCTATGAATGTCCTACTTCTTCAGAAAAGGTGCCAAGATTAAGTAGAAGGCGCATGAGCTTTTCTAAGGTGATACCAGGAAAGAGAGATTGTGAAACGAGACCAGAGAAACTGCAACTCTTCTTACAGAGAAGATTAAGAGGAAACCTTGTACATGGGGTTCAAGAATATGATGATGAGGCCCAAAAACCAATTTAGGACAGTCCCTGAGCCTCTTAATTCTGGCGTGCTCTGGCTGCATGGATTGCATCTGGTTTTGGGCACTAATGAATTGTGGCTCTGGTGATTCCACGCAGCATACAGTATATCGTAGTTAGAAAACCATATGTTGTCCAAATGAACGACCATACAATATGAAAAATATTATATAAAACATACTGCAGTTTACACTACACAGCACACAACAAACAACATACATAAAAATGTATATAGCAAACAGTACACAGCACACCAAACAACATACAGCAAACAGTATATAGTAAAAAAAAGAAAAGAATTTGCATTTATATAGCAACTTTCATGTTCTCAGTAAGTGCCAAAGTTTTTTTGAGGTGCAACAACTGTAGCTCATGAGACAAATATCCAGCTAATTTTCACACAGCAAGGTTCCACAAGTCGTAAATGGGATGAATGTTTAGTTCATCTGTTTTGGTGCTGTTGGTTAAGGAATGAATATTGGCCAGGATAAAGGGAGAATCCCCTGCTCTTCGACAAAAAAGGGATCTTTTAAATACACTTGAAAGATTACACCTTTAACAATGTGACACCTGCTCAGCATCAGCCTAGGTTAGATGGTCAAGTCCTATTGTGCAGATTGACTGCACCACCACCCCACCCCCACCCCTGCAATCTACCTCAGCGAGCTGAGTTCTTCTAGTGAGCCCAGTTGGCACACAGCGGATGATAAAAAGCACACAGCAAGAGCGGTTAGCATACAGTAAGCAGTATATGATGCATAGTAAATTGTAAACAGGAGACAACATATAGATCACAGTAAACAGGGTACAGCACACAATAAACAATAGAAAATAAGCGGTTAACAGCAGATAATACACAGCAAACACATATCACATAATGTACAAAAAAGTACAAACACAGTATACAGCAAACAGCACAATGCACACAGTAAACATACTACAATACAAGGCACACAATGATATGAGTATATAACTGTATATAACTAATTGTCTCTGTGTGAATGTACTGCTACTCTTGTAATAGCATCTCAGTGATATAAGTGGTGAGATGATTGCATAATATTAATGATATCCAATTAACATGTGAAACTCTTGCTTTACCTACCATTACTTAAATGAGCTTAAAATCAGGCAGCTGGGAGAAATTGGCATTGAGTAGCACAATGTATTATTACATGAGCCATATGCAAATTGGCATAGGGCAAATACGATTAGAGAAATTAATGCGTGGCTCAAAGACTGGTGTGGTAGAAGTGGCTTCTCATTCGTGGGGCACTGGCACTAGTACTGGGGAAAGTGGTGGCAGTACCGTTTAGTGGCAGACTGTCTACACCTGAACCATGTTGGGGCCGGTGTTCTAGCGAGCCACATAACTAGGGAAGTAGAGATGGTTTTAAACTGAATAATGGGGGCAAGGGATCAAATTTGCAAAGATATGGTAAATCAAGGAGTAGTGACAAGGGAAGAAGAGAGAAAGCTATTTTATTCTTTTTTTTATTTAGAGATACAGCACTGAAACAGGCCCTTTGGCCCACCAAGTCTGTGCTGACCATCAACCACCCATTTATACTAATCCTACACTAACCCCCTATTCCTACAACATCCCCACCTGTCCCTATATTTTCCTGCCACCTACCTCTACTAGGGGCATTTTTTTTTATAATGGCCAATTTACCTATCAACTGCAAGTCTTTTGGTGGTGGGAGGAAACCAGAGCACCCGGCGAAAACCCACACAGACACAGGGAGAACTTGCAAACTCCACACAGGCAGTACCCAAAATTGAACCCGGGTCACTGGAGCTGTGAGGCTGCGGTGCTAACCACTGCGCCACTGTGCCGCCCATAAATATTAATATATTAATATGGGAAATGAAAAATAGACTGTGACATAAAGAGACGGAGCATACAATCTCAGAGTAAATCAACAGATAAGGCTAGAAGTTACAAAAATAATAAAAGGACAAAACTAAAGGCTCTGTATCTGAATGCACATAGCATTCAAAACAAAACAGATGAACTGAGAGAGCAAATAGAAATAAGTAAAATAATACACTCTGATAGTCATTACAGAGAAATGGCAGCAGGACGACGTAGATTGGGACCTGAATATTGAAGGGTACACAGCATTTAGGAAGGACAGGAAGCTAGGAAAAGGTGGAGAGGGTAGCTCAGTTAATTAATCATATTATTAGCACAATAGAAAGGGATGACCTAAGTTCAGGAGACCAGGATGTAGAAGCAGTTTGGGTAGAGATAAGAAATCATAAAAGCAATAAGTCACTTGTGGGAGTGGTGTACAGACCACCTAACATTAACCACACTATAGGATGGGGTATAAAGGAAGAAATAATGGCAGCCTGTCAGAAAGGTGCAGCAATACTTATGGGGGATTTTAACTTACATACAGACTGGAAAAATCAGATGGGCAGAGGTAGCCTAGATGAGGAGTATATAGAATGTTTTCAGGATAATTTCTTGGAACAATACGTTCTGGAGCCAACCTGGTATTGTGCAATGAGATAGGATTAATTAATGACTTCATAGTTAAGGTGCCCCTAGGTAGCAGCGATCATTATATGATTAAACTTTACATTCAGTTCGAGGGAGTGAAAAGTGGGTCCAAGACTAGTATTTTAAACTTAAGTAAGGGCAATTATGAGGGCATGAAAGCAGAGCAAGCTAAAGTGAACTGGCAAATTAGGTTAAGGAATAGGTCAATAGAGATGCAGTGGCAGAGATTTAAGGGGATCCACCATCCGTGGTTAACTAAAACAGTTGAAGATAGTATCAAACTTAAAGAAAAAGCCTATAATTGCACAAAGATGGGAAGCATGTTCAGAAGATTGGACAGAATATAAAAAAACAGCAAAGAATGACTAAAAGATTGGTAAGGATGGTAAAATTAGAGTATGAGAGAAAGCTAGCTAGAAATATAAAGACAGATAGTAAGAGTTTCTTTATTTAAAAAAGAAAAGAGTTAACAAAGTGAGCATTGGTCCTATGGAAAGTGAGTCTGAGGAATAAATAATGGATAATAAGGAGGTGGCAGATGAATTGAACAGATATTTTGCATCAGTCATCACTATTGAGGTTACAAGTAACATCCCAGTAATAGCTGGATGTCAGGAAATGGAAGGGAGGGAGGAACTCAAGAAAATTACCATCACCAGAGAAGTGGTACTGAACAAATTGTTGGAGCTGCAGGCTGACAAGTCCCCTGGTCCTGATGGACTTCATCAGGTGTTAAAAGAAGTGGCTAGTGAGATAGTTGATGCGTTAGTTTTAATTTTACCAAAATTTCCTAGATTCGGGGAAGGTTCCGTTAGACAGGAGAATAGTGAATGTAACTCCTTTATTCAAAAAGGGAGGGAGACAGAAAGCAGGAAACTGCAGGCCAGTTAACTTAACATCTGGCTTAGGGAAAATGTTAGAAGCTATAGGAGGACATTTAGAAAAAAATCAAGATAATCAGGCAGCATCAACATGGTTTTGTGAAAGGGAAATCATGTTTAACCAATTTATTAGAGTTCTTTGAGGGGGGTTATATGTGCTGTGGATAAAGGGGAACCAGTGGATGTATTGTACTTAGATTTCCAGAAGGCATTTGATAAGGTGCCACATCAAAGGTTATTGCAGAAAATAAAAGCTCATGGTGTAGGGGGTAACATATTGGCATGGATAGAAGATTGGCTAGCTAACAGGAAACAGAGAATAGGCATAAATGGGTCATTTTCTGGGTGGCAAGATGCAACGAGTGGTGTGCCACAGGGATCTATGCTAGGGCCTCAACTTTTTACAATTTGTATAAATTAGATGAATGGACCAAAGGCATTTTTACTAAATTTGCTAATGACACAAAGATAGGTAGGAAAGTAACTTGTGAAGAGGACCTAGGGGGCTACAAAGGGATATAGATAGGCTAAGTGAGTGGGCAAAGAAGACCTGGCAAATGGAATAGAATGTGGAAAAGTGTGTAATTGTCCATTTTGGCAGGAAGAATAAAAAATAGCATATTAATTAAATGGTGAGAGATTGCAGAGCTCTGAACTGCAGAGGGTCCTATTGCATGATTCGCAAAAGGTTCATACGCAGGTACAGTAAGTAATTAGGAAAGCTAAAAGAATGTTATTGTTTATTGTGAGGGGAATTGAATACAAAAATAGGGAGGTTATGCTTCAGCCATACAGGGAATTGGTGAGACCACATCTGGAGTACTGTGTACAGTATTGGTCTCCTTATTTAAGGAAGGATGTGAATGCATTGGAGGCAGTACAGAGAAGGTTTACTAGACTAATACCTGGAATGGGCTGGTTGTCTAATGAGGAAAGATTGGACAGACTAGTCTTGTATCTGCTGGAATTTAGAAGAATAAGAGGCAACTTGATTGAAACATATAAGATCCTGAGGGGTCTTGACATCTTGGATGTGGAAAGCATGTTTCCCCTTGTGGGAGAATCTAGAAATAGGGGCCACTGTTTAAAAATAAGGGGTCACCCATTTAAGACAGGGATTAGGACATTTTCTTTTCTCTCAGAGGGCCCTGAGTCTTTGGAATTCTCTTCCTCAAAAGGCAGTGGAAGCAGAGTCTTTGAATATTTTTAAGGCAGTGTTAGATAGATTCTTGATAAGCAAAGGGGTGGAAGGTTATCTGGGGTAGTTCGAAATGTGGAGTAATCAGTTCAGCCATGAACGTATTGAATGGCGGAGCAGGCTCGAAGGGCCGAATGGCCTACTTCTGCTCCTAATATCGTATGTTGGTACATTAGAATGCCACCCTTTCAGCTCGAGGCCCTGTTCTCAAGTCCATGTCCACAGCAATACGAGGAAAGCGTATTTTCTTTGCTAGCTGTAAATGTCCTCTTGAAAGCAATTTATTCAGTTGCAAACTAATTCTAGTGAACATAAGTGTACAAAACAAAATTGTGCAGTATTTATCACTAAGGGATAATAAATGCTCTGGTCACTATGTGATGTTGCTACACATAGTGATTAGAGGAAATCTTCCAGATAAATTAGCAGTTTCACTCATAGCTGTCATTGGGATTATTGGTAAGGGAAATGAAGAAAAATTACACTGGGTGTAGCAGGAGGTGTTCTTCTAATGCTGGGATTTCACATCACTTCTTGGAGGGGACAATTATCGCTGCTCTGCATCTGGCCTCTACTGTAGTTACCTAAGAATGCTTCATGTTAACATCCAGTGTCCAATCTGAAAAAGGAAACATTCCATTGCCTACAGCTGATATATTTCACCTTGATAAGCACAGAGTACACAGGTTGATTATTTTTAATGCAGGTAGTTGCAATACTTTCTTATATAATCTACAAGCTTTTAAACCCCAAAATGAAAACAGAAAGTGTTGGATATACATAGAAGGTCAATCAGGATGTTAAAAGAGACAGGAAAATTAATATTTCAGTTCTGACAAAGCATCTACATGAAAATGTCAGCCTCCTTATCTTTTCAGAAGCTGTGTACTTCTAGCATTTTTGTTTTCATTTCACATTTCCAGTATTTCCACTTTTAGACAAATCTGCTTTTAAAACCCAAGCTTAGCAATAACATAATGAATACTTCACGCATCTTTTCAACCGAAGAGCCTTGTCCTCCAATTAAGAGTGTGCTTACATTACAACTTTAGTCTCACTGTATAGTGGTTTATGTTTTGGATACCAGTACTAACATTGAACCATCAATCTGGAGGCAGCGCCCACCTGGTGCTACAGCGATGTGACGCGAAGCTCGTTTGGAAATAAAAGAAAGCGAAGCTCCCTGAAGAATATAGTCCCATAGCTTTGGTTTAAACAAACACACGTCGTGTATGTCCAACTTGATGTTCAATGAGGTTTAAAGAATGCCTGCGCGTCCTTCGGAACTCCTTAATATTTTTCAACCTACATTGTAGGTGATCTAAATGTGCAGAAAACGGGGTCACTGGCTTTCTAAATATTTAGATACTAATTGCTGGGTGAATTCTCTCCAGTCCGAAGAATAGCGGTTCCAGCCAGGCAGTATGAATAGAGAACTAAAAAGCAAACAAAATTGTAGATGCTGGGAATCTGAAACAAAAATAGAAAGTGCTGGAAACCCTCAGCAAGTCGGCAGCATCTGCGAAAACAGACAAGTCGGTGTATCGGGTGTGGACCCTAGAGGGAACCTTTGCTTTCAGCTGTTGGTTCCAAGCTAGTAAATACAACGTATGATTCTCAACAGCAAGAAAATCATGCCAGTACAGTCTTTGGGGCAGAAGAAAAAAAATCTGCCCTCCTCGCAGATGCCCCGTTGTGTAGAGGGCGCGTTCCCAGTGTGGAGTTTGGCACAACTAAGTGTGGGGTTGATGTGAATTTACAGGTTTCTGACTTGAGCATGTTGGTGATCTTTGGTTAAGAGTCTGACAACCTTTTCTCTATAGGTTGACGACAGTAGACACCTGACTGGGCCACTGCATGGCAATGGCCAGGTACAAACGAAGATGACTTGATTCAGAGTGTTAACATGTGACCAAGCGGTTGTGGTGGCCTTTTTTTCCACAGGAAATTAAATCTTAAAGCGAACTTGCAATGATAAAGTGATGGTGATCATTATATAAAACAAATACGGTCCCTGTGAAAATAACAGACATGATCCACCGTGTCTAGATTCGTTTAATTGAATTCTTCAGCAAACATAACGGGAATTCTTTTGTTTTAATAAGAATGGGAAGGAGACAAGAACAGTTGGAGAGGCACCTTGTTTAACTGAAGCTGAAATACAAAACAAATCATTACAGGAAAGGGACAGTTTAGTTTTATTATTGTTTTTAAATGTCCACTGTTTCTAAAGCTCAGATCAGTGCCAGTCAGTCGGTGCACA
This sequence comes from Heterodontus francisci, assembly GCF_036365525.1. Lineage (NCBI taxonomy): Eukaryota > Metazoa > Chordata > Chondrichthyes > Heterodontiformes > Heterodontidae > Heterodontus > Heterodontus francisci. The sequence continues at coordinate 79,013,955 of NC_090373.1, forward strand.
CGCTCAGAGCCTGTCTGTGTGTGCGGTCGGTTTACAGATGAGAATAAACACTTCAAAAACTCTCCTGGTAGTATGAATTTTAATGCCTCTTACACCAAGGGCCCCAATCTTCCCATGGCTATTTGGGCCCACCTTGTCAGGCCAGTATTTGAAATTCGTTGGAGAGAGAGAAAAAAGCCTTTGCTTTCAACGTGAAGTAGAACATGTTTCGCCGTGTCAGCAAGTAAACCGACCCCACACACAAAGAAAGGCCAGCACAAAGGCAACTGCCCTTAAATAAAGCGTAAAAGAAGTTTTAAAATATCAACTAATACCTTAAAAAGATACAATGCCTTCTTGTATAAATGAAGGTAGCCGAAATGGGTGAGGGCAGGTGACAGACAGGGGCCGAAGATATATTAGTTAGGTCTGGGTTTGTGAATAGATTCCTATATTTGATGCTTTATCACATCGCTTAGCCCTCTGAAAACGGCAGAAATGGAACACGCTCTCGCCTTAAGTGAAAAGAAATTTGTTTGTATAGTTGGATGAAGTAAAGGAATGGTCAGCGCACTGCCTAAAATGGCAATTTATTCGTTTAAAAAGATTAGAAATCCAGTGATACATGAAAATAGTAAAAAAAAAAGCGTAAAGTGCCAAAAACATTTACAAAGATCAATTTGTGTTTAGAAAAAACACGCCGAATGGAATGTAGTTTCGAATGTTCTTATATTGCATGACCGTGTGTTCTTTTGTTTCTTCTTCTTTCATTTCTGTTTTGTTTTCTAATGAATAATGTGCCATGTTTCCAACCCACGCGGGTTTAGCACTAAGCTCAGTTTACTGCAATATTTCACGCAATGCATTTCACAAGCCACTGCAGGAGTGCAGTTTTCGATCCCTCCGCGGTCTATTGATGCACTTTTTTTTGCCGTGGTAGATTTCATCTCAAGAAGCTGAAGTGTTGGGATTTAGCCCTGTATCCTGCCGTACATTACACACGTATTTCTGCATTCCCAAGCCCAGAGATGAAACCGTCCCTCAATCCTCGGTCAGATGTTCCTCATACATTCAAACATGACAAAGTCTCCACATTATCTCTCTCCCTCTTTGTTTTTTGGTGTATAGCCGAGATTTGGTAATTATTCCATTCTAAACCCTAAACTTTAGGGAAATCAGAGCTGATGAACTCAAATAACGTCTCTATCCACATATTGCAGCCTTTTTGAGTTCTGGGTTGTTTCTGGGATTGTGGGTGAGGCTATGGCGCCTCAGGTCACAGTTTCTCCGGAAAACCTTGGCACACTGACGGCAGTTGTAAGGTTTTATGTCAGTGTGAGTAAGGAGATGGGTTTTCAGGTTGCTTCTCTGATTAAACATTCTGCCACACGTCGGGCATTTGTGCGGAGATTCCTGTTAAACACAGAAGACAAAGCATCACCTTCCAACTCCAAGTTCACGTCGGAGGACATCAAGAAGGGCGACACAGTTCAACCGCTCTCGTTTCAAGGGGGATCTACCGAAACAAACGTTTTTTGCTCGGACTTAGAAAACGACACAGGTCTTCCCATAGCAGAATTCCACAGATAATCTGTATTGGAATAAAATAACAGAAAAGAACAGCAGCAGAATGGATATAGTCTCTGCTGTTTCTAAATTTGACAGGTATGTTCGCATTATAGGCTTTCAGTAATGTTCCACTCTGAGTCCTGTTTGCAGGTACTATGCTCAGCATTTTATCTTAGAGGTTTTCAGCTCTTTTACCTGCACATGCAGTGTTTTGTGAACAGCTAATGTTCTGGACTGGCAAAATCCTTTACCGCACTCTTGACATTTGAAGGGTTTTTCCTTGGAATGAATGTACCTAAATTAAAGAAAAAATGCATTATTTGTCTTTAAAATTAACCGAACTGCTAATAGTAGTTACTATCAGCCATTAGAATCAATATAATAAGCTCATTTGGCAAGAAATTTATCTGCATGTTTTCACAAATAATTGCTCGCACTCGGCCTTTTACAAGCTTATCTTTGTGCGAGTTAAATAAATCATATCTATTTCTGGGAAGAGCGATTACGCTACTTAAATCACAGTCTCAACTCATTGTTGCAAAGTCATTGGAACCAACAAAGTCGTCAACACGGATTCGTTTCAGATTTGAAATTCTCTGCAATTTACAACTCAGTCTGCAACCAGTCAAGATTTATGACGACGAAGTTTAAATTAAGAGGTTACAGTGTGCAAGTAGAGGGCCCTTCCAAGGGAAACAGTGCTATCTTACCTGTGGTCACGGAGGTGATCCTGCCTCCTAAATGCCTTATGACAAATATCGCACGTATAGGGTCGTTCATCGGTGTGGGTCCTTTCGTGTATTAAGAGATTGTAAGATTTGGTAAAGTGCCTCCCACAGAATTTACAGACAAATTCTTTTTTGGTTTTGGACGGCAACCTGCCCCTGGTGGGCTTCCTTTCCGGCGATAACTTGGTGGCATCGAGCAGGGAACCAATGGCTGAAGGAGAACACTGTCTGTCTATTTGTCCAAGCTTAGGGTGGTCCTCCTGGGTAGCCGCAATGGCCAAATTGGCGAAGTCAAACCTGGGTCTTGTCTTGTTTGGAATACTACTTGATTCTTGTTTAGGTTGGAAAACGTGGGGGAAGATCGGGATGGTGGGCAGCTGAAACCTAGTGTCCACCAGAGCGGAAACAGCAGGTACTTTGGAGAAGGAAGATCGGGGTAGAGGCATGGGAGGGTACCCCAGGGTCCACTGATGGAGATGGACAGTGTGCAGGGTGCTGAAGCCATAGAGGTTGTGCAGCTGATCTGAAGGTGTGGGGATGCCATTGGAAGCCTGGAGAAATGCGTAGTTCGCCAATTGTAGCGATGGATGAATAGGCACTGGAGCCGGAATAGTCTTACTGCCCATGGTGTTCACAGGTGGTGCTCGGGTAGCAGGAGACCTTGCCAACTTGCAGAAACCTTGGTGTAAAAACAGAACGCATGCAGTGAGTGAAGATTTAACGTTCATTTTTATTAAAAGTTCAATTGATTTTCAAATATGGCAACAATGGATATCCACTTCAACACACAAGTAAAGTGTCATAAAAAAACAATATAACAATTAAATCCACATGATGTCTTATTAGCAAAGTGTAAACATGTTTTCCAAGCGCAACCTTGCATTTTGTTTCTGAGCAGTCGTTGCTTTCTATGTCTCACAGAGCAAGCAGCTAGACCAGTAAAACATGACGATTCCAATCGAGTGCCACACACGCAACATTGTTTATTTATAATCCCTTCCTGGAAGAATGTGGAAGGCAAGTAACTATGCCCCGCTGTGGACTTAAACTGAGGTAAAATTCAAACATCTTCAACCTCTCGCTTAACAAGAGCCATTAATAAATTTGACGACAGTTCGAAAGGTTACATGGAAGCTCCAAGGCACAGTGATCGACTCAGTGCCTGAAAGGGTGGTCAAGGCAGAAACCCTCAAAACATTTAAAAAGTACTTGGATATACACTTAAAGTGCCCTAACCTGCAAGGCTACGAACCAAGAGCTGGAAAGTGGGATTAAGCCGGATGGCTGCTTGTCAGTGGCACAGACATGATGAGCCGAATGGTCTCCTTCCGTGCTGTAAATTTCTATGATTCTATGATTCGTTTGTTTCCTGTTCATGTTTATAATTGGCGGGGATTATCTGATCACTCTTAATGTTACTGAGAGAAACAGTGGGCACTGTACTATTAAAGAAAAATGTTTTCCCTCTTGTAAAAAGAAAAAAGAAATTTGCAGGTCTGAAGGACAATAAAATTGTCAAAGATAAAAATTTAAAAAAACATTAAAAATTTTAATAATCACTATTTATCATCACCGAGCCCTGCCGCTAGTCCCAGCAATCTCGCAATAGGGGTGAACGAAGAAGCACATGTGAGTGGGTCGGGTCGGCTATTTGTGGTAACCTTTAACCATGGTTATACATCAAAGGGACAACCTCGCGAGGAGGCACATTTATGTTTTTCTATTTGATCAACAGTTCGTAACATTATCGAAATCCTGTTGTTATTGTAGCGGCAAATGTCAAGTAGAACAGCCCCATCCACTACTGAACATTATTTCTAATTTTAAATCAATGTTCACCTCATTCTCAAATCTGCAAATATAATGAATAGGCGGTTAATTGTCACTCTCCTATGCGAATTAGAGAGGAGCCTGCAGCACCCGATGGGATCCGATAGCTCTATGTACTCCAGGTGTTACTATGCCCTTCTTGTTTTTATTTTCCGATGATGACGACTTTAAACATTTGGCGCAAATGAATCGGTGCAGATCACCAGTTGTTGTGTTTGGGAAAAATAAGGTGAGATGCAACTAATTAGCATTTTCTGGTCCTGAGATCACCAGGGATTTAGTGGTTTCTGGCTATGGCGCAGAAGTAATTGACTCTCAGTTCGGATCATTAGAAAGAGACCGTCAGTTATTCCAGATTTTCTTTCAGAAGACAACAATTCGTATTCACTTAAAAAAGGGCATTTCTGAAAAACCATTAAAGCTACTTCGCTCTACCAATTAACGAACACTTTAGCTTTTATTTTATGAAACGAAAAGACGAAAAGAAACACATAAGGGAACCAGAACAGTAATCGGCATAAATCATTGGAAACGAATTCGCAAACCAAGCGAACTGACATCATGTGGAATTCCTCTGCAATGACCCGGAATAAAACACAGTGACATTTCGCTAAGATTGGCTTTGCTAATTGGTGAGACCTTCCATTAATGGTGGTAAGAAAAGTCACACCAGAAATCTCCTTTAGCTCTCAACAGTCATGGCAGATAACGCTCAGTGCAACTAGTCACGGGTAATTTGTCAACGTATGCGCGATGAAAGAAGTTCCAAGCTGGGTTATGCAAGTGTAATTATATTAGCTGCTGATTAGGTTCTATTATGTTAACCTGTACTTCTGTCTCGCAACCAATCCGATGTCGTTTGTTCTTACAGTAATTGGTTGAAATCAAAGGACCAATTTTATTTCATGAACTGGATTGCAACATCCAGAAACTAAGAAACGTGCCCTGCTGGTTGTTGTAACTATCACAAAAGTGTTAATAGGATTGACGTTATACCACATCAATCATTTATGCATCTTTATTAATGGACTTATTCAAATATTTACAGCATGTCACGTACATTAAACTTTATCGAATGTTGTCGTGGGTATATAAAAGGTCAATTAAAAAAAAACATATACCAAACGAGTCGGTGTTCTGATCTAGGCTTCGAAATGATTTAATATGGGGAGCGGGTGGGAAAGTGGAGTTGCGGCAGACAATCAGCCACGACAGAATTGAATGGCGGAGCAGGCTCGAGGGGCCGTATGATCTACTCCAGCTCCCACTTCTATTTCTTATCATTCTTATGTTCTTAATTTAATACTGCAACAAATAGCTGCTCTTTGCTTTAATTAAGACAAAACACATTTTTATCTCGACACTCAATTTCTCGCAAAAGTCTCATTTGTTTTTGAATGTCACAACATTTCAAGGAGAGCTTTGAAAATATTTGATCGCGAGCTTTCCGGGAATATAAACACAGAACCATCTTTAAATGATTAAAAAAATTATAGTGCCTCAATGCATTTGTTACAATATAGTCGTATATGAAAACGGTATGTACAAGGGAAGAGGAATGGATTGTTGACCCTTAAATAGTCTAACCTCTTAAGTGTCTCATTTAATTTATTGGAACATTTCCAAACTGAATTTTACAGTTTAATACAGATACTGATGACTTTTTACAAAGCAACTGAAATCTGTTTGATTTATCTTCATTCAAATGCACTGGAATCTGCGGCAATGCTGAGATAAGCAGCAGGGAACATTGTGTATTGGCTTAGCTTTTAATAGCGTTTGCGTACGGTCTCCGGGGGCCAATAGAAAGAATATCATCTCATGTCTCCCTGCGTCAACAAATACATTCGCAAGTGTAATTCCCACTGAAACCATATATATGGTTTCCGAATATTTATATTATATATAGATAATATATACCTAACAGTTAATAGAACTATTTTTAACAGTTTTCCTCTAGTTTAGAACACTGGTGACCGAGGAGACCACAGAAAGCTAGAATAGAAGGCATGGGGATTATATGGGGAAATGAGGTTCAGTCCAGTGGATTAAACGAAAGACTTTAAATGAGCAAGTAATGTACAGTCCGGGACAGGAGCAGATACCCGTCAGCGCCGCTCGGAAGATGTCTCGTAAACTTGCACGAATTCATCACAGAAACAATCTGATCAACATTAAAGATAGTCGCTAATAATACAACTCAACCAGGAGAGGCTAGTAGCTAAATCGCTTGGGAGAAGCCAATGACATCGAACCTGAAATTATCTGATATTTAATGTAACATGATACATTGCTTGTCATCTGAGTGAACAGTATCCAGGTCTTAATGTATTACAATCATGTAAATACACCGTTTAGTGCAGTATCTTAAGAGGGTGCAGATTTTTTTGCAGCACTGTGAAGTTTTTCTAAAAACAAAACTGAGCTCCAAAACAATGTGCTTTCAAAAGACCTGCACATTGTTAAAGCACAGCAGGTGTATCGCGCCTGTTACTGGACAGTGTATTCACGTTCATTGCATTTGACATAAACAAAGTAAAGATCCGGAACGCGCATAATTACAGAACTCTTAACCCACTAGCAAGCTAACTTACTGCACCATAATAGGGGAACTGATTTTTAAAAAGTTATTCCTTAACTGTTCAAACGGATAAAGCCGCTACAATTCAATACAAACATTCGTAAAGGCGCAAATAAGCACAACAAATGCAGCAAATATGACGGACTTCCAAAATTCTGGTCTCGAAAATCCAGATAGCCGAGATAGTTTGGTAGTTTTAAGAAAGAAAAAGGAGAAACTCAGAGATCCGGGACAACTCCGGAGAAAAGGCCAAAGAATCTAGGCCGTTTCAGCAGAGGCGTTTTGATCGTTATAGTCACAAATATAATTCATCAACCTGATCCTTAATATACGTGATTTCACTTTTACTTTTATTTAGACCATATTGTGCAACAAACGAACATATTCTGCGTGCCTTTAATCTTCTGTGGTGTTCAAGAATGTACTTCCAGATACACACACAGACTAATAAGATAGATAGTGCACTGACCGTTGTAGTGTTTTGCAAGCTGCTGGCTGGTGCAATGTCCGAAAGGTTAACGAATGCAAGTGGATGGTATTCGGAGCTTTCAATGGGATTAAGCATTAATACAGGCGAGGCAAAGAAAAGGGAGACGCTTTTAAATATGCCCCGGCTCCCTCCCAAAGTGATAAACAATCTCCTGTCCATACTGGAACATTTCTTTCCCCAAATTAAAATCTGTTGCTCTGCATCTCCAGAAACAATTGCAGCGGCTGATTTTAATGTTCGGTCTGCAGGCGAATGAGAATAAGCAGCCGAGCGCCACCAGGCTTTACATTACCCGCTAACTACAAACTATCGATGGAACAACGCAGTTTCCAGCTTATTTGGCCAAAATTCGTTTGTGCGGGATGCAGTTTATTCCTCGTCGACTCTCTGACGCGGATTTTCGTTAATCTAAACAGATCGTTATCTTCATCATAAAGCACTGTGGCGCGTTATCTCTCCTCGATCGCAATAAAGAAACATAGGTTGGTTGCTGTGCAATTGTGAACAGACCACTTGTGTACTGACATCCTATCGAAACAAACTTCATTCTGCCAAGATAAATTTACCCTACAAAATAGGGCTATAAACCTGAAAGGGTGCATCTGTCGAGAAACTCTACCCCTTTTCTCTTTTTCTGCCCGCCGCGCTTTCCTGTTGAGTTGCAGGCTGCTTTATCAATCTCGCCCTCGCAGTGCGAGTCTCATAAAACGCATTTGTCAATTGAACGCAGAATATTGGGCGCGCTGCGAGATATCAATCAGTATTTGCTTTTAGATCTATGTCCTAAATGCTTCGAGGGCACCATTTTTCATTGGATTATCACAATATCACAATCAGTACTCTGTTTGGAGAATAGAAGAGCTCAAAGCACTTTTCAGCTGGCAGTGTTGATTAATACACTGAGTAAGACAAACAAACAGTTTCAACATGTAGAGTATGGAAGACTTGGCTTTTAAACAGGGGTGGTGGTGGTGGGGGCGGGGGGCGGTGGAATAGGTTTTGGAAATGTTTTAGTCCATTGTGCAGTCTGTGTACAAAATGAAAGAGAGTAGTTGGACAGATTTCAGCAGTCAGCTGTTTTACATCCAAATTTCGGGGGAGTGTTCTCTGATATATTTATCTATACATCTGATTAAAGGAATAGCCGTGTGTGAGGTCCCTAAGGGTCGTCAAACTTACCACTCGACTTATTTTTTTTCTATCCTGTGTTTTTTAAAAATTGAATATTTGGGACCTTTTGGAAAATACAATCTTTAATCTCCAAAAAGAGTGAAAGGCCGCCGAGATCACTCCAGCCACACAAGATGGTGTGACGGAAGGTCTCTGTCATCATACCCTTTCTAACACCAGAATCTGTATGTTAGAATACCATTTCACTTTCAAAATGCAGAAGAAGAAAGCACGAATTGCGTTATTGACCAATTTAATACGATTAATGTTTACACTATCTTAAAATATTAGCAACCTATATAAAGGACGATTTAAAAAAAACTGGAGATTACATGCACTTTTCGAGAATTCAATTATATTTCGCTTCTCTTGCCTTTTAAAAAATATAAATTGGTAACAGTTGGTCTGAAATCACACGTTTAGTTTGTGGAAATAAACCAAAGGCAGTTTGGGAATAAAACGTGCTCCGCGTGTTTAACCCTGTTAATAACAGTCCCATTAACCGCCCTGGAGCCCCTTATTAAATGCATCCCATTAACATTAATAGGAGTAAATTACACCCTGCACCGGAAACAGTTGGGAGCAACACAACTCGACTTTTAGCTGTTCGAGGTGGTATCGCCTCGGACTGCACCAGAGTACCAAGCGTCTGCATTTGAGCGAGTTGGTGAAAAGAAATATCACTTCCAAATAGTGGGGGTGGGGAGAGAGAGAGAGAGAGATTCAACAATTCGACAGCATGCACTGCTCGATTAATCCACTGCCATAACCAGTGGATTCAGGTGTGCTGGAGGTGGGTCACATGTGTTTATATATCGCCTGTAGATCACTGCACGTGTTCTATCGGGTACTGTCAATATCTGTTGAGATACTGATCAAAATGTGAGAAGAGAATTTCCAAGCAAGTAGACCTCAGCAAAGAGGAAACGTGTTCAGATTGATTCAGTGTTGTGTATAAACATTGCGTTAGCGTGCCCAGTTGAAGCTCGGCTGGAAATAAACGCGCTGCTGGTGTATCAGACACATAGCTAGAGACTGCTGATGGGAAGGTCGGCCTGCACTGTGTATACTGCCGCTTGGGAGGAGTTACAGTTTCAGCCCAGGGTACAAATGTTTGATTATGTTAAGTTCAAGTTGAACCAGTTTCAGTAGAACCATTCCCGCAACTCCGTGTACAGTAAACCTCCTATACCAACACAGTCATTCGGGTTTTCAAATTGAAATGTTCACCTTACTTTACACAAACACATACAAAGGTGTAAAATTTCACTAAAGTGGATCTAGATACCCAGAGCCGCTCCTGTAATTAGGGCAATTCGCTTTATTAAAAATAAGAAAATGCATTTATATTTTGTCTAACAGCGTCCAATATGAAACAAAAAGTGTCTCTGCAACATGTCAGATTCAGCTAAGAGAAACTCCTGGCGTCTGACAAGCTACTTTCCCCCACAGCCCACCACTCCCTGCCCTTCTTCCAAATCCAGCAGCGGAAGAAGCGCCGTGTCATTACCTGAACCGGGGAACTCCTCGGCCGCTGCGAGTGTCGCCGCTTTCTCGCTTGAACTAATGGCAGATGTAGAGCTGGCGGCGGTTGTGGCACAAGCGCATACCCAAGTTGGCATGCTCTGAGCTCGGAGTTGGCGTTGCGGCGGCGAAGGTGGGGGGGGGGGGGGGGTGGTTGGTGGTGCCAGGCAAGAGCGATCGGGACCGTGTCAGATGCTCCTTTGCAGGGCAGAGTTGCCGCTTGCCTAGTGTTCGGAAGGAGATGCCGATCACAGTCTGACTCCTCCAGACCCCTCGAACCACCTCCTATTTCAACCGAGTCCTGAGAGAAATCCCCGGACGGCGCAGGCGCACTGCGCAGCCAGCCGGCCCCACCAACTTCTTTGACAGCAAAAGTCAATAAACTTTCAACAAAGTTCACAGCATCGCCGGGGAGACAGGGGCTGTGGATCTTAACGCCACTTTAGGCTTGAGAGCCGAAAATAAAACTTTGAAAGCAAATATAACAATGTGTTTCCGAACTGTTTGGACAACGATACGTTAATGTTATTTTATGTTAACTTAATTCAAAGCAAATGTGCAACGTCTTTCTAGAGAGAAAAAACACCCTGCCCAGGCCACCAATCGAATGAAATAGAGAGTAGATTCTGACCTTGATGGTTGCACAGATGATAACTGGGCTATTTTAAGAATCCGCTGAAAACATTAGTTTATTTTTCGCACCAAGCTAATAGTGATATGAGGAGAGAGGACTTTGAGACACCACAATAGATTGGCATATCGTTAAGAGCGATTTTATCATCAAGGAATGAACTTAAAAAGCGATGATTTTTTGCTGTTGTTAGATGTTGGGAGTTCTAAGAGATAAAGAGAAATCACCGAGCTGCCTGGAAGCTGTAAACACTTTTAGCTCTGTAACATAGGGTGTCTAAGAAAATAAAAAAAAAACATGAGTAGACTGGCTACATCTTATTGATGGATGAACTTAATCTTAAAATGTTTAGTTCAGTCCAAGTAAAACTCCATAAATGGGGCAAAAATATTGCTGGAACAAACTCTTTTCCCAGAGATTACAATTATCTATAGTTTCTCCCCAAAGGCAGCCAACAAATTCAACTTCTTCCTTCCACACAAAGTGTAATCAAAAAAGCTGAGCGCAATTAGAAAAGAAAAGAGAACATTTCAGTTAATGGAATCTGAACCACACAACATGTCCTTTGGGTCGTAGGAGTATTCATATAGGTATTACGGGTTCTTTAATAATGACTGATACGTCAGCTAATGAGAAAACTTTATGCTAAGCTGTTTTATGCTTTTAGGTTCGTTTAAATGTTAGGGTCAAAACAATAATTAAGGGAGGACAGTCCTGCTTTAAGTCTGACATTTTGAGATATTTCCCTTGCTGAATCTTGTGAAGGCAAGTGTGGCTTTCCCTGTCCCGGCGCAAGTATTCACACTCAATCATCCCTTTTCTCTTTTCGTTTGTATTCCCTTGCTTCATCCACCCCGCCCCCCATTTCCCAATCTTCATTCCGTTTTATTTCCCTGATTTTGTGTATTTGTCTTTCTTCCCTTCCAAATAACTTTAAAAAACCCCTAAACGTCATTAAAGCAACGGCAGCGAGAAGTCTTGGAGATAAAAAAAGAGTGCGGTTTTTGACAGCTCCCCTCTTTCTTCTGAAAGAAATCCACGACTTGAAGCGACTCTGATTCATCCAGAGAGCAGAATGTGCTTGTTTTTATTCAAGACACGAGGTAATTAGGATCACCACTGTTCATCGTTCCAACCACTTCACAATCCAAATCACCATCCATCCCTTAGCATGGGCTCACAACTGATAGTCAAACATCGGAATATATTTTTAACACCATGCATTGAGCTACGAGTTTTGAGCTTGAAATATAAGATTTGCAAAAGGAAATATGAAAGAGTGTATAAATGTATATGTTTGTTTTCCAAACCTCTCCGGGGACGGACCTAAAGAAGGAAGGTTATTTAAAACATGGTTATGCAGAGGAAATGATGAGAAATGCATGTGGCCAGTGAAAGGTAACAAGTATTAATGGTATGTTAGTGTAAAGGGGACACGTTTGTTTTTACGAGATGTACCGTTTTAGCTGAGGAGTCCTTGTGCTGTGTGAGGGTTTATCCTGGCTTCACGTGAAGTACGATCACGTGGAGAGCAGCATTCTCACTCTTATGTTCTATTCGTTCAAGACTCTTGCGGGCACTTTACTCTGACATTCATTAAACATCAGTATTTTAAAAATAATACAACATTCGTTACATAAACTTTTTTCCACAATCAGCATCCATTCAGTTTTCCTGTAACATAATAACCTGTAGCTTTTGTTGTAATGCAAAACAAACCATTCTGTAATGTAGTAAATGCTGTATAATTAACGCAAATATACAGACGTCACCTCGAGTTGGAAACTCGTAGCCAAACAGCGCACAAGAGGTTACAGTGCTTTTAACTTTTATTCAATTTGTCGTTCAAGTTACAATTAAGATAAATTAAACGTTTACAGTTATTTCTTGGGCTTTATTTGTTTTAATATTATTACTCAGAGAACGTTGTCAACCAAAGACGTGGAATGTTTTAATTTGTTTTGAGGTCCATTTCAAAACTAGAATTGTAAGCAAAACGAGAATTAATGAGACAATGTGGCTTTTAAAGCAATAACACGACATCTACTACACCTCACTCTTTTAATGCATATATTTCGGTGTTGATAAACATTTGTGCCATTATAATCACACAAATATGCAGTCCATTATGGCCCATCCGTTTCTGTTCAATACGCATTCTACAGCCTCTCTTTTTCACCGTAGTGTCAAAATTCACTATAACTAATTCACTTAAATCCGGAAGTAGTTTCATTTTAATCCCAGCCAACTACTTGTAAAAAAAAAGTTAATCATGGCAAGAAATAAATTGTGCGTCGAAGCAAATAAGATTGTTTACGGAACTAAATGTCATTTTTAACATTTCCAGATATCACTGGGCCATTGGATTTTACACTATTTTGGCGTACACGTTTCAATTTGTTTTAGATTGAAGTGACATAGTCGTTGTTATCAGTAATTGCAATCGAATGCGATATCAGTGAGTATTCAAAAACATAACTTTTTATATGTTGCTATTTTGCTTTATTAAAACCTTTTGAAACGATGTCGAAAGATGCGTTTGCTTGGTCGCTTATAAAAATAAAACTGCGCAAGTCAACTAACGAGAGCAGACCGGCTCCAACACGAACAAAACGCGCCACCCTCTGGCGATGTAAAATTGCACAAATTCAACATTGCATTTTACTTCTCCATCTCATGATAATATGTCATCACTTAAAAGTTATAATATACAGAACCATTCGCACGTGACTTAGAAGTCTGGGAGAAAATTGAATACGATAAATCATTCCTTGGACATGCCTATATAAAACACCTGTTTTAAAATGTCAATGCTTATTTTGATGGCGATAATCTCACTGGAATGCACAGCGCGCCAAATTGCCCAGGTGAGTACTGGCATATCTTTTTATGAAATAATCTCAGATATTATTTATTAAGTGCAAATAATGTGATGACTAAATCTTGAGTGATTTTACCTTCTAATACACGTTACTGTATGTTAAATATACAGTAAATCCTATATTCATTTCATTTTTAAAGAATGCTTTCGAATTCTCCATATATTTTACGTAGAATAGCATTCATGCACAACGAGGCTACAGACATCTATTCTGTGTATCAGCGACATTAGTACATGTTTTTATTCTGTATAGTTACAGTTGTGAAATCAAAGCTAATCGCTAAACAATTCAATTATAGAGTCTGATAGCGTCCAAACGAGCAATAATTTAACAGTAAGCCAAACTCCGGGCTGATTATCCCAGGAATGCTGTGGCGCTCCCACATTTCTGGATTTCCGTGAAGGTCTTATGACGGAGGAATTTATTAGCCGCAACAACTACTTGGCCAATTACAACACACTTATAAATTTCTGTGTTTTGATTGGCTAAAAATTTCAATCTAAAAGATGTTTCCCAGGACCCTACATTTAAATTACATTCAGTGGAGCAATATTAAAGCAATAGTTTCACAGAGGTAAACAACATTCTGAAAATGCCATATCGTTGCTCAAATGTTTTAAATTATTACAACGGGTGTAGCTGAAATTTGACAATATTGATCAGTTTTAATCTGGTGAGCTGCATTGAGACACCTGTTTGGCACCCTGCAGCTCACTGAGCCTCAACATCGCAGCTGCCTGTTCGCCATTGGAGGGAAGCCGACCGGCGCACTCTGCCGGTCAGACACCTGAAACCGAAAAATCAACGCAGACAGAACTTGCAAATTTGGTGGAATGTAAATCTGAGTATCAGATCGGCCACCTGTTATACGGAAAATTTGACAGGGTGTAATAAAGGGTGGCGGATTTAATACAGCCAGATTTATATTTCAGTTGGAATTGAAACTTTCAGCCTAAATCTTTCCCCTTCGTTAACTTAAAGGGAAAAATCAGATGGAATTTTGTTCAGGTGTATGCTGTGGCCAATTTTTCGATTTTTGTCGTGCCGACTGCGATATTTTGGGAACACAGGAACATCGACCGTATAATTTCCTGCATGTAAAGTTAAAGAAACCAAAATTAGAGGATTGCCAATTCACCCAAAGAGAAACACATAACCTAGATGTTGTACTTCTCTGCAATTAACTGTTCACCGTCACTTAATCAACTAATGTCGCGATCATTACTGTAAGTGACGATATCTTTGGTCATACATTTGGGGAGAGATTTACTCATCTTGCTTGAAACCAAATCACTCTTATCGGTCTTGCTCACCCTTCAAAATAAGTATAGCTCAATAGTTCTAAATTAATTTTAAATCTGTCTCATAATTTTAATCATAAATTTTACCGGTAACATTTACCTAATATATTTAATGCACAAGCCGTCAGTATCACTATACAGGTGTTGATGACCAAAGAACACCATGGCCAACATCTTCATGAATTTCGTGGTGTACATTAGAAAACTAACATATATCCCAGAATTTTGCCAAGACTGTGATCCCTCCGCATGGTTCAAAGTGGCAAGGACAGATGTCATTTGAACTTCCTGGTGAGAGTACTGACTCCTGGATATCCATCATCCTTGGAATTTCTCGAGGATCATGCATATTACATTGAGCATTCTGGTATTTGATGGCATCCACAAATAGAACAAAAATGGTCTCCATGAGCTTCTGAGATTGTACAACAAAAATACTATGCTACAAAGATGTGATGGTTAGGCAAAAGCTTCATCTCAAGAGTCCAGCTAATGCTTTTACTTCGCAGTATAACTATATTCCAAAAACCATATGATGTGATAAGATGCCATGTAAATGTTATTGCAAAGCATTTAAATTTTACTTCTTCTGGTTTTTAACATAATCTCAGTCACATAGTGGGATTGTTTTGCTGTCGCTGCTAGATGTCTTTTTTCTTGAAATGTTAAGGGTATTTTTCCACACTTAAGATCATTAGTAATTCAACGGGCAATGGTTTTTATTATAGTCTAATCGTCAAGTATTTATTGTGTGTATACCATTGCATTAATTTACATTTAAAAAGCACAACAGTGAACAAGGGCTGTGAGAAAGAAACTGAAAAGACCATAAATTCAAAACATCCTAGCTCAATAGCAATAGTCATAAGGAGGAGAATGTACATACACCAAAATGAAAGTGTGCTTATTATTAGACTGTGGTATATCATGGTCATTGTGCAGTAACATGTCCTGTGAAATACTTCAGAAATATTAAGAGCCTGCCCATCTGATATCAAAGGTATACAAAAGGCACAAAACTCCACAGACCTGCCACTGAGATTTATCTGCAATGGTGTGCCATCAAGGGTCAAGCAAAATTCCACCAATATTCCAATTACAAAACCCATTTTTTTCAGTATACAAGTTTGCACCTATGTTGGAAACATTTATTTGAATAATGAGCATGTGATTTTAATATTGACAACACCATTGAGCTAAATCAACAAGGGCCTTTTTTTCTTTTTCTTACACACTTCCTGAGCAGTGGAGCAGGGTGGGAAATTAAATTTTGGCATGCACAGATTCAAGAAGGATCAGATCCATGCGCACAAAATGGAACTGTTGAGTTGCCATCTACTGTTCAGCATATTTTTCTGTCATGAAAACGTGCTAAGCTGAATGATGATTTTTAATTAATTGCTCAGAAAGCTAAATTAAACTTTTAAAAAGAAAGCTGCAAACCTAAATTCAACTTTTAAAAAAGAAAGCAGCTAAGATGGCCACCGCAATTTGCATTGAAATACCTCACATTCCAAGGTATCGAGGTGGAGATGCATATTTGAATAGCCCTCATCCAGAATAATGGCTTGAACGGTTGAATGAGCTATCTGGTATAGCCTTAATTAACAAGACAGTCAAAACCATCTTGGAACATTAACACTAGTGGCGACAAACCTCAAGGGGGAAGCATTGAAACAATAAGACCTGAGAGAGATTGGAATTCTTAGACTTGGATCTCATTAAAGTGCAAAAGGGAATACACTGGGACAATCATGTGGCAGTCTGTGTAAAAGCTTGGAGTTTATTTTGAACACATCAGACACGCATCAGTGCAGGACCCCAGTAGGGCTATCGCGCTCTCTCCAGGTAACACTGTAAGTTTTGAACACTGTCTGCAGACTGTAAAACATCCAAGACTATAATTGCTGCAGACAGAGCCTCTGGGAGGAAAATCATCAACATAACTGTCTCCAAGAAAACCCTGAACTAGGTGGCTACTTCTACCAGCCAGGAAATTCAGGATCATGAACTTAGCTGGAAGACAACTGAATTACCAGACTCCACAGACTGTATATTATTTTATTTGTTCTGGACTCTGATCCAACCAATCTATCTTTCTTCACTCTGTAACCTATTTGTGTGTGTGTGTGTGTGTGTGGTTCTCATGTGTGTGTTTGCATGGAAGTTGGAGCATACTTTATTATATAGAAACATCGAAAATAGGAGCAGGAGTAGGCCATTCAGCCCTTCGAGCCTGCTCCGCCATTCATTATGATCATGGCTGATCATCTAACTCAGTAACCTGTTCCCGCTTTCTCCCCATATCCTTTGATCCCTTTGGACCCAAGAGCTATATCTAACTCCTTCTTGAAAACATGCAATGTTTTGGCCTCAACTGCTTTCTGTGATAACGAATTCCACAGGCTCACCACTCTCTGGGTGAAGTAATTTCTCCTCATCTCAGTCCTGAAAGGTTTACCCCATATCCTTAGACTATGACCCCTGGTTCTGGACTCCCCCACCATTGGGAACTTCCTGCATCTACCCTGTCAAGTCCTGTTAGAATTTTATAGGTTTCTATGAGATCCCCCCTCACTCTTCTGAACTCCAGCGAATATAATCCTAACCGACTCAATCTCTCCTCATACGTCAGTCCCGCCATCCCAGGAATCAGACTGGTAAACCTTCGCTGCGCTCCCTCAATAGCAAGAACATTCTTCCTCAGATAAGGAGACCAAAACTGCACACAATATTCCAGGTGTGGCCTCACCATGGCCCTGTATAATTGCAGCAAGACATCCCTGCTCCTGTATTCGAATCCTTTCGCTATGAAGGCCAACATACCATTTGCCTTTTTTACCACCTGTTGCACCTGCATACTTACCTTCAGCGACTGGTGTACGAGAACACCCAGGTCTTGTTGCATATTCCCCTCTCTCAGTTTCTAGCCATTCAGATAATAATCTGCCTTCCTGTTTTTGCTACCAAAGTGGATAACCTCACATTTATCCACATTATACTGCATCTACCATGCATTTGCCCACTCACTTAACTTGTCCAAAACACCGTGAAGCCTCTCTGCATCCTCCTCACAACTCACCCTCCCACCCAGTTTGGTGTCATCTGCAAATTTGGAGATATTACATTTCATTCCCTCATCTAAATCATTAATATTTGTGAATAGCTGGGGGCCTAGCACTGATCCCTGCAGTACCCCACTAGTCACTGCCTGCCATTCGGAAAAATACCCATTTATCCCTACTCTTTGTTTCCTGTCTGCCAACCAATTTTCTATCCATCGCAATACACTACCTCCAATCCCATGTGCTTTAATTTTACATGCTAATCTCTTATGTCGGACTTTGTTGAAAGCCTTCTGAAAGTCCAAATAAACCACATCCACTGGCTCCCCCTCATCAACTCTACCAGTTACATCCTCGAAGAATTCTAGTAGATTTGTCAAGCATGATTTCCCTTTCGTAAATCCATGCTGACTCTGTCTGATTCTACCACTGTTCTCCAAATACTCTGCTATAAAATCTTTGATAATGGACTCTAGAATTTTCCCCACTACCGATGTCAGGCTGACTGGTCTATAATTCCTTACTTTCTGTCTACCTCCCTTTTTAAATAGTGGGGTTACATTAGCTACCCTCCAATCTGTAGGATCTGTTCCAGAGTCTATAGAATCTTTGAAGAAAACCACCAATGCATCCACTATTTCCAGGGCCACCTCCTTAAGTACTCTCCGATATAGATTATTAGGCCCTGGGGATTTATCGGCCTTCAATCCCATCAATTTCCCCAACACTATTTCTCTACTAATACTGATTTCCTTCAGTTCCTCCCTCTCACTAAACCCTGTGTTCCCCAACATTTCTGGTATGATATTTGTGTCCTCCTTTGTGAAGACAGAACCAAAGTATGCATTTAGTTGGTCAGCCATTTCTTTGTGCCCCATAATAAATTCCCCTGTTTCTGACTGACTCTTCATTAATCTTTTTCTCCTCACATACCTGTAGAAACTTTTACAGTCAGTTTTTATGTTCCCCACAAGCTTACACTCGTACTCTATTTTCCCCTTCTTAATCAATCCTTGGTCCTCCTTTGCTGAATTCTAAACTGCTCCCAATCCTCAGGTCTGTTGTTTTTTTCTGGTGAATTTGTATGCCTCTTCCTTGGATCTAATGCTATCTCTAATTTCCCTTGTGAGCCATGGTTTGGCTACCTTTCCCATTTTACTTTTGCACCAGACAGGGATAAACAATTGTTGCAGTTCATCCATGTGCTCTTTGAATGTTTACCATTGCCTTTCCACCGTCATCCTTTAAATAATGTTTCCCAATCCATCATAGCCAACTCTCGCCTCATACCTTCGTGGTTTCCTTTATTAAGATTCAGGACCCTAGTCTCAGAATCAATTACATCACTCTCCATCTTGATGAAAAATTCTATCATATTATGGTCGCTCATCCCCAAGGGGTCTCTCACAACTAGATTGTCAATTATTCCTTTCTCATTACACAATATCCAGTCTAGAATGGCCTGTTCTCTAGTTGGTTCCTCAATGTATTGGTCAAGAAAACCATCCTGTATACACTCCATGAATTCCTCCTCTATGCTATTGTGACAAATTTGATTTGCCCAATCTATATGCAGATTAAAGTCACTCATAATTACAGATGTTTCTTTTTCGCATGCATCTCTAATTTCCTGTTTAATGCCATTCTCAACATCACCACTACAGTTTGAGGGTCTATATACAACCCCCACTAATGTTTTTTGCCCCTTAGTTTTTCTCAGCTCTACCCATACAGCTTCCATATCGTCAGAGATAATATCCTTCCTCACTATTGTGTTAATTTCCTCTTTAACCAGCAATGCAACTCTACCGCCTTTTGCTTTTTGTCTGTCCTTCCTAAATACTGAATTCCCCTGGATGTTCAGTTCCCATCCCTGGTCACCCTGCAGCAATGTCTCCGTAAACCAGACTATATCATACCTGTTTACATCTATTTGCGCGATTAATTCATCCACTTTATTGCGAATGCTCTGCCTGTTAAGGCACAAAACCTTAAACCTTAACATTACGTCCCCTTCCCACTATTTTTCACTGTGGCCCTGTTTGATTCTGGCCCTTGATTTCTATGCCTATCACTTTTCTTATTCCCCTTACTGTCTTTTGTTCTTGTCTTTGAAGCCCCCTCCTCTGACTCCTTGCAAAAATTCCCATTCCCCTGCCATTTTAATTTAAACCACACCAACCACTCTAGCAAATACTCCCCTTAGGAGATCAGTCCCAGTCCTGCCCAGGTGTAACCTGTCCAGTTTGTACTGGTCCCACCTCCCCCAGAAATGGTCCAAATGTCCCAGGAATCTAAAACCCTCCCCCTCACACCAGCTCTTCAGCCATGTATTCATCCGATATATCCTGCTATTTCTACTCTGACTAGCATGTGGCACTGGTAGTAATCCTGAGATCACTACCTTTGAGGTCCTACTTTTCAAATTACTTCCTAACTCCCTATATTCTGCTTTTAGGACCTCATCATTGTTTTTACCTACATCATTTGTGCCAATGTGTACCACGACCACTGGCTGTTCACCCTCCCCCTTCAGGATGTCCTGTAGCCGCTCTGAAACATCCTTGACCCTAGCACCAGGGAAGCAACATACCATCCTGGAGTCTTGGTTGCGGCCACAGAAATGCCTATCTATTCTGATTTAGATTTAGATTTAGAGATACAGCACTGAAACAGGCCCTTCGGCCCACCAAGTCTGTGCCGACCATCAACCACCCATTTATACTAATTCTATACTAATCCCATATTCCTATCACATCCTCACCTGTCCCTATATTCCCCTACCACCTACCTATACTAGGGGAAATTTATAATGGCCAATTTACCTATCAACCTGCAAGTCTTTTGGCTGTGGGAGGAAACCGTAGCACCCGGAGGAAACCCACGCAGACACAGGGAGAACTTGCAGGCAGTACCCAGAATTGAACCCGGGTCGCAGGAGCTGTGAGGCTGCGGTGCTAACCACTGCGCCACTGTGCCACCCCTTACAATTGAATCCCCTATAACTATTGCATTCCCACATTTATAACCCCTCTCCTGTGCAGCAGAGCTAACCATGGTGCAACGAATTGGGCTGTTGCTGCTTTCCCCTGAGAGGCCATTCCTCCCAACAGTATCCAAAGCAGTATATCTGTTTTGCAGGGGAATAGCCACAGGAAATTCCTGCACTGCCTGCCTAGTCCTCTTGCTCTGCCCAGTGGTCACCTATTCCCCTCCTGCCTGTGGAGTCTGAGCCTGCAGTGTGACCACCTCTCTATACCTTCTATCCATGATACTCTCCACCTCATGGATGCTCCACAGTGTCCCCAGCCGCCCCTCCAGCTCTGAAACCCGGGCTTCCAGGAGCTGCAGCTGGAGACACTTCCTGCACACATGCTGGTCCCGGGCACTGGAATTGCTCCCGGCTTCCCACATAGTACATGAGGAGCACACCACGGCTTTTAGCTCTCCTGCCATGACTTAACCCTTTAAATTAAACCTTTTGGAAGATGCTTAATATCAAATAATATCAATTACTCTAGGGCCCTTCTCCCTGGTCCTCGTTACTACAGAACTCCCTAAAAAACACTACTTACTATATATGAAAATAAACTGTAGACCTTTCTTACCTTAGTTACTAAGCCAGCGATTTAGAGCTATTCCCTAACAGCAGTTACTCACCAACCAATCACCTTGTTGCTTTCCTGTGATATCACTGTTGATGTTTTTTTCATGCACTCCGGACTGTGTCTGTGTTTATCCTCCCAGGTCCGTTCCACTCTGCTCTTCCGGATAAGTGCAGGCCTCGAGCCTCAGGCTGGATCTATCCTCTCCCTCTCCGATGCCGATTCCTCCAAGGTCCACTCCACTCTGCTCTTCCAGGTAAGTGCAGGCCTCGAGCCTCAGGCTGGATTTATCCTCCCCCTCTCCGATGCCGATTCCTCCAAGGCCCGCTCTGCTCCTCCAGGTAAGTGCGGGCCTCCAGCCTCAGGCTGGATTTATCCTCTCCCTTTCCGATGCCGATTCCTCCCAGGTCCGCTCTTCCGGGTAAGTCAAGTTATTATTTTTACTTAGTTTGGGTTTTGATTTTAAATACAATAAACTAACCTCTTTTTTGTTTAAACTCAAGAACACCTGTCCGATTGGTCCTTTTATGATCATAGCACATAGAAATGTTATGGTCAAGTGAGGAGGGGTTGAAGGGTTTCCATCTTTTCCCTCTCCTTGTTGGACCACAACAGGTTTAATTCTTTCTTAAAGTGGATGTATTGGTCAATTCATTAGGTGTTCGATTACTTACTTGCTATGATCATAACAAGAACCAATCGGACAGGTTTTCTTGAGTTAACGTAGAAAGAGGTTAACTTTATTGTAACTAAACCGAACTAATAAAAATAATAAACAATGTGACAACTTTCACTCAAACACAAGAGGTTTACACACACACAAATAGGTTACAGAGTGGGGAAGTTTGGATTAGTTGAGTTATAATCCATAAAAAGCTATACAGTCTGTGGAGATTGGTGATTCAGCTGGCTTCCAGCTGAATTCAGTGGTCCTGAGGTTTTAAGTTTGAAGAGGTAAATGACTGGTTTGATGAGTCTCTTGGAGATAGCAATGCAGATAATTTCCTCCAACAGGGTTTCTGATTGTAGCCGGAGTATGCAAAGGTGATCAGTCAACCTGCAGGATTTGAAAGCTTTCAAACTGGAATGGAGAGAGAGAGAGAGGGACCCCCACTTAGGGTCTGCCATTGTCAGAGGACAGCTGCTTCACCTCTACTACAGAGAAAACACCAGCTTAAAACTACAGATGGGGAGGGGCTTGTCACATGACAGTCACTCAGTCATTCAAACATAGCAAAAAGCAGTATTTCTCTGCTTGCTGAAAGAACAGGTAGTTCCTTTAAACTTCCTGGGTCTTGGTTCTTGCTCGGGACTGAGCAGACGTTTTGTTTCTCTCCTCACATTCCTTTGCAATGTAGGATACAGTGTAGCAAACTAGGTGATCATCTTCAGCTGATGGCAGTTATCCTGTTTTAAATGTCTTTAAAAAATGTCTTTTAAAAACATACAAATTCAGATCTCCAGTCAGTGGATTAAAGAAAATTATCATTCAACAAAACAGAAGGGTTAAACGCTCACTGAATTGGTAAGCACATCCACTGTTGCAGTGAAACAAGGAGAGGGACAAGAAGGGAGCCTTTCGACCCTTCCTCACCTGATCGTAACAGTTCATTCACGATTTGCTTTCCTCTTCAAGCCTCAAACTATGCAACCTGTGTGATAAATTTAGAAGGCATCTGCAACAAGTGTTAAAACTACAACTGCCATCTCAATGTTGTTCTTGGTGAGCATATCTGCATATCAATAGAAGTAGCATCACATTTTGAGAACAGTAGTTTCACCTTACATTGTGGATGATCAGAAGGAAATGTTTTCCTTGTTACTGGAGGAGTACTGGCTTTTGATGTACTTCTGTTTGCTTTGTTCATTTAAGTGCTATTGACCAGATCCACTTTCAGCCACTCCTCCAGTAAATTGTGTGTTTCCTAAGTTTCATACCTCCTCTGTTAAAGATAGAGGTTACTCTCCTCCAGTATTATAGTAGGATCAGATGTAAATCAGCTACAGCAGTTTCTGGATCCTCTCAGAAGAAAATCTCCAACCCCATATACTCTAGAGGAATGGCATCTATCTCCAATGCTGTCACCAAAGTTTAACTCAGTGCATAGCTGCTGCTCTGGGCAGAATTACGTACTGAGCTTCGAATGTATTTGTTTATTGACTCATCTGCAGGAGCAAATTATGTTCACCATGTACACTTTCTGTTAGGAGCTATTGGGTGGCAAATTTTTCCCTTCCTGCAACACTTCTACTGTCCCCACCCCTGGACCACTACTGCAAGCTGAGCAAAGATTGGGAATCAAACATGGATTTCAGCTCTGTAATGCTTGGTGCTACACTGGGTAGTAACTTTACACACTGCACCTGTGAGGAGTTTGAACATTTGCCCATTGAACCTCTTTGTCTTTGCATCTCTGAAGCACAGCAGAATTTTAATTTGGTCACTGTTTGAAAGTAGAGATTTTGACTATCCCTGTCACCATTGCTAGTTTCCCAACTACGGTATATTGGGGCATTCTTTATTCCTTAATTGTTCCTTTCTTTAAGCATTAGGCAACTGACTGTTTAATCTACTTTTACATATTTTCCCTTTTCGAGAATAACTTGATCCTATATGTTTTTTCAAAGCCAACCCATTTAAGTGAGTTGAGTTCAAATCATTGAGTTGACAGTTAGAGCAAATGGCAATGCTATCAGTACAGAGCAACATTTATCAGGAGACCTGCTAGATGTATTTTATTGTTCCGTGTCACTTTTGAGCCAGCTTATCAGCCAATAGTAATTACCTGTTCCAAAGTTATTGTCACTTTCTAACAATCATATTGGCCTATAGTAATCACATGACTATTCTTGACTGTCAATTTCTAGCATTCTCATTAGCCAACATAATCATGTGGCCATCTTGATTGCTGTTTGACAGAACTCTAAACCAATGCTAGTAAAGGCAGGTTATGTAGAACAGAGGTTGTGCAGGATTCACTTTATATAGTAATGACAATAACAGTGCAGATATTTGAAAATCTAAAACTCAGTGGTCCATTTGATTTAAATTCATAATGAACAACAGTGTTAATGTTGAATACTGTTAGTTCTCCTGCCTTATCACTTGGAGTCAGCCAGCCTTCTATACTGTTTGATTATTGATCTTAATGTGACATTCTTAGCCTTCAATTTGTGATATAGTGGTAGAACCTGCTGTGGTGATTGTTAGTGCTTGTTTAAGGCAGAAGAAGCAGGGGCAGTAGGAGAGCAAGAATAAACTCAGTGATAGGCCTGGGAAGACAGAAAACGGGTGGGATACAATTCACTGAGGGAACACAATCCAGTGTCAGCCTAGGCTCGATAAGCAATGCCATGGAGGATACATTAATGTAGAATAAAGGGTTGAACCACAGGTTCCTACATCTGACAATCCTATATCATTCCTATCTTTCCTACCCCACACCCAATCCATTACCAAGCCCGCCATTTCCCCTTCTTAGCTTAGATGCGCGAAGGACAATAGTAACAACAAAAACATTTTGCATTTATATAACACCTTTAACATAGTAAAACATCCCAAGATACTTCACAGAATCCTTATAAAAACAAAATTTGACATGGAGCCACATAAGAAAGTATTAGGGCAGATGAACAGAAGGTCAAAGAGTAAGGTTTTTGTAGCGTCTTAAAGGAGGAAAGTTAGGTAGTAAGGTGGAGAGATTTAGGGAGGAAATGTTCAAGCTTGAACATCAACAGCCCAATCAGGTTGACTAACTCAGCACATACTGTAGACTGAACATGGTGTGCTTCTGGACGATACAGCTCAGCACCACCTACCAATGTTCCCTCTAAGCTGTGCAACCACAACCTGGAAGTTCCTGCGCAGGCCGAGTTTTTAAGCTACTGCGCATGCGCAGCCGCACAAAAAAAATTAAAGGGCCTTCACACTTAAATGAATAAGCTGCACAAAACAAAAAAAATAGAGCGACTTGCCACCTACCACTGTGTTTGCCTACTAAGCAATTGGAAAACCCCTACAATCAATTATTGAGCTCTATGTTGCCCCAAGTTATTTGTTATAGCAAACAGTTGAAATTAATTTCAGCCTTACTTTTCTAAGGCTTGCTTTAAAGGTCTGGACCATTATTCATTTGTAGCCTTAATTTCATAAAGAAATAATCTGTTTAATATAGTTACAATTGATTTTCAATATCACATAATAAGATGCAGCCCGTGGGTGGTAAACCATCCATCTGCTGATTTCTACTCTAATGAGCAAGGAAAGATAAATTAATTTTGGTAATGCCTCTCCATGGTGTACTAATTATAATGGTTTTAAAAAGTGATTTTGACCAGATTAAGGAGTATGCATGTGAATTTATGCATAGTGTAAATATAACACCACCAAGAAGTCAACTATACCTTAAATTCCATCTAGTTAGGAGTTGGACATTTGTTTGGATCACCAAGTTGCCTAATACTATCTACTCTAGTACCCTACTCTAGAATATCAGCAATCAAGTAATTGCATGCACATCACTAGACTACCAGCAGCTAAGTACTTTCTGGGTTTGACTCCTTTACTCATTGTATCAGAATTCCTGTGTGTATTTTCTTCCCATTTACTGAATCACACCTGAATCAATGAATTGCTTTCAGTCTCACCCACCCAGAGTTCAGTCTTTTCCATACTATCTCTTTAATTTTCTCCAGCCTCTTTCCTTTTAGTGTCCCACAGCTGAATTCTTGCTCATTTCTTCTTTCGCACGCCAATAGTAGAATCCCTCTCACTGTCTCACAGCTGAAACTTTTTACCCTCTTACTGCAGTCCTTCTCAGTCTCTGGGCTGTATTTTACATTGGCGGATGAGAGCTGGCCACCGACATAAAAGTCGGTGGCAAACCTGCTTCCGCCTAGCCTGGGGATCCGTCCCGCATTTTATGGGTCCCCAGGCTTTAATTGTTCCAAGGCAGGACTTTCACCCGCTTGAGGGAGGAAGCTCCACCTCATTGAGCTGCCGGCCAATCAGCAGACCGGCAGCTCTTAGTCCCAGCACCGCCACCAGGAGCGGTGGCCACTGCTGGGACTGCAGCCCAGTCGAGAACATGGAGCCAGGAGTCCAGGTAGGTTTGGGTTGCCTCACCGGGGGTCATTGTTCAGCCCTGGTGAGGCAAGGGTGGTCGTTTGGGGGGGAAGGGGGGGTGTCTTGGATCCTGGGGGTGTTTGGGGAAGTGGGGGTGGCCCTCAATTGGGCACCCTGTGCCCGATTGTCAGGGCCCACCCCTGGGCCGCGGACAGGCCAACAGCTTTCACTGGGTAGCCATTGCTGGCTCCAAGATGCCCTCTTGCCATGGGTAAAATCCCCATGGAAGTGAGCGAAGGCCCTTAAGTGGCCGTTAATTGGCAACTTAAGGCCTTGATTGGCGTGGGGCAGGCGGCCCATTTCCCCCTGCCCCCACCACCCCCCCCCCCCCCCCCCGCCACGTAAAGTGGGGTGGAGGCCGGAGCGGGTTGGGAAGGACTCCTGGAGCCTCCTGCTCCTTTTTGCACCATCTGGCTCGCTGGGGTGGCGTAAAATTCCAGCCTCTGTCTTTCCTCTTTTATTCAGTGCAGTTGAATCCCTCCATTTTAATGTATGCAAATAAACCATTGCTTTCTTGCTGTCTCCTTCAGGCCTCATTAAATAACTTAGAAAAGAAGAGAATCTTCGAAAAGCTCAGAATCTTTGAAAAAATAGCCACCATTATATGATTGCTTTAATGTGTTACAACAATCTACTTCACCCCAATTCCTGACTCAGGTTCATGGTACCTCCAACTTTTCTTAAACAACTAAATCCTGTCAAAGTGTCATGAGCAATCTTATAATGAAAATCTTTCTGTCTGTGACAGGCAAAGCTCTGCTATGTTCAAGGATGCTGTCCAGAAGAAGCAGAAGACTATTTTGAAAAAATGACTTCCATTTAGATAGTGTTCCATCACATCACTTAGAAATGGCTCAAAGGGCTTCACAAACAAATTACTTTGAAGTACACTGACTTATTAGGTAGGTAAATGTGGCAGCTAATTTTCATCACCAATGTCTCAAACATAGCAATGAGTTGAATGATGAATAGATCTGTTTTGGGGTTGAGTTGATTGAGGGAGGAATGTTGGCACTGAGAACTTTGAATAAATGATTACATTTATTATGAATATTTAGTCAAGTCAGTTCCTAAGCACATTTGCAATGAGGATTGATTGCAATAGCACATACAGAAAACCCAATTCAAGTGTTGACAAGTGATAGAAATCATCATTCTGATTAATTTTAAAACCTAATATAAAATTTCCACTGCATCGTCCTCTTAGAAGTTGCTCATTTCCTGACAGCTGCTTATGTCCTTGAGTAGTCACACATTCCATTGGCACTTTCAGCCGATGAAAGTGAACTGCATTCTGTTAAATTACATGTGCTTTAATTCATTGTTATTTCCAGGCCCTCTTTTTCAAGTCATGGCTGAGTAATATCCCTGGTACCTGCATTTATCAAACCTTAGACATTCATCAGAAGAGGTCAGAGACAGAGAGAGCAAGAAAAAAAGCGAAAGAGGGAGGCAGGTGCCTTGGGTCAGTATTGTGAAAAAAATCACATTGTATGGATATATTTGAATCGTTTGAAATTTTTTGCATCTGTAATTCCATCAGCTGTCATCACTAAAGTACTTGTGAAAGTCCTCAGTATAACTAATTAGATTGACGTGCCTTCTTTTACCCTTCAGAACTTCTGTGATCAATTAGACTGTTTAAATTTATCATGCTTATGTGGAGAAATGCCAGTGAAAATAAAACCTGCTTCCACCAGTATGGCATTGTAATGCCAAATATCCTAATGCTCCACAGTTGCCTTGTGAAACCAGTATTGTTCAGAATTCTGTTGATGTCCCTTAACTCATAATGTCATTTTGAAGTGATGGCCTTGCAGTAGAAATGCCTCAACCAGTTGCCATATGACTAGCTGGCATCTTCAAACCCCCTTCCATATCAAAACTTTGCTTCTCTCTCCACAGATGCTGCCAGACCTGCTGAGTATTTCTAACACTTTTTGTTTATATTTCAGATTTCCAGCATCTACAGTATTTTGCTTTTATTATTCCCTTCCATATCAAGTTGTGCCTAATTCAAACTATAGATTTGAAATTGTTTGTATAACAAAATGAGTTAATTGTTCCTTTTTTGTAAGTTTAGCAGCTCAAAACAACAGAGGTGATGAAAAGTTTCAAATATGTGCAGACCTCTGTTGTCTTTCTTGCCCTGGTCCATCCCAATGTAAATGACCAGTGTAAGCAGGCGTCCTATCGAAGATTTGATTTTGCATAACCAGCATCTGTAGCGAATACAAAGCTGTCATGGTAAGTATAATGAAACTGACAAACTTACAGAGTGTTTCCATTGCATTTTTATAGCCTAAAAGAATCAGCTAAGGAAATTTTGAGAAAAGCCCTTGCGTAAATAAATGACAGAAAAAGCAAACATAAATCATACTTTTGAATGCACCGTAGATGCAAAGTTAACCATCAAACAGCTTTTGTGGGTCATTCATTAAATGCTAGCTGTTTGCATTCCAGTACAATTGCTGTCTTCAGATTTTTCATTACTCACATTTATGGTTAAATTGATGAAGTATTTGTTCGTGGCGCAGTTTCTTTGGTTGTATAAAATAAAATGAACAATGAATCTAGGAATACTTACGTTTCAGGAAAGAAGTGATAAGCAGAGAAAACTAGAAAAAAAATGCCAACCGCTGTCTAACTCAGGATTAATCCGCTAAACATTTAACTGCTGCACAATTCAATTTAACTGAAGCTATTTCACCACTCTGCCTTGGATTAACTTCACTGCTGCCCTCCATGTACAGAGAAACGTTGTTTGCTCTGGAGTTCTTCAAGTAGAAGAAATCACTTCATCTTTTGCAGCCAATTAGGTTTTCTGTGATCAGAAATTAACCTGTCAAAGGTTTATTTTTAATAAAGAAATGAACACTGAAATGAAACAGGAGGATATGGAGGAGATTCTGCCTTGTCAGCATGAGTAATCTTTACACTGTGAGTGGCATGCTTTTGCATTGCATGAATCTTCAGCTTGCGCCAGAGCTCATTCCAACACGGAACTGTTTGTTCTGGACGCTCCATAAAACAGACAGTGAATCTATTTAATGCTACAATTTATCTCCTGTGCCTGTCATTTCTGAAGTATAGCTATAAAATCATTTGGATGGTTTTGGGTTATATGAGCTTGACTCTGCACAGTGTATTCTTTCCCCAGTGTTGTTTTCTGGCTTCAAATCATATGTACAAATGTTTAAAAAAGTAAAGCCATTTTTCTCTGGCATTCTGTTTAATAGTGGTGGAGATGGGAGAGGTTGCTCCACTTCAAGGATGCTTGCAAGCATGACATCAAGGCCCTAAATGTCGACTATCACACCCAGGAGTCAATAGCTGGTGAAAGAGGGAAATGGCGACATATTCTGTGGACCGGTGTGCAAAACCACGTCGACCAGTTGCTACAGCAGCTTGGCAACAGGTGGCAACGTTAAAAACAACAACTCACAGCATCTCTTGGCAGCTTCATTGTCTGGCACTTGTGGCAGAAACTGCCTCTCAAGGAGTGGCCTTCACAGCCATCAGCAAAGGTTCACTAAGAGAAGACACCCACCTAAATGGATTGTTTGCTGTGTGTCCTTTATCTTTTGTAGATGGAAGGATGCCAACCGGTGGGAGAGAGAGAGAGAGAGCAAAGGAAAGTTTTATAATAGAAACAGATTGATATGAATTTTTAGTGTGTGGAGTTAATGCAATATGCCAGTGAGAAACATGCTGAATGCTTTGTGGGTTTCATAGATATTTTGAAACATGATTATCTGGAATTTATGAGCCCGTCGCCGATCTTAAGTGCGGTGGTTCATTTAAATTGCCGGGGTGGCCCGCCCCCCCCCAATCTTGTGGAGGGAGAGAGCTGTCCATCGCCAGCAATGGTGTCAGCTGCCTGTGCACAGGCGCAGGCGCCATTTTTAAAGGGCAGCCAAACCTGCCGGCAGATTTAAATTTTTAAAGGAAGGTCCCCCCAAAAGTAAGTAAATATATTTCTTATGCCCATTTCCCACCCCTTTAATAACAATTACAATAACTATTTTCCCTTCCCCCCCATAAAACACTTAGCTTTTACATCTGAACTCTCCCCCCACAAAGTGCACAAAGTTTAAGGTTCAACCCTTCCTACCATCCCTACACCCATTTCCCCACCACCCCAACACACTGACAAACTTACCTTCTCCCCCCTCCCCCCCAGTGTCGCGCCTCATTTCCCCGGATGGGGATCTGAAGGCGCGGTAGTGCCGGCCGCCGCGCTGAAGATCGCCGCAGGCCATCTAGATTGTAGGTAGGTGTATTTGAATGTATTCATTTTATTGATTTACATATTTAAATTGTGGTCTTGTCACCCAGTGGTGTGGGTGGGAGGCACGGAGCCTCACCGCTGCTGGGAGAATCGGGCTGGATCCTGCTGGCGTTGAGGTCTGTGACGGGCCTCATCCAGAGCCATCTTCAGGCCCGCCTTCTTACCACGGATTATGACATTGTGGGCTTCTTAAAATCTAGCCCATGTATTATTACTGCTGCTCTTCAATCAGTTGGTAACAAGTAAAATGTTTGTGTTTCACACCCTATTGCTGTATTTAGGAATGAGGTGCTTGGGCTACAGTGAGTAGTAGCTAACTGTGACAGGTTTTGGAAAGGTAGCTGTTAATTGGTTGCAAAATGTCAGGCACTATTCATTAGTACACAGTGATTCGCTACTGATTTTTTTTAGAATGTTTTAATTCTGCCGTAGTTTCACTCCTCTCCTGAAGTCACCTGATGCATGCTGAGAATGCTGGTCATGTTGAGTAACTTGTCACAGTGGTCTTTTTTCATGTGTGAGTGCAGATCGTGTATGTCAGCAAGCTATTCAACTTTGGACACCGTCATACCCAATTCTTTCTTTAGTACACACAAATGTACACAAGTTAGGTGAAACTTTAACAGCTGTGGGGGTGTGAAGTCAGTGGAAAGACAAATTGGGCACTGTGTGTGGTGGACGGGTGATCCGTGTGTGGTGAACTGCTGATCCGTGTGTGCTGGACTGCTGATCCGTGTGTGGTGGACTGCTGATCCGTGTGTGGTGGACTGCTGATCCGTGTGTGGTGAACTGCTGATCCGTGTGTGCTGGACTGCTGATCCGTGTGTGGTGGACTGGTGATCCGTGTGTGCTGGACTGCTGATCCGTGTGTGCTGGACTGCTGATCCGTGTGTGGTGGACTGGTGATCCGTGTGTGGTGGACTGGTGATCCGTGTGTGCTGGACTGCTGATCCGTGTGTGCTGGACTGCTGATCCGTGTGTGGTGGACTGCTGATCCGTGTGTGCTGGACTGGTGATCCGTGTGTGGTGGACTGCTGATCCGTGTGTGGTGGACTGCTGATCCGTGTGTGCTGGACTGCTGATCCGTGTGTGGTGGACTGCTGATCCGTGTGTGCTGGACTGCTGATCCGTGTGTGCTGGACTGCTGATCCGTGTGTGGTGAACTGCTGATCCGTGTGTGGTGGACTGCTGATCCGTGTGTGGTGGACTGCTGATCCGTGTGTGCTGGACTGCTGATCCGTGTGTGGTGGACTGCTGATCCGTGTGTGGTGGACTGCTGATCCGCTACTGTCCACTTTATGCAGCTGCTGAATTAAAAGTTTGTTCCATATCCACATATTGGGCTGGATTTTAAAGAGCTCTCAATGTCGTGATCCGTGGCGGTGGGGGGCCTGAAGATGGCT
The DNA here is from genome assembly GCF_036365525.1 of Heterodontus francisci. NCBI lineage: Eukaryota > Metazoa > Chordata > Chondrichthyes > Heterodontiformes > Heterodontidae > Heterodontus > Heterodontus francisci. The sequence goes on from NC_090373.1 coordinate 79,046,129, forward strand.
GCATATGAGGCCCACCACAGAGCTTGACACCGGCAGGGCCCGACCTGATCCTCCCGATGGTGGCGAGGCTCTGTGGCGGCCCCCCCTCCCCGCCACTGGACGACGGGACCATAATTAACATATACACATCAATAAAATTAATACATTTAAATAGACTTACCCGAGCTCTTGAGAGCCTGCTGTGATCTTCGGTGCAGCGGCCGGCACTCCCGCACGTTCAGATCCTCGTCTGGGGAAACGAGGCATGTCACTGGTGGGGAGCAGGGGGCAGGTACTGTTATGGAATGACCGCTCAAGACAAAGCCTCTAATCAAAATATATGATTCTGATTGTGGTGGGAGCAACGCACTGTCAATTCAGTCCCGTCACTCCATAGGTCGCATAATATATATCTTTAAGCTTTCCCAAATCAAAGAAAGCCACAGCCAAAGTGAATACTCTAGTAACCCCCGAATGAGGTGAACCAAACCAGGTATCCTTAGATATCAATAAGTTAACTGTTTATTAGAAAAAAACTAAAATCTTAAACACTGCTAAGATAAACCAATATCTAAAAGTAGAAATAACAGTAAAGTTCTTGCATATTTACACTTTCTGATGAACAGTCCTCTGATTCAAAGTCTACTTGCAATCTTCCAGGGTCCAATGAATCCAACGATAGGAATTCAATAATTCAGTTCAACTTTTGAAGCTTCAAGCTCTTCTTTCCAGCGATGACCACAGTAAATCAACAATTCGCAACCACTTTCAAAAGAATCAATCTGGCTTAACTTTTAGAATTTTGAGAGGTAAAATTAAAGTCTAAATTCGCTTCCTTCAGTTTAAATTGACTGAGAGATCTCTCCTTCAGTACAGGCTGGCACAGCTGTGTCTGTCAGAACAGTCTGTCTCTCAACTGTCTCCAGCTAGTTTCAAAGTTAAACGGCTACATTGTATGTCCTATTCTCTTTCTCTGAATGGTGTACTGATCTCTTACAGCCTTAAAGGCACATTGCATATTTCCCGAAAAAAAAACCCAGGATCATGATAGTATGTTTATCAGTGCGGGGTGGGGGGAGGTGTGGGGGATGGGGGTCAAGTACATGTAATGGGTGTAGGGGTTGGTGGAAAGGGTTGAACCTCAAACTTGGTGCAGTTTGGGGGTGGGAGGGAAGGTCAGATTTAAAAAGTAAGCGTTTTGGAGGGAGAAAGGGCAAATACTTATTGCAATTGTTATTGGAGGGTGGGAAAGGGGCATAAGAAATTTATGTATTTACTTTTGGCGAATCTAACTTTAAAATTTTAAATTGGACTGCAGGGCTGGCTGCCCTTTAAAAATGCTGCCAGCGCCTGAGCACAGGCAGTTGATGCCAATGCCGCGACGGACAGCCAGCTCCCTCCACGTGATTAGGGAGGGGTGCGGGTTGCCCTGACTATTAAATAAGCCGTCATGCTTAAGATTGCTGCAGCTCTTTGGCGTGTGGCCTGCACGGGTGGGCTGCCATTTTCTGAGCTCACCACCGAGATTGGCGGCGGGCTCATAAAATCCAGCTTATTAACACAAATTACAGACAGTCACAAGTACAAACCAGAGGAAGTCTTACTCAATTCTCTGACCAATTGTGGTCATCAAGACACAAGGCAATGAAGAAAGTTCAACAAGAACACAAGAACACAAGAAATAGGAGCAGGAGTAGACCATATGACCCATCGAGCCTGCTCCGCCATTCAAAATGATCATGGCTGATCTTAGGATTCAACTCCACTTTCCCGACCGCTCGTCCTATCCCTTGATTCCCTGAGAGGCCAAAATTCCATCTATCGCAGCATTAAATGTATTCAACGATGGAGCATCCACAACCCTCTGGGGTAGAGAATTCCAAAGATTCACAACCCTTTGAGTGAAGTGATTTCTCCTAATCTCCGTCCTAAATGATTGGCACCTTATCCTGAGACTGTGCCCATGTGTTTTAGATTTCCCGACCAGTGAAAATAATCTCTCAGTGTATACCCTATCAGTCTTACATGTTTCAATGAGATCACCTCTAATTCTTCTGAACTCCAGAGAATACAGGCCCAATTTACTTAGTCTCTCATCATAGGACAATCCCCTTATCCCAGAGACCAAACTAGTGAGCCTTCGCTGCAGTGCCTCCAACACAAGTATATCCTTTCTTAAATGTGGAGACCAAAACTGCATACAGTATTCCAGATGTGGTTTCACCAAAGCCCTGTACAATTGTCGCAATACTTCTTTATTCTTGTACTCCAATCCAATCCAACATGCCATTTGCCTTCCTAATTGCTTGCTGTACCTGCATGTTAACTTTCTGCGTTCCTTGTACAAGCACACCTAAGTACACTTACAAGTTTCACACCTTTTAAAAAATATTCTGCTTTTCTGTTCTTATGTCCAAAATGCATAACTTTACACTTCAACAAGGCAACAAGACTGAACACTCACACTAGACTGTGAGGAAAGAATGAAGAAACCCAGACTTTTTAGCTTTGTAAGGATGCAGCAGAGGTTTGACCTTACAGTGACAAATAAAATACTAAATGCTATACAAAAGGTAAATCTAGAACTACTTCAAAACCAACCATGACAGTAGAATCAGGAAATGCGGTTCTGAATTTCCTCGATGTCCATTGCACCAGAAAATTAGGCAATTGGCCAGCAGAGGGAGTACTGGGTAAGTTCATTTACATTGGAAGAGGTGCAAGTTCTGGCATAAGCGTGTTCTAAAAGTGCAATGAGCAGCTTAAGCGCAGGAAACTTCAGTGCACCTTCTGTAATGAGCCTTTCTGAAAGCACTTGGGGACAGCAGGGGAGACTTCAGAAATTCTTTATTCAACCCCATTGCATATTATCCATTCATGGCATTTCCCACATCTTCTGAATTGCCTAGTTCCAGAACCATGATCGGTCACAGTCCTTGGGGCATCATGACAAGGCAGCATCTTGACAATTGGCTGTTGATTTTTCACAGGAAGACCTGCACACCCTCCAGGAAGAAGTGGAAGACAGGAGGTACGACCTCCATCGTGTGCCAGGCAATGAGTTGTCCAGAAGTCTCAGCCTTACTGCATGAAGAGAGATGACCCTAGCACTCACTGCCAACTCCCTCACACCAAGGACTGCATAATAATGCTGAAAGAAAATCAATAGTTTGACCAGGGTACTCAAGGTAAGGTCCAAAGCACTCTTTCCCTTTCTTCATTGCTCACCATGGGCAGCCAGACCCTCAACCCGCTTAAAATAATATTGACACTACTAATCTTTCATATTCTGCTTAAAGGCACCTACATATCCTTATCCTTCCCTATGGCCACACACCTTCCCTAACATTTAACAACTACCTTGCACTACCTGAAAACACCTTTCTCCACTCAGACATGCTCAAGCTCACTCTTTTCTCACCTCATATAGCTTCCATGGGGAGAAGACCATGGAAATATTGGGTATGCGCAGTCCCATTGCTGCAGCTCATGTCGAGGTTGGCAGAATATTACATAGAAACATAAAAAATAGGGGCAGGAGTAGGCCATTCAGCCCTTCGAGCCTGCTCCGCCATTCATTATGATCATGGCAGATCATCCAACTCAGTAGCCTGTTCCCGCTTTCACCCCATACCCTTTGATCCCTTTAGATCCAAGAGCTATATCTAACTCCTTCTTGAAAACATACAATGTTTTGCCCTCAACTGCTTTCTGTGGTAGCGAATTCCACAGGCTCACCACTCTCTGGGTGAAAAAACTTCTCCTCATCTCAGTCCTGAAAGGTTTACCCCGTATCCTTAGACTATGACCTCTGGTTCTGGACTCCCCCAACATCAGGAACATCCTTCTTGTATCTACCCTGTCAAGTCCTGTTAGAATTGTATAGGTTTCTATGAGATCCCCCCTCACTCTTCTGAACTCCAGTAAATATAATTCTAACCGACTCAATCTCTCCTCATACGTCAGTCCCACCATCACAGGAATCAGTCTGGTAAACCTTCGCTGCACTCCCTCTATAGCAAGAACATTCTTCCTCAGATAAGGAGACCAAAACTGCACACAATATTCCAGGTGTGGCCTGCAGCAAGACATCCCTGCTCCTGTACTAGAATCCTCTCGCTATGAAAGCCAACATACCATTTGCCTTTTTTACCGCCTGTTGGACCTGCATGCTTACCTTCAGTGACTGGTGTACGAGAACACCCAGGTCTCACTACATATTCCCCTCTCTCAGTTTATTGCCATTCAGATAATAATCTGCCCCTTGTAGCAGTGACAAACTTTCTGACTGTTCATCAGGCAGCACCATGTCCTGGTTACCTTTGCTGAATTGACATTTTACTATGTTAAAGGTGCTATAGAAATGCAAGTTGTTGTCGCTGAATCAATAGCCTTCTTACATTGTAATATTTTGCAGGGCACAATCCTATGTCAATCCTTGTGACCCTTTTGGGAATGTATTGTTAATTCTGCTGGAACTGTCAAGGCACCAAAGCCTTTTCTTTAACTGTCCTATGGTCTGCTCAACCACAATTCTAGTTGCGATGTGGGCCTGCATTCTCTGCCTGTGCTCTTGTCTGCCTCAGTGAAGTCATAAGCCACAGCTGTAGGAGGTATATCTTGTCTCTGAGGAGCCATCCTTGGAGATGGCTGCCCTCATGGAATGGGAACATAGGAACATAGGGGCAGGAGTAGGCCATCCAGCCCATTGAGCCTGCCCAGCAATTCAGTATGATCATGGCTGATCATCCACTTCAATGCCTTTTTCCCACACTATCCTCATATCCCCATCAGTCATTTGTATTTAGAAATCTGTCAATCTCTGCTTTAAACATACTCAATGACTGAGCTTCCACAGCCCTCTGAGGTAGAGAATTCCAATGATACACAACCCTCTGAGTAAAGAAATTTCTCTTCATCTCTGTCCTAAGTGGCTTCCCCCTTATTTTGAAATTGTGTCCCCTGGTTCTAAACTCCCCAACCAGGGTAAACATCTTACCTGCATCTACCCTGTCTATCTCTTTGAGTATTTTGAAGGTTTCAATGAGATTACCTCTCATTCTTCGAAGCTGTAGAGAATACAGGCCCAGTTTCCCCAATCTCTCTTCATAGGACAGTCCCGCCATCCTGGGAACAGGTCTGGTGAACCTTTGTTGCACTCCCTCTATGGCACTAATATCCTTTCTAAGGTAAGGGGACCAAAATTGCAAACAGTACTCCAAGTGCGGTCTAACCAAGGTTCTATACAATTAAAGCAAGACTTCACTACTCCTGTACTCAAATCCTCTTGCGATAAAGGCTAATATACTATTAGCCTTCCAAATTGCTTGCTGCACCTGCATGTTAACTTTCAGTGACTTATTGACAAGGACATCAGGTCCCTTTGTACATCTATACTTTCTAATCGCTTACGATTTAAGAAATACTGTGCACATCTATTCCTCCTACCAAAGTGGATAACCTCACATTTTTCCACATTATATTCCATCTGCCATGTTCTTGCCCACTCACTAAGTCTGTCCTAATCCCCTTGAAGCCGCTTTGCATCTTCCTCACAACACACATTCCCACCTAGTTTAATGTCATCTGTGAATTTGGAAATACTACATTTGGTCCCCACATCCAAATCATTGATATATATTGAGAACAGCTGGGACCAAAGCACTGATCCCTGTGGTACCCCACTAGTCACAGCCTGCCAATGTGAGAATGACACGTTTATTCCTACTGTCTGCTTTCTGCCTGTTTACCAATCCTTTATCCATGCTAGTATATTACCTCCTATCCCATATTCTTTAATTTTGCTAACCAACGCCCTGTCGGGGACTTTATCAAAAGCCTTCTGAAAATCCAAGTATACTACATCCGCTGACTCCTCTTTATCAATTCTGTTAGTAACATCCTCAAAAAACTCCAACAGGTTCGTCAAACATGATTTTCCATTTATAAATCTATGTTAACTTTGCCCAATTATTATCCAAGTGTCCATTTATCACATCCTTTAGAATAGATTCTAGTATTTTCCCAATGACTGATGTAAGGCTAACAGGTCTGTAATTCCGTTTTCTCTCTCCCTCCCTTCTTAAATAATGGGGTGACATTTGCGACCTTCCAATCTGCAGGAATCGCTCCAGAATCATAGAATTTTGGAAGATGATCACCAATGCATCCACTATCTCCATAGCTCCCTCCTTCAACACTCTGGGATGTAGAATATCAGGTCCTGGGGAAATATTAACCTTCAGCCCCATTCATTTGTCCAATACAATCTGCTTACTAATACGAATTTCCTTCAATTCCTCATTCCCCTAATCCCTTGAATCTCTAATTCTGGGAGATTTCTTGTATCTTCCACAGTGAAGACAGACACAAAGTAATCATTGAGCTTCTCTGCCATTTCTCTATTCACCATTATAAATTGTCCTGATTGCCTGTAATGGACCCACATACATGGGAATGCTAAGTTGTGTTGAATGAAAGCATCAAGGCAGCTGACTGCACACCTGACATTGACATATATCACCTTCTGGTTGGCATTGCAGATAATTTAACATTTGGTGATCGGAACTTCTATCTGTTCACAAATTTTAGTGTTTTTTCTGCGGGCACCTTCAGTGTCACATGTGTGCCCATCTATGGCACCATGCATCCTGGAGAATCCATCACTTAGTAGAACTCCTTGTCTCTCTCTCCCTCTCTCTGCTACTTGGTCGTGATCCCAAAGTTGATGAACTCTGCAGCTCTGTTGAAGAACCTGTCAGTGACCTGTCAAATGGCTGCCCTGGTGGATGTTGCACTCAATGGTTCACTAATGTCCTTACCTGGTCTGACCTACATGTGACTCCAGACCCAAAGCAATGTAATTAACTCTTACATGTCCTCTGAAATGGCCTAGCAAGTCACTCAGTTGTACCTAACCGCTACGAAGTCAATAAAAAGGAATGAAACTAGATGGATCATCCGGTATCGACCTAGGCACCGGAAACGACAATGGCAAACCCAGCCCTGTCGACCCTGCAAAGTCCTCCTTACTAACATCTGGGGGCTTGTGCCAAAGTTGGGAGAGCTATCCCACAGACTAGTCAAGCAACAGCCTGACATAGTCATACTCACGGAATCATACCTCACAGACAATGTTCCAGACACTGCCATCACCAACCCGGGGTATATCCTGTCCCACCGGCAGGTCAGACCCACCAGAGGTGGTGGCACAGTGGTATACAGTAGGAAGGGAGTTGCCCTGGGAGTCCTCAACATTGACTCCAGACCCCATGAAGTCTCATGGCATCAGGTCAAACATGGGCTGATTACCACCTACCGCCCTCCCTCAGCTGATGACTCAGTACTCCTCCATGTTGAACACCACGAAGTCCCGCCTTCACATTGAGGATACCGTTCATCGTGTTGTGTGGCACTATCACCGTGCTAAATGGGATAGATTTTGAACAGATCTAGCAATGCAAAACTGGGCATCCATGAGGCACTGTGGGCCATCAGCAGCAGCACAATTGTACTCAACCACAATCTGTAACCTCAAGGCCCGGCATATCCCCCTCTCTACCATTACAATCAGGCCAGGAGACCAACCCTGGTTCAATGAAGAGTGCAGGAGGGCATGCCAGGAGCAGCACCAGGCATACCTCAAAATGAGGTGTCAACCTGCTGAAGCTACAACACAGGACTATCTGCGTGCCAAACTGCGTAAGCAGGATGCGATAGATAGAGCTAAGCGATCCCATAACCAATGGATCATATCTAAGCTGTGCAGTCCTGCCACATCCAGCCATGAATGGTGGTGGACAATGAAACAACTAACTGGAGGAGGTGGCTCCACAAATATCCCCATCTTCAATGATGGGGGAGCCCAGGACATCAGTGCGAAAGATAAGGCTGAAGCATTTACAACAATCTTCAGCCAAAAGTGCTGAGTTGATGATCCATCTCGGCCTCCTTCTGAAGTCCCCAGCATCACAGATGCCAGACTTCAGCCAATTCGATTCACTCCGCGTGATATCAAGAAACGACTGAAGGTAGTGGATACTGCAAAAGCTATGGGCCCTGACAATATTCCGGCAATAGTACTGAAGACCTGTGCTCCAGAACTTGCTGTGCCCCTAGCCAAGCCATTCCAGTACAGCTACAACACTGGCATCTACCCTGCAATGTGGAAAATTGCCCAGGCATGTCCTGTACACAAAAAGCAGGACAAGTCCAACCCGGCCAATTACCGCCCCATCAGCCTACTCTCAAACATCAGTAAAGTGATGGAAGGTGTCATCAACAGTGCCATCAAGCGGCACTTGCTTAGCAATAAGCTGCTCAGTGACGCTCAGTTTGGGTTCCGCCAGGGACACTCAGCTCCTGACCTCATTACAGCCTTGGTTCAAACATGGACAAAAGAGCTGAACACAAGAGGTGAGGTGAGAGTGACTGCCCTTGACATCAAGGCAGCATTTGACCGAGTATGACATCAAGGAGCCCAAGCAAAACTGAGGTCAATGGGACTCAGGGGAAAACCCTCCGCTGGCTGGAGTCATACCTAGCGCAAAGGAAGATGGTTGTGGTTGTTGGAGGTCCATCGTCTGAACTCCAGGACATCACTGCAGGAGTTCCTCACGGTAGTGTCCAAGGCCCAACCATCTTCAGTTGCTTCATCAATGACCTATCATCAATCATAAGGTCAGAAGTAGGGATGTTCGCTGATGATTGCACAATGTTCAGCACCATTCGTGACTCCTCAAATACTGAAGCAGTCCGTGTAGAAATGCAGCAGGAATTGGACAATATCCAGGCTTGGGCTGTTAAGTGGCAAGTAACATTCGGACCACACAAGTGCCAGGCAATGACCATCTCCAACAAGAGAGATTCTAACCATCTCCCCTTGACATTCAATGGCATTACCATCGCTGAATCCACCACTATCAACATCCTAGGGGCTACCATTGACCAGAAACTGAACTGGAGTAGCCATATAAATGCCATGGCTACAAAAGCAGGTCTGAGGCTAGGAATCCTGAGGCGAGTAACTCACCTCCTGACTCCCCAAAGCCTGTCCACCACCTACAAGGCACAAGTCAGGAGTGTTATGGAATACTCTCCACTTGCCTGGATGGGTGCAGCTCCAACAACACTCAAGAAGCTCGACACCATCCAGGACAAAGCAGCCCGCTTGATTGGCACCCCATCTACAGACATTCACTCCCTTCACCACCGACGCACAGTGGCAGCAGTGTGTACCATCTACACGATGCACTGCAGCAATGCACCAAGGCTCCTTCGACAGCACCTTCCAAACTCGCGACCGCTACCAACTAGAAGGACAAGGGCAGCAAATGCATGGGAACACCACCACCCGCAAGTTCCCCTCCAAGTCACACACCATCCTGACTTGGAAATATATCGCCGTTCCTTCACTGTCGCTGGGTCAAGATCCTGGAACTCCCTTCCTAACAGCACTGTGGGTATACCTACCCCAAATGGACTGCAGCGGTTCAAAAAGGCAGCTCACCACCACCTTCTAAAGGGCAATTAGGGATGGGCAATAAATGCTGGCCTCGCCAGCGACGCCCACATCCCTGAATGAATACAAAAAAATAACCTGCTCAGTGACGCTCAGTTTGGGTTCCGCCAGGGCCACTCAGCTCCTGACCTCATTACAGCCTTGGTTCAAATATGGACAAAAGAGCTGAACTCAAGAGGTGAGGTGAGAGTGACTGCCCTTGACATCAAGGCAGCATTTGACCAAGTATGGCATCAAGGAGCCCTAGCAAAACTGAGGTCAATGGGAATCAGGGGGAAAACCCTCCTCTGGCTGGAGTCATACCTAGCGCAAAGGAAGTTCGTTGTGGTTGTTGGAGGTCAATCATCTGAGCTCCAGGACATCACTGCAGGTGTTCCTCAGGGTAGTGTCCTAGGCCCAACCATCTTCAGCTGCTTCATCAATGACCTTCCTTCAACCATAAGGTCAGAAGTAGGGATGTTCGCTGATGATTGCATGATGTTCAGCACCATTCGTAATTCCTCAGATACTGAAGCAGTCCGTGTCGAAATGCAGCATGACCTGGACAATATCCAGGCTTGGGCTGATAAGTGGCAAGTAACATTCGCGCCACACAGGTGCCAGGCAATGACCATCTCCAACAAGAGAGAATCTAACCATCTCCCCTTGACATTCAATGGCATTACCATCGCTGAATCCCCCACTATCAACATCCTAGGGGCAACCATTGACCAGAAACTGAACTGGAGTAGCCATATAAATACTGTGGCTACAAGAGCAGGTCAGAGGCTAGGAATCCTGAGGCGAGTAACTCACCTCCTGACTCCCAAAGCCTGTCCACCATCTACAAGGCACAAGTCAGGAGTGTTATGGAATACTCTCCACTTGCTTGGATGGGTGCAGCTCCAACAACACTCAAGAAGGTCGACACCATCCAGAACAAAGCAGCCCGCTTGATTGGCACCCCATCTACAAACATTCACTCCTTCCACCACCGACGCACAGTGGCAGCAGTGTGTACCATCTACAAGATGCACTGCAGCAAAGTACCAAGGCTCCTTAGACAGCACCTTCCAAACCCGCGACCTCTACCAACTGGAAGGACAAGGCCAGCAAATACATGGGAACACCACCACCTGCAAGTTCCCCTCCAAGTCACACACCATCCTGACTTGGAACTATATTGCTGTTCCTTTACTGTTGCTGGGTCAAAATCCTGGAACTCCCTTCCTCACAGCACTGTGGGTATACCTACCCCAAATGGGCAGGAGCGGTTCAAGAAGGCAGCTCACCACCACCTTCTCAAGGGCAATTAGGGATGGGCAATAAATGCTGGCCTGGCCAGTGGCGCCCACATTCCATGAATGAATAAAAAAAAATCCCTAATGCAACTTAGAACGAAACGGTGCCAAAGAAATTTAGGTAACTGAAGTAACAGCTGCATCTGGTTTATATTTTTGAATCACAGCTGTTGATGTTGTGGACCATGGTTACAGATCTGGCTGCAACAGCAAGCAGCTCCTCAAAAACTTCATGACTGAAGTGCGGCCTCATGAAGCAAATCCCCTGGGAGTGGTCTTGCAACTTATATCTAAATCTGTAGATCCTCCTCGATGGGACAATCTGGCTCACCTCTGGTGCTACCGGAATATTTGTTTTCCCTTAAACACTTGAATTGTAAACATTAGAATTTTTGCCTTCCATAGGGGGCTGATGAGACAATTTTGGAAAGATAAAGGCATTAAACATTTATCTTACTATTAGTCAAAATGACAACAAATGTGTATTTTTGTGAAGATTTAAATGAAAAGATTAATTTATTGACCTACTTTCTCGTCACTATGTTGGACACTGATTGAGTGAGATACCTGCATTTTTGCTTGCACAGGTAGTCAATGTTTGCCCGCACACTTGTTGTAGGGATGTACAGTATTCTGGACAGATGTCCATTTGTCAGGAGTGATCCTGATCACTCTCTCTTAATTTCTCTCTCGCTTTGTCTCTTTGTCTCTCTCTCTCCCTGTGTTCCCCCTCTCTGTGTTCCCTCCCTCTCTGTGCCATCCTCATTCTGTGTCCCCCCCCCCGTCCCTGCTCTCTCTCTCTGCCCCCTCTCTCTCTGTTCCCCCCTGTTTCTCTGTTCCCTCCCTCTCCCTGTGACCCCTTTCCCGCTCTGTCCTCCCCTCTCCCTCTCTGTCCCCCCTTCACTCTCTGTCCCCACTCTCTCTCTGTGCCCCCCCCATTCCCCCTCTCTCTCTGTTCCCTTCTCTCTCTCTGTTCCCCTGTCTTACTCTCTCTCTCTGTTCCCCCTATCTCTTGCTCTCTCTGTGACAGTTGCAGCGAGCGAGAATGCTCAACAGACCAAATTTGTGGTTGGTCAGATTTTTGAAAAATTGTTGCAAGTCAGTTTCACAGCTGACAGGTGCTGGGAGCGGGAATGACAGTTTCTCAACTTCGGGCAGATTCAGGGTTTCCGGTGGGCAAAAAATCAGAACCCACTGGAAAACCCCAAATCTGTCTGAAGTTCAGAGACTACTATCCCCGCTCCCAGCACCTGTAAACTGTGAAACTGACTTGCAATTTTTTAAAAAGCCGGTCTGGAAGATGAAACCAATGGGAAATTTCTCATCTCTGAAATACATCAGCGGGCTGAATCCTGGCCCACAGACTGTATGTCAGACAACCCTGCTGTCGTATATAGATCATTAAATGTGGACTTGTCAATGGGTTAGAAAGGAAGAAAGAAAGAGGAAGAGAGAGAGATGGAAAGAAAGGAAGGAAGGAAGGAAGGGAGGAAGGAAGGAAGGAAGGAAGACCTGTGAAATCCCGATGAAGTTCCAAAGCATTTCACAGATAATGAAGTAGTTTTTAAGTGCAGTTATGTTATAATGTAGACAATCATGGCAGCCAATTTGTACACAGTGAGGTCACAGAAACAGTTATGGAATTAATCATCAGATAATCTGTTTTAGTGGTGTTGCTTTAAGGATAAATATTGGCCAGGCCAATACCTTCAGAACTATTTTTGATGATGTTTATTTAGTAATAATATCTGCTAGGACACTTGGAGGACTCCCATCCTTTTCTTTAAATGATGTCATGGGTTCTTTTAGATCCACCTGAAAGGGCCATTTATATTTGATCTGATAGTGCAGCATTCCATCAGTACTGCAATGAAGTGTTATTTTGGATTATATGATCAAGTCTTTGGAGTGGGGCTTGAAACTATGACCTTATGACTCAGGGGTGAGAGTATTATAACTGAACCAAAGCTATGGGAAATGTATTGTGCTGGCCTCAGAAACCAGCTCAGAGATTCTCTTGAAATACAATGCTTTTTGAGAGTAATAAAGAATGTAGAGAAAGATTTCTTGAGGATTATTAGTGAGTGTTTTTTTTGCAAGTCCAAAGATATGACTAAGAATTTTCACGAGTAGTCTCAGTTAAGCAGAATCCTTTTAACTAAATACTCCTGCCTTAATGAACAGCTTCTGGCAAACTGCGCCTTTTGAACAGTGGTGCATAACCTCGAGGGCAAATGAGAAGATAGAAGTATGGAAATTAAGGAAGGTGCCAATATCCTATCATAAATCCATCATTTGCACATGGCTGCCACTTGGAGGGCAGATACTTCTTCAATGTACCCTGAAACTCCATAGAATTTATACTGGGGTGTGTCTGCACTGGAACACCAAAATACTTTGGCCCCGTCTAAGTCTCTTGGCCCCACAGAGGCATAATTGCCGACTTAAATCCACCAAAATGCAGGAATTTCCGGGTCCACATTTCTCCCTTGCCACTGTTGTATAAAAGTGTAAAGTCTGGAAAGGAACTCTGCATTACTCCTAAATCTTCCTGTAATGATCTGAGTTGGATGTCCTGCACTGCCATGTTTATGCAGCTAAATTAACTGCTGTGAAGTATTTTAATGTTACCAACACTTTTGAATAACCTTTGGTTCTTGATCAAATAACAATTTCCAATGTATTAAAGATGGGAAAGCAGCATCCATCACCATTGGATAGACAATTCCTTTGTAACACTATGAATCACATTCTTACAAAAGATTGTTATCATCTCCAAAAGCAGCATAGGTAGCTGTTCTCATTGTTTAAACATGCAATGAAGTAGGCTACATTGAAACACACCATTGTATTTCAAAAAAGCATTGCTTCAGTTGTACAACCTAACATAATGATCAGACCGAATCTGTCAGCATTTGCCATCATTACAACTATGGAACTAACAGCAACTTCTGGCATCTACATATACACAGTTAAATGTGGAAATCCAGGAATTCCCTGCTCCTCCATAGAGTGTGCTGTTGAAGTACCCATGGACAGCAATCACTGAACTGATGAGAGCTTCTTCTTTGACATTTTAATATTGCTGTTAAAAATGATCAATGAAGTTATGCCTTGTTAATGACCTGTAATTGGGTTTCTTCTTTGGCCTCCTTATCTCGAGAGACAATGGATAAGCACCTGGAGGTGGTCAGTGGTTTGTGAAGCAGCGCTTGGAGTGGCTATAAAGGCCAATTCTAGAGTGACAGGCTCTTCCACAGGTGCTGCAGAGAAATTTGTTTGTTGGGGCTGTTGCACAGTTGGCTCTCCCCTTGCGCCTCTGTCTTTTTTCCTGCCAACTACTAAGTCTCTTCGACTCGCCACACTTTAGCCCCGCCTTTATGGCTGCCTGCCAGCTCTGGCGGACGCTGGCAACTGACTCCCACGACTTGTGATCAATGTCACAGGATTTCATGTCGCATTTGCAGACATCCTTAAAGCGGAGACATGGACGGCCGGTGGGTCTGATACCAGTGGCGAGCTCGCTGTACAATGTGTCTTTGGGGATCCTGCCATCTTCCATGCGGCTCACATGGCCAAGCCATCTCAAGCGCCGCTGACTCAGTAGTGTGGAAAAGCTGGGGATGTTGGCCGCCTCGAGGACTTCTGTGTTGGAGATACAGTCCTGCCACCTGATGCCAAGTATTCTCCGGAGGCAGCGAAGATGGAATGAATTGAGACGTCGCTCTTGGCTGACATGTTGGGTTTATCACAGTGTATTAAGTCATAACTACTGCTGAGCAACCTCTCTGGCCCTGGAAAAACTAATTTTATATTTGTGCAATGTCAAATTATTCCATTGTGATAAAATTTTCATAGTATTTTAATATAATAAAAACATTTAAAGTTTGTTTATGATAGTTCAGCTTCTAATGCTTGTGTCCCAATCTTTATTTCACCCTCTGTAAAATTTATAGAAAGTGGAGGATAATCTGTATTTTACTTCTTGCTTTGTTGTCTGTGAGAATTCTTCAATGTGATTGGTTGCTGACCCTGGTTTGATGACTTCTTTATTGCTGGATGCTAAAGATCCCCTTGGCTTGGTGCCAGACTCAAATTAATGGTGGGAAAGGGAAGATCCACAGCACAGAAATTGCTAGGTCTTTGTGGATCCTTTCTTTGAGGTCAGCAGCAGGTTCCATTGCTTTGCTGTTGACTGCAAAATCCAGGCCAATATGTGGCTGTTCCAGGCACTTACCATTTGTTTTGCCTGACATGTTGTTGCACACAATATTCCCAGCCCCATGGAGATGGGATAGGAGGTGGGGGGGGGGGGGGGGGGTGGTGGTGGGAATGGGGGGTGGGACACGTTGGGACTGCTCCCCAATGCATTCCTGCCACCGGGGAATTTTCCAAGTGTTGGGCTGATAACAGAGTTTTTATATGCTGGAAGTTGTCACAATCCATTTCTCCTTTGCTACTAAGCAGGCTTCTCTTCCCTGTTGCCATCAGAACTACAATAGTGATGTTCTTGATTGAGCTGATTGGCTCACATGTTTCTCACTTCCTTCTATTGTTATCTGTATAAAGTGGGAGTGAGTGGTAAGGAACAGATCTTGCTTAAAGGAAGGTTGTTGCCATTTTAGCAAAACAAACGGTGTTCCACTGCAGACACTCCCTATACCACCGATGCGCAGTGGCAGCAGTGTGTACCATTTACAAGATGCATTGCAGCTACTCACAAAGGCTCCTTCAACGGCACCTTCCAAACCCGTGACCTCTACCACCTAGAAAGACAAGGGCAGCAGATGCATGGGAACACCACCACCTGCTAGTTCTCCTCCAAGCCACATGCCATCCTGACTTGGAACTATATCGCCGTTCCTTCACTGTCGCTGGTCAAAATCCTGGAATTCCCTTCCTAAAAGCACAGTTGGTGTACCTATACCCCAAGGACGACAGTGGTTTAAGAAGGCAGCTAACCACCATATTTGGATGGGCAATAAATGCTGGCCTAGCCAGCGACACCCACATCCCCTGAACGAATAAAAAAAAATAATTTACTCTCAGAAATACAAATGTTGTGTGGCGAATTTATTGAAAAAAAAGCTGTCAACAGAAAGGGTTAACTTCTCTGCTTGTACTCAAGGAGGTGGAGAAAAACATTCCCAGATGTGTCACTTAACATAAATATCTTTTAAAAAACGTTCCCAATCGAAAAAGAACCAAACTCCATTTTAAACAATTTCTTTTCAATTCTTTTTGGTATCCTTAGGGATTCTTCTTCTTTCTTTCTTTCTTTTGGGCCTCCTTATCTCGAGAGACAATGGATACGCGCCTGGAGGTGGTCAGTGGTTTGTGAAGCAGCGCCTGGAGTGGCTATAAAGGCCAATTCTCGAGTGACAGGCTCTTCCACAGGTGCTGCAGAGAAATTTGTTTGTCGGGGCTGTTGCACAGTTGGCTCTCCCCTTGCGCCAACTACTAAGTCTCTTCGACTCGCCACAATTTAGCCCTGTCTTTGAAAACAACAAAATCAGTAGAAAAATTATCAACTTTAAAGGAAAGCATTGGCATCAGGGAAGACAGCATTTTAGGTTAAACTCCAATTGTTTCCAAATAATAGCTTCTTAATAGCTTCTTCCTCGAACCGATTTTTCAATTTCTAATGTTTGTGAACAACTCCCTGTTTTAACAATCACTCGGCAGTGGCTCAAATATACGATTTACTATCAACTGTGTAAGGGTACTGCTTCATAAGAGCATACACCTGTCTGCTAATACCTTCGGGATTGGTCATGTTTCCACAATCATGTTTATGGGTTGCGAATATACGGCCTCTGGTATCAACAGTGCAGAGTAACGTTTCCCACTACCATAATATTGGACAAGGGAACTCACTTCTCCTGGGGAGGCCGTTGGAATCATTGGAGAGGCTGGATTACTGGCCAGGGTGCCTGAGACACTGCGGCAGGGTCAGGACTCATTAATGCTGGAGAAGGAGAGGAACAAGGCTCACTATTTCTGCCAGTTCTCTGCGCACCCGCCGCCCCCCCCACCCTTACACTTATTCCAGCAGTCGTGACTGTAATGGCCCAAGCAGTTGCAGTTAAAACAACGCACTGGGACATTTCTTCTCCGTACAGGGTTTTTAGGTGGTCCCGATTCCTGGCTGGGCAAGGAGCCTTCGATGGCTGCTACTTTAGCTTTCGTAGGTGCTCAAGGGAGGTTACCACAGACCTGTGCCCAGACTGTACTGGCGTGGAGGATCAAACCATCCCAGGTCACTGTTTTAGTGCAATAAATGACCAACCTACTACAGACTACTGGCTGGAGTCCTCTCAGGAAAAGGTTCTTAAAATTTTGGGTATCATGACATCTTTCACCATAGTCTTCTTGGTCCTCCCAATCCTCCCCCTCTCGAGACTTACGGTAACAGTCATGGAGTCTCTCTGCGTATACACTCGGACTTTCAGTGGGGGCCTGTTTGATGTTAGCTAGGACTTTGTGGAAATCAATGTTCTCTTCCGCTAGAGCTGTTCATAGGTCAGCCTTTATCTCTTTGAGTGAGCCTTTGGTCATAGTGTTCCAGTCTGTCTCCTGCTTTAACTCTAGGGAACACACAGCTAGGAGGACCTGTTTAAAGTCATTGCTCTCTAACTCTGGGTGTGAGATATTAAGAATTTCCTATTTTTGCATGAGGAGGAATGGGTCGGTGCTCATATCCACTGTTATCCCTAATGTTTCCCTTAGGGCCCTGACCTTGCCAGGGGAAAGGGGCCTGTGCGTAGTTATGAACTCTTCTCTGACCACGGTAGATGGGGACAGTTCTTCACCGCCCCTCTCCTGCACCCCCGTCTTGGCCCTGGCTCAAGTAGCCACACACAATAGCATTTTCCTTTCTGTCTTGTATGGGAGAAATGGAGCAGAGGGGGCGAGGTTCTCAACTATATTGTCCCAACAAGGGCCGGGTTCCCCTGCTCTGGTTTTGGAGACAGTAGCCATCGCTGCCCGCAGTTGGCCAATTTGTGCCTGAAGTTGACGGATTTTAGCTAAACACGAGGCGTGGTCTGCTTCAGGGGAGGCGACAGTTTGTTGCCAAGCTAACTCTCTCAAAGCACCCCCCCCCCACCCTTGCATCTTCCAACTCTTCACTCAGCCCAGTACTTTTTGTCTGCAATTCAATATTTTGTTCCAGTATCTGCTCTAGTTTTGTCCTTGTATAATAAATTCTGTCATGTGCTTCCTTGTCCCAGCATAATTGTACAGGATGGCAATGCTCTCCTGCCAACCTTCACTTTCTTTTTGTAGCTTATCCACTTTCTCTCTTAGTTCTTGGTTTCTTCTATTTATCTGTGAGGCACATAAATGCATCCGATAGACCAATTTATCCTGGCCCTTTTTTAACTTAAGTTTGCTTTTCTGAATCTCCTCAGAGAGCCCACCCAGAATGCATTCATAATCCCCATCACACTCCTCTAAAATTCTCAGGATATCTTTCACTCCCGTTGCCCCTGCCTTCTCCTTCAAGCTATCTATCAACCGTTCCCTGTGATGTGCCAATGCCATTGTACTCTATCTTTACTTAACCAAAACTCTCCTGATGTTTTCTACCCATCTTATGCATTTAACTAAGCTGTTGCTTCTCACAACTCAAGCCTATGATTCTGATCATTGTGTATCACATTTTTGACACCAATTTGTAAGATTTAGGTTCAGGAGTCACAGATTACCCAAAGGGGGTCAAAGACTCATAAGTAATTTTAAAGTAGTTTACTAAGTTTATTTAGAAGCAACAGTTTAAATACAATGAATAGTGAGAAGTAGCAGTTCAAATGCATAAGCTAAATAGACAGAAGTTTACGACCTGTGAGAGATGATTTTGCAGCCGATCTCTGCAGCTGGAAGGACAGTCTTTTCTCTCTCTCTCTCTCTCTCCCTCCCTCTGTCTTTTCACCTCCTCCAGTTAGCCGAGGTGTCAAGAAGCTCTCTATCTTCTGCCAGACAGGGGTTGTTGTCTCTGCTCCTCCAAGCATCCATTGATATACCTTATGTTTCAGGGCTGGTAGTTTACCCTATGTCAATCACTTGTTCCAACCCTTCTTTCCAATGAATACAGGGCAAGTATCCGAGGTGTCAGGGGTGGTCACCTCCTCCTTATCCATCATTCTATTAGAACATTACAGCGCAGTACAGGCCCTTCGGCCCTCGATGTTGCGCCGACCTGTGAAACCATCTGACCTACACTATTCCATTTTCATCCATGTGTCTATCCAATGTCCACTTAAATGCCCTTAAAGTTGGCGAATCTACTACTGCTGCAGGCAGGGCGTTCCACGCCCTTACTACTCTCTGAGTAAAGAAACTACCTCTCACATCTGTCCAATATCTATCACCCCTCAACTTGAAGCTATGTCCCCTCGTGTTTGCCATCACCATCCGAGGAAAAAGACGCTCACTATCCACCCTATCTAACCCTCTGATTATCTTATATGTCTCTATTAAGTCACCTCTCCTCCTCCTTCTCTCCAACGAAAACAACCTCAAGTCCCTTAGCCTTTCCTTGTAAGACCTTCCCTCCATACCAGGCAACATCCTAGTAAATCTCCTCTGCACCCTTTCCATAGCTTCCACATCCTTCCTATAATGCGGTGACCAGAACTGCACGCAATACTCCAGGTGCGGTCTCACCAGAGTTTTGTACAGCTGCAGCATGACCTCGTGGCTCCGAAACTCGACCCCCCTACTAATAAAAGCTAACACACCATATGCCTTCTTAACAGCCCTATTAACCTGGTTAGCAACCTTCAGGGATTTATGCACCTGGACACCAAGATCTCTCTGTTCATCTACACTACCAAGAATCTTCCCATTAGCCCAGTACTCTGCATTCCTGTTACTCCTTCCAAAGTGAATCACCTCACACTTTTCCGCATTAAACTCCATTTGCCATCTCTCAGCCCAGCTCTGCAGCCTATCTATGTCTCTCTGTACCCTACAACATCCTTCGGCACTATCCACAACTCCACCGACCTTAGTGTCATCTGCAAATTTACTAACCCACCCTTCTACACCCTCTTCCAGGTCATTTATAAAAATGACAAACAGCAGTGGCCCCAAAACAGATCCTTGCGGTACACCACTAGTAACTAAACTCCAGGATGAACATTTGCCATCAACCACCACCCTCTGTCTTCTTTCAGCTAGCCAATTTCTGATCCAAAGCTCTAAATCGCCTTCAACCCCATACTTCCGTATTTTCTGCAATAGCCTACCGTGGGGAACCTTATCAAACGCCTTACTGAAATCCATATACACCACATCCACTGCTTTACCCTCATCCACCTGTTTGGTCAGCTTCTCGAAAAACTCAATAAGGTTTGTGAGGCACGACCTACCCATCACAAAACCGTGCTGACTATCTCTAATGTACTTATTCTTTTCAAGATGATTATAAATCCTGTCTCTTATAACCTTTTCCAACATTTTACCCACAACCGAAGTAAGGCTCACAGGTCTATAATTACCAGGGCTGTCTCTACTCCCCTTCTTGAACAAGGGGACAACATTTGCAATCCTCCAGTCTTCCGGCACTATTCCTGTCGACAATGACGACATAAAGATCAAGGACAAAGGCTCTGCAATCTCCTCCCTAGCTTCCCAGAGAATCCTAGGATAAATCCCATCTGGCCCAGGGGACTTATCTATTTTCACACTTTCCAAAATTGCTAACACCTCCTCCTTGTGAACCTCAATCCCATCTAGCCTTGTAGCCTGAATCTCAGTATTCTCAACAACATTTTCTTTCTCTACTGTAAATACTGACGCAAAATATTCATTTAACACTTCCCCTATCTCCTCTGATTCCACACACAACTTCCCACTCCTATCCTTGATTGGCCCTAATCTAACTCTAGTCATTCTTTTATTCCTGATATACCTATAGAAAGCCTTAGGGTTTTCCCTGATCCGATCCACCAATGACTTCTCGTGTCCTCTCCTTGCTCTTCTTAGCTCTCCCTTTAGATCCTTCCTGGCTAGCTTGTAGCTCTCAAGCGCCCTAACTGAGCCTTCACGTCTCATCCTAACATAAGCCTTCTTCTTCCTCTTGACAAGCGCTTCAACTTCTTTAGTAAACCACGGCTCCCTCGCTCGACAACTTCCTCCCTGCCTGACAGGTACATACTTATCAAGGACACGCAGTAGCTGTTCCTTGAATAAGCTCCACATTTCGATTGTTCCCATCCCCTGCAGTTTCCTTCCCCATCCTACGCATCCTAAATCTTGCCTAATCGCATCATAATTTCCTTTCCCCCAGTTATAATTCTTGCCCTGCGGTATATACCTGTCCCTGCCCATCGCTAAGGTAAACCTAACCGAATTGTGATCACTATCACCAAAGTGCTCACCTACATCTAAATCTAACACCTGGCCGGGTTCATTTCCCAGTACCAAATCCAATGTGGCATCGCCCCTGGTTGGCCTGTCTACATACTGTGTCAGAAAACCCTCCTGCACACACTGGACAAAAACTGACCCATCTAAAGTACTCGAACTATAGTATTTCCAGTCGATATTTGGAAAGTTAAAGTCCCCCATAACAACTACCCTGTTACTCTCACCCCTGTCGAGAATCTTCTTCGCTATCCTTTCCTCTACATCTCTGGAACTATTCGGAGGTCTATAAAAGACTCCCAAAAGGGTAACCTCACCTCTCCTGTTTCTAACCTCAGCCCATACTACCTCAGTGGACGAGTCCTCAAACGTCCTTTCTGTCGCTGTAATACTCTCCTTGATTAACAATGCCACACCCCCCACTCTTTTACCATCTTCTCTGTTCTTACTGAAACATCTAAATCCCGGAATCTGCAACATCCATTCCTGCCCCTGCTCTACCCATGTCTCCGAAATGGCCACTACATCGAGATCCCAGGTACCAACCCATGCTGCAAGCTCACCCACCTTATTCCGGATGCTCCTGGCGTTGAAATAGACACACTTTAAACCAGGTTCTTGCTTGCCAGTGCCCTCTTGCGTCCTTGTAACCATATCCCTGACCTCACTACTCTCAACATCCTGTACTCTGGCACTACAATTTAGGTTCCCATTCCCCTGCTGAATTAGTTTAAACCCCCCCGAAGAGCACTAGCAAACCTCCCCCCCAGGATATTGGTACCCCTCTGGTTCAGGTGAAGACCATCCTGTTTGTAGAGGTGCCACCTACCCCAGAAAGAGCCCCAATTATCCAGGAAACCAAAACCCTCCCTCCTGCACCATCCCTGCAGCCACGTGTTCAACTCCTCACTCTCCCTATTCCTCGCTTCGCTATCACGTGGCACGGGCAACAACCCAGAGATAACAACTCTGTTTGTTCTCGCTCTAAGCTTCCACCCTAGCTCCCTAAATTTCTGTCTTAAATCCCCATCTCTCTTCCTACCAATGTCATTGGTGCCTATGTGGACCACGACTTGGGGCTGCTCCCCCTCCCCATTAAGGATCCCAAAAACACGATCCGAGACATCACGAACCCTGGCACCTGGGAGGCAACATACCAACCGTGAGTCTCCCTCGTTCCCACAGAACCTCCTATCTGTTCCCCTAACTATGGAGTCCCCAATGACTAATGTTCTGCTCCTCTTCCCCCTTCCCTTCTGAGCAACAGGGACAGACTCTGTGCCAGATATCTGTACCCCATTGCTTACCCCTGGTAAGTCGTCCCCCGCAACAGTATCCAAAACGGTATACCTGTTGTTGAGGGAAACGGCCACAGGGGATCCCTGCACTGCCTGCTGCTTCCCTCTCCTTCCCCTGACGGTAACCCATCTACCTACTTCTTTTACCTGAGGTGTGACTACCTCCCCATAACTCCTCTCAATAACCTCCTCCGCCTCCCGAATGATCCGAAGTTCATCCAGCTCCAGCTCCAGTTCCCTAACGCGGTTCTCGAGGAGCTGGAGTTGGGTGCACTTCCCACAGATGCAGTCAGCAGGGACACTCTTGGCGACCCTTACCTCCCACATTCTGTCCCCCCGAATCACCTTTTACCTTATCTCATGCTTGGTATTGTTTGTAAACTTCTGCCAGACACTTGTCTAGAAATGGTACGAGGCTCCATCTTTAGCTTGAGGAACATCTTGGGCTGAATTTTACCAGCCCCTTGATGCGGTGCGGGGGCCCGTAAAATTCAGTGGGGAGAGGCATGCCTCGACCTCTGACGTCGAGGAGGGACCGCCGTATATTACCGGCAGCGGGGGTCCTCAATGTGGCCCCCTGCCGCCAGCCTTCGTCTAAATATTCAAATGAACAATGATGAGATTTAAATTAATTTAGCTGCAGGCAGCGACCGTCCCATGCTGATCTTACAGCTGCTGAACGGAGCTTGCGTGCCTTCGGAACTCCGTATGGAGTTCTGAGGCGAGAACCTGGTGGGGAGGGGGGAGGAATAAAATTTTTAGGGCAGGAGGGGTGGGGGAGCGGGGAAAGCAATTTTTATTGGCTGTGGGGATGGTGGGAAGAGGTTTAGGGTCAAAGAGAATAAAGTTCGGGGGGGAAAGGTTGTGAGTGAGAACTCACTTTTTTGGGGGGCATAGGTCATAAACTGCTTATTTATTTTGGGGGGCATGAGAGGGGATTTCATGTGTGAACAAATTTTTATTTCAACTTTTAAACCTGCGCGGTGGCACCGAACGCCGTTACCGGAGACGCGGTGGCCACCCCATCTACGTCATTGGGGGCGGCCGCTCTGCCCCCTCTATTTAAATCAGCCCCTGTGCGTAATATCACGGGGGCTATGCAGCAGCACTTCCATGTCGGACCTTATAACAAGGATAACACCAACTTATGTATCATGTTTAACGTAACAAAACCCCCCCATGGTGCTTAAGGAAGCTTAATCAATGCATAGTCAAAGAAAGAGTTAGTAACAAGAGTAATGACAAATTTTGTTGAAGAGGTGGGCTTTTAGGAATGTCTTAAAGGAGCAGAGGCAGGTGCAGATGTTATTACGACCAGGTGAGGAGTGGTTGAAGGGCTCCTCTCTTTTCCCTCTCCTTGATTGACCACACAAGTTTATTTCTTTTTGAAGTGGATATACTTGCCAATTCAGTGAGTGCTTTACTGTTATGCGCCGTGATCATAAAAAGAGCCAATTGGACAGATTTTCTTGAGTTTAACAAAGAAAGAGGTTAGTTTTATTGTACTTCAATCGATCTAAGTTAAATAATAAAAATGCTCCAACTTTCACACACACACACACACACACACACAAATAGGTTCCAGAGTGGGGAAAGATAGGTTGGCCAAATTAGAATCTGGAGAAATAAAAGGAGTATACAGTCTGTGGAGGTTGGTGACTCGGCTGGCCTCAGGCTGAATTCAGTGGTCACATGAATTTCCTTTGGTGGTGCTGAGGCTTCGGTTTGAAGATGTGGACGTTGATTCGGTGATTCTGCAGGAGGCAGCAATACGGCTGATTTCCTTCAAGGAGGGGGGGTCTCGTTACTTCTGGAAATTTCTCTACTCACTAGCTCCAACCTAAGGCTTAAGTAATTAAGCACCATGAGCAATGATCGTAAACAGACTAACACAATCAAACACAGATCAATTAAACCACTGAACACTACAGTGTGCAGCCACAGTGGCACTTTCTAAGCCTCAAGACTACAGAACTTTACAGGCGATCACCGAGAAGACAACTGAAACCTCTCTTCAACCTTCTGGTACCAGAGAAGCAAGTCTCAAAGTGTGCACTGGGCCCTAGCGACTTCGCCAAGACCTCAACTTCAACCCAGGACTTCATATCAAAGATAAAAGACAGCAACTGAATTTCATTTATTGCAAACCCTATTTCAATTCCCCACCCCCCCAATTCTTTCTTTCCCTCTATATATATTTGTGTGTTTGTTTATTTCATATGCATGGTAGTATGGTTGCGTTGTGTATTTTAGTAGTTTTAACCGAGTTAGAGTGAAAAGGCTAATAAACCTACATCTTTCTTGTTTACACCTAAGAAAACCTATTTGAGTTATTCATTTGCAATTACAATTAGAGAGCAGTGAGCAAAGACTCACTGACATGATAAGCTAAGATAATCCCTGTTGCGGCCAAACCAGAAAAGGGGCAAGAGGGGATCCCGAGACCCCTTCCTCACCCGGTCATAACACAGGAGTGAGAGAGAATTGTGAAAATTACCGATGGTAGAGTTTGCCACTCAAAATAGATATTTTCCCACCAACATCGATAAGAAGTGACACTGAGATTCCTGCGATCTTGACTGAGCACTCTTAAAGTGACCTGATGCTTAACTACTTGTGATGGTAAATATATATTGTACCTCACTCTCAGGAACAGACTTCCCCACATGTTGAATCAATTAAGTCTTTTTCTTTGACGACCTGTACATCTTTGCAAAACGCTTCCACTTTAAACATGAGTTACACATTTTCCCTTGAGCTGGACATGGCATTGTGACTTGATGAGCATTTCCACAATTTGGGCACAGTTTTGAAGGTAACTGACCATGATGGAGCACATCTTGATGAGGTTGCTGAGGTCTTCTTGTCCTTAATCCTTGCACTGAAGATGATCGGGCAAGTTGTGTCTGCATCTCTGAGTCTCAGGGTGTATATATTTGTGTAACCTCTTCAAATCTAACATGGCAGATTCGATCTGGACTGCCAAGGTTATGGATTTTTCCAAAGTTAAATCATCATCCTCCAGGAGAAAATGTTCCCTAATTTGTGGAATTGAAGTCTTTTCAATTAATTGGTCATGAATTAGTTTGTTGGTTAGTGTGCCAAATTTACATGTCGCCACCAATTGCTGCAATGCTGTCACGTATTGTTTAATGGACTCACCATGTCCCTGGAATCTCTGGTGGAACATGTATAATTCTATCATCACCCTTTTCTTTGGCCCAAAGTATTTTTCGAGAGCACTTACTGTCGTATCAAATGTAAACATATCTTCTGTGAGCTGCTCGAAGACTCGCTTGCCTTCTGCTCCTAGACAATGTACGAGTATCACTTTCTTATGGTTCGCTGCTATATCCGGGCTGTCCATCACCATAGCGAGCAAGTTGGTCTTGAACCCCAAAATCCATCGCTCCCAACACAAGTGAGGATTTCCTGGCATTGGAACAAAAGGTTCTGGAGCTGATAACATTAGATTTTGTTGAATCATCCTCATTGGCACGTTTTTTGTTATGTTCATGCCGGGTTGCTGGATATGGTGTGCATATCTGATTTATCTCAGAGCAATGCACATTTCACATTTATATTAAATCACCAACTGGTTTATTTGCAGTACTTTAAACTATAACAGTTATGACCCACTTTCAGTATATGTCTTCTCATAGCAGTCAGTGTGTTTTCTGTCGACGACCCAAGCTGTGTATTTTAGTTTCGCTTTTAATTCCTGAGATCCACCCACAGACTTAAGAAATCAAACAGTGAACACAGATAAGTGGCTAGACTAATACGATCAAACCCAGATCAATCTAATACTACACTATCTGGGGACTAGGAGCCAATATAATTGAGTGAGCACGGGGCTGATGGGTGAATGAGACTTGGTATAGGGTAGGATACAAGAAGGATGAGCTGATGATTATGGAGGATGAAGAATTGGTGATAAAACAAGAGAACATCAAAATCATTGAGTCTAGAGGTGTTGGAGGCATGGATGAGAGTTTCAGGAGCAGATGTGCTGAAGCAGCCGATGGTACAACTTGTAAAAGGGTGCTCTTTGTGATAGAAAGGATATGCAGTCAAAAGTTCAACTAAAGGTCAAATAGGGTGCATAAATTGCAATCAGTATGGTTCAACATGTGAAAATGACTGTGGAAAGGGTTGAAATTGGTGGCAAGGAAACAAGAATTTGTGGCAGGGGCCGAAGAACATAGTTCTGGTCTTCCCAAATTTTAACTGGAGAAAACTGGCTCATTCAGGACTAGATATTGGTCAAGCTGTCTGCTAATGGCAAACAAAGGTAACCCCTTGGTAATGCCATATCTACTCCTGAAAACTTCTCACTTGGACAAGAGGTGGAGGCGGCCTGGGGTGTCAAAAATCGTCTCATACTCTGACCCTGTCAGAAGCAGTGAGAAGACTTTTCAGCTATATGTAGGCAACAGAATTACAGTTAGAAATGTTTCCCAGCTGCAGAAATTGCTAATCAAACTCTCCAGCCTCTTCAGGCTCAAAGACCCTTCACATCCATCTGTCTCAGCTAATCCTGAAAACAGCTGAATCCTGAAAACTAAAAACTAAGTTGTGGTTTGTAATTCTCACTCTAAGTTGCCATCAGTACATTTCAGTGGGGGATGAAATTGATCTGCACCAGCAGCATGAAATAGGCTTATAGAAAACTGGCAGCTGATATTTCACCACACCAGTTTTTATTTTCCATTGTTTTGGAAAATATCACCAAGATTTTTAATTTCATGCTTAGTAAAAGTGACAGTGAGATGAAGAAACGAGGAATCTCATGTCCAAAAAGAGTTAAACTATCATTCTGTAAACTTCAATGCAAAGAAGACTGGGCGTGGCGAAAAAATTTGGCTACTGATTCACTACGAGTATGTTTCCACAGCTCTGGTGTAGACCAATTTCATGCCCCCAGGTGTAGAAGCAGGAAATTTGGAGTTGCAATGCCATTGACCCTCATTACCATATTTATTTATTATTTATTTATTTATTTTTATTTAGAGATACAGCACTGAAACAGGCACTTCGGCCCACCGAGTCTGTGCCGACCATCAACCACCCATTTATACTAATCCTACACTAATTCCATATTCCTACCACATCCCCACCTGTCCCTATATTTCTCTACCACCTACCTACACTCGGGGCAATTTATAATGGCCAATTTACCTATCAACCTGCAAGTCTTTGGCATGTGGGAGGAAACCGGAGCACCCGGAGGAAACCCACGCAGACACAGGGAGAACTTGCAAACTCCACACAGGCAGTACCCAGAATTGAACCCAGGTCGCTGGAGCTGTGAGGCTGCGGTGCTAACCACTGCGCCACTGTGCCGCCCCCAAATATATTTACAACAGGGGACTCGAGACCCCCTGGAAATGGTCAGAAAATATGAGGGAACTTTGGGGATGCAATTTAATGGCAGAAAATGGGTAGAAATTTCTTCCAATAGATTTTCATGCCACAAATGTTCATATAACATATAAATGTCCCACTTATGCACCATATATATCCCAAATTTGGTGAGGAAATTCATCCGCTACAATTGCTACATTTTATTTACATTTTATTTACTAAATGCATTTTCTTTTGGGCCTCCTTATCTCGAGAGACAATGGATACGCGCCTGGAGGTGGTCAGTGGTTTGTGAAGCAGCGCCTGGAGTGGCTATAAAGGCCAATTCTGGAGTGACAGGCTCTTCCACAGGTGCTGCAGAGAAATTTGTTTGTTGGGGCTGTTGCACAGTTGGCTCTCCCCTTGCGCCTCTGTCTTTTTTCCTGCCAACTACTAAGTCTCTTCGACTCGCCACAATTTAGCCCTGTCTTTATGGCTGCCCGCCAGCTCTGGCGAATGCTGGCAACTGACTCCCACGACTTGTGATCAATGTCACACGATTTCATGTCGCGTTTGCAGACGTCTTTATAACGGAGACATGGACGGCCGGTGGGTCTGATACCAGTGGCGAGCTCGCTGTACAATGTGTCTTTGGGGATCCTGCCATCTTCCATGCGGCTCACATGGCCAAGCCATCTCAAGCGCCGCTGACTCAGTAGTGTGTATAAGCTGGGGATGTTGGCCGCTTCAAGGACTTCTGTGTTGGAGCTATAGTCCTGCCACCTGATGCCAAGTATTCTCCGAAGGCAGCGAAGATGGAATGAATTGAGACGTCGCTCTTGGCTGGCATACGTTGTCCAGGCCAAAATGCATTACTTCTTCAAAAATCTCTGGCAATGGCTACCCTCAATCCATTAGCATTTTATGTGTAACTAAGGAGAATAGGTGACTCATGTCTGACCTTTAAAAACCTAAGGTGCATGACATTAGGACCTTAGGACCTGATAACTTATCCATCGGGGCCAGGAATTTCATTGGAACTGCTGCTGCTCTGCCACCATAAGTTATGATAGCTGTTACTACTAATAGAAAAGAATGTGTATCCCCCTAACATGGTGAAGTGCAACTCGTTTCATTCTCAACATGTAAGTAAAACTCTTGTGAGCTATGTGTTCCATCGGTGATCCAGTGGAACTGGAGAATACCAGACAAACTGACCTCTATTGCTAAAAGAAGAATGATCTGCATTTATATATCGCCTTCACAACCTCAGCACATCCCGAAGCACTTTACAGCCAATATTGTATTTTTGAAGTGTAGTCACTGTTGTGATGTAGGAAACACTATGGGAAATTTGTAAACAGCAAGCTCCCACAAATATCATTGGGATAAATGACCAGATAATCTGTGTTCCTGGTGCTGGTTGAGGGATAAACATTGTAGAAGAACTGGATAGAACACCTCTGCTCTTCTTTGAATAATGCTATACGATCTTTTACATCCATCCGAGAGGCCAAATGCGAATCTCAGTTTAACCCAAGAGCAAAATACTACAAATGCTGAAAATCTGAAATAAAAATTAAAAATGCTGGAAATGCTCAGGAGGTCTGGAAGCATCTGTGGAGAGAGAAACAGAGTTAACATTTCAGGTCAATGACCTTTCATCAGAACTCTAATGAAAGTTAGATTTGTAGCATTTTCTGTTTTAACTTCAATTTTAACATCTCATCCAAAAGGCAGCACCTCCAACAGTCCACTAAAGTGTAGATTGTGTCTTCAAGTATCTGCAGCCTCTGCTTCAGAGGCAAGAGTACTAACACTGAGCCATGACATTCTGAATTCAGATGCATAGATTATTTTGTTCAATGTCCTTTTGTTTGTTACTACTCAGAAAGGTAACTCAACAGGTTGGATTTTGTGTTGGAGATGGGGTTCCTGGTGCTGGGCTGAAAAGGCAGGAGGAACCCCTGCTCAGCCTTTTCTCAGATGTCTGCCAATTATGTCAAGATTATATACACATGAGACAACACTTTCCACAAACGCACCAATACCCTCACAGAACATGAAGGTGACTGGCCAGCACGAATGAAAAAAAAAATCCCTCTCCTACAATGTAATAAGAACTAGTCTAAACTGAAATAGCTCCTCCTCCATTCATCCAAAGACCATAGCCACTAACCCCACCCCTAAGCTATTTACGATGCCACCCAAGCAGACATTATATAAACTCCATTTATCAATATCTCATCTGCAAACACCATGGGAGGATTTTAAACTGCCAAAGTTGTTGGGGGGAAGGGGGTGGGGGAGGGAGGATGGTAGGTGTCGGTCCATGCAGGCGGTGGGGGAGATTAAAGCATCAAGCAAAATATCAGCGGCAGGGTGGGGGGTGGTTGGTTAAAACATCAAGCAAAAAATTCAGGCATGTCAGAAAGCCAACATTATTCTGCTCACTTCCGCATTTAACCAGTAGACATTTGGAGGTGCATGGGAAATTCCTGTGGGAATGGCGGAACTAAGATTTAAATATGTCAAAAGGCAATTGAATGAAGATTTAACACTGCATTATGCCTTTACCTGCCAGTGCATGGGAGTAGTGGTGAACTGAAACTCACTACAGTCAACAAGATGAGATTTACAGGGTTGTGAAATTGACAGGCTGGAAAGCCTTTAAAAGCTGAACCAGAATAGCTGCCTCCTTGCCTAAATGAAAGGCTTTTTCTCACAGGACTTATTCTGAGAATCTTCTCTCACTGCTTTGGAGGCCATTTCTGCTATCTTGAACTTTTTTGACTTTGATCTGCACTTCACTGTAGCATGGGAGCAGATTATGCAGCTCCACTTTGCACCTCGGATGAGGAACAACAGGAGCAGCACCAGCAACACCAAACAGCACCAGGGGCAATGGGGCAGCACCAGCAGAAGCAGCAGCTGCCTTCCCCTCAGCCACCTGCTGCTACATAGGACAGAAGGGATGAACTTAGAGCTCCAGCTCAAAGGATGTGATGCACCCAACAGAGTGTATAGAGATAGAGGATCAGCTTTCTGTTCATGACAGTGCAAAAGTGTCTTAGGAGACTCAGACTTCTCATTGATATCTGCAGCCTCCTGGAACAAGACCTCCTGCCAAGTGGACCAGTTGGGCACACGTTGACAGTGGTCGTCAAGGTCACCACAGCCCTGAATTTCTTTGCCTCCGGTTCATTCTAAAGATCTGCTGGTGACATTTGCAGGATTTTACAATCTGCTGTGCACAAGTGCATCATCCAAGTGGCTGATGGCATGTTTTCCAGGGCTGCCATATACATCCACTTTGCTACTGATGAGGCCAGTCAGAATGAGAGGGCCCTCGGATTTGCTGCAATGGCTGGATTCCTACTGGGCCAGGCAGTTATAGATTGCATCCATGTGGCAATCAAGGTGGCCTCAGATCATCCAGGAGTTTTCATCAATCGAAAGGCTAACCTGAGTCTGTGAAGCCACATGGCATACCAATGCTGAACTCACTGCCCCTTCATCCAAACCCCCCATTACTCGCCAACACAAAGCATTCTTACAGTCAATTGTCCCTTTATCTTATTGGCCCCCATTGCTCATCTTCTACTCTGCCCCCACCATTTCCTTCAAGGCTGACGGCCATTTGGCAGGTGAGAGGGTACTCCATCAAAGTTCAGCTGGTATGTGACCACTGGAAGATATTCATGCATGTCTTTTCAGATCTATGCACCTCCAAACAGAGTCAGTGAATGGCTCCTTGGCTCAATTATGCACCAGCCAGGGTGCCCAGAATGGTGGTAGTTTGCTGTGCCTTGCATAACATAATGCTGCAGAGAGGACTGCAGCTGCTGGGGGAGAAAGGGGATGAGCACTCTGCATCTTCAGACAAGGTCCAGGAGGAAGAAGAGGAGGAGGAGGAGGAGCCTGTCATGGCCAGGGTCCCTGCAGCCGCTCACCTAGCTGCCAGAGAAGCCCATGATGGACTCATGCATGCATTATTCTGCTAACTTGAGTCTGTGAAGTCTTGTAGCACAAAAATTCTGTATCCACTGCCCACCCCCAATCCTCACCCCCAGCACAAAGCATTCCCATAGTCAATAATCCTTCTATCTCATTGACAACCTTTGCTCCACTTCTACTCTGGTCACACCATTTTGCTCAATCTCCATTTGCAGCTGAGAGGCAACAATGGAGATGACTGGACAATGGCGATCTGAAAAAAAGTTTATGGTTCAATAATATTTTCAATAAAATTGACACAGTGATCGACTTATAAATACCCAAGTGATCTTTCTTGTGAAACTGCAGTGTTTCTCTTTCTTTTCCTATACTTCTACGTGGTGCTCCCCCTGTGGCTGAAGCAGAGCTAGAGGCAACCATCTACCCTGACAGTTGAGATGCTCATGGTGGCCATCCTCTTGGTTTTGCAGCCCGAGCCTTGCCAAAGACTGCCCCACCTGAACCTGAGCAGGGGTATTGGAACAAGAGGCAGCGTGTGGGGCTCTGACTGAGAGGGCAAGGGATGAGAAATGGGAACGCCTTAAACAGTGCCCTTTCCCCATATTTCCTCTCAAGGCTCACCCACACGTCCCTGCCAGCCAAGAGCTAGGGAGCACTTTCCTGCACTTAAATGAAGGCGCTGAATGTCCTAGGCTAGGCTTTCCTTCATCCTATTTAAACTGGCAGACAGAGTGTGCAGGTCATTGGTGTGGGCCAGCATACACTCAATTGTCAGCCAAATCTGAGATTCCATGCAGGTGGCCACTATTTTCATAGAGGTGGACATCAAAGGCCTGAGACATCATGGCACTCATGCTAGAGATGGACTCCTCCAATCTCTCTCCAATGGTGGGCACTGCCTTTGCAAATGCTGACAGAGGCTGGAATTTATACCTGCTCCCCCCTGGGAGAGGGCTGGGAGGTGGGGTGGGGGGAGTGGTGGTGTACAATTGGGTAGGATGGTGGGGGTGCCATGCCCATTGCTTACCTACCCTACCCTGCCCCCCCCGATACTTTATCAGTGGCAGGGGCGCTGGCAGGCAGCCCGCCCACCCTTAGGCCAATTGAGGCCCTTAAGTGGTCAATGGCCAATTGAGGGCCTCTTCCAGCGGTCACTGGTATTTTACCAGTGGAGGATGAGCACTTCGCCACCTGGGGAGGCTGCCCAGTTAAACCTGGCGGCTTCCTTGCAGACTGGGGGAGTACCCTACTGGAACACCCCACTGCTTTCGCAATTGACCCCTCCCCTCATGAGGGCCTGGCTGATTGGTCCCGGTGAGCCCTGACCCCACTTATCTTCTTTTCTGGCCTCTATTGCTGGCAGCGTCCAGGGACTGCTGCAGTCCCAGCAGTGGCTACCACTCCCGGTGGTGCTGCTGGGACTGAGAGCTGCCTGCCCTCTGATTGGACGGCAGCTCTTGGAGGCAGGACATGGTGCCTCAGAAGGGCAGAAGCCACGACTGTCAGCAGTTAATTGCCTGAGGATAGTGAAATATAGTTGTAGTTTCCAGGGCCGGCAGAGGTGGACTCGCCCCCAGCTTTCCAGCCTACCGGAGTCCCTTTAAATAAAGAGCTTTCAAAGTCAGGTGTAGATTCTCATCACATCTGTCTGCTCTGAGTGGTCAGAAGCTGGATGCTAATGCCATGGCTGAGTTAAAAAGCCATGGCCAAATCCGTTCGACAAACTTACGACTTCCCAACCCTTTGCTGACCTCCCCCACAGGTACAAAGATAAACATGCTGCCCATGTCAAGATAATGTATAATGATTGAATCTTCAAATAGGTAAAAACTTTTTTTGTTCTTTCCTATTTTCTATTTTTTTTCCATTAACTCAATATACAACAAGTTGGACAAAATAAAAAGCAATTTGCCTTCCTGGTAAGACAGGCTGACAACAAATTGGATGAAACTGAATTTTCATGCAACTACACAAAAATGGCTTCGTACAGATGGCTACCAACAGTATCAGAGAGAAAGGTCTGACAAGTTTAACCTCACTTTGGCATAACCAGATCATAGAACAGATCATTTGTCATCCCACACATCCTTCCTTGAAAAAAAGTTCATATCCATCCAAACAGTAAGAGAAGCATCACATTAAATGTTTTCTGGACATATGTGCAAAATAAATCAAAGAAAGAAATGTAGCATTGGCTCCTTCTCCCACTGTGGTAGTTGGCCTGACATGATGAGTAATTATTGCACAGTTAACCTTTAACTACAAGCTGACTATACTAAATAGGTAGGATGTCTGTATTCCAGACTGAAGAATGTATAGACTCTTTCTATCCTTGTCCTTTCCTCAGACTGCTGTTGGCAATAAAAACAGAAAATGTCGGAAATACTGAGCAGATCTGGCAGCTTCTGTGGAGAGAGAAACAGAGTTAATGTTTCGTGTCCATGACCTTTCATCAGAACTGGAAAATGTGAGTGATGTAACAGTTTTTAAGCAAGTACAGAGGCAGGGAAAGCAGGAGCGGAGGAGAGAACAAAAAGGAAGGTCTATGATAAGGTGGAAGACAAAAGAGATTAAATGACAAAAGGGAAGACGGTGCAAGGCGAAAGGAGAGATAATGGGACAAATAAAGAAATAAAAGTTGTGTCCAGAGAAGATGCAAATGGAAATAGGAGAATCATTACTAACAGTTGATGTCCGAAAAAAAAAATCGAAGTGGTGGTTGTGATCTGAAATTGTTAAACTTGATGTTGAGTCCAGAAGGTTGTAAAGTGCCTAATCGAAAGGTGAGGTGCTGGTTCTTGAGCTAACATTGGGCTTCATTGAAACAGTATGGAAAGCCAAGGATAAAGAATAAAATCATAGAATCATAGAATCATTACAGCACAGAAGGAGGTCATTCAGCCTATTGAGTCTGTACTGGCTCTCTGCAAATGCAATTTAGCTAGTCCCTTTCCCTGTAGCCCTGCAATTTTTTTCCCTTCAGGTACTTATCCAATTTCCTTTTGAAGGCCATGACTGAGTCTGCCTCCACCATCCTTTAAATGAGTTCATTCCAGATCCTAACCACTTGCTGTATAAAAAAGTTTTTCCTCATGTCACCTTTGGTTCTTTTGCCAATCACTTTAAACCTCTGGTTCTCGAACCATCCCAAATGAGATCAGTTTTTCTCTATTCGGTCCAGATCCCTCATGATTTTGAACACCTCTAACAACCTCAGCTTTTCCAATCTATCCAGGTAACTGAAGTCGGTCATCCCTGGAACCATTCTCATAAATTCTTTCTGCGCTATCTGTAAGCTTTCATATTCTTCTTGAAAGTGGGGTGCCCAGAATGGGGCACAATACCCCAGTTGAGGCTGAACCAGGGCTTTGTACTCTATTCCTCTATATATAAAGCCTAGGATCCCGTATGCCTTTTTAATAACTTTCTCAACTTGCCCTCTCTATGTTCCTGCACCACCTTTAGAATTATACCCTTTATGTTATATTGCCTTTCCTCATTCTTCCAGCCAAAATTTATCACTTCAACTTCTTTGCATTGAATTTCATCTGCCACGTGTCTGCCCATTCCACCAGCCTTTCTATGTCCTCTTGAAGTCTATCACTATCCATCTCACAGTTCACAATATTTCTAAATTTTGTCAACTACAAATTTTGAAATTGAGCCCTATTCACCCAATTGCAAGACATTAATATATATCGAGAAAAGCAGTTGTCCTAGTACCGACTCCTGGGGGCATTACTGTATACTTTCCTCCTGTCCAAAAAACAACCATTTGCCGCTGCTCCCTGTTTTCTGTCACTTAGCCAACTTGTATCCATGCTGCCACAGTCCCTTTGCTTCACCTTTGCTGAAAAGCCTATTGTGCAGCACTTTATCAAATGTCTTTTGGAAATCCACATACACCACATGAACTGCATCACCCTTATCAACCATCTCTATTGTCTCATCAAAAGACTCAATCAAGATAGTGAAACATGATTTTCCCTAAACAAATCTGTGTTGGCTTTGCTTAATTAATCTACACTTGTCTAAGTGATTGTTAATTTTGTCCCAGATTATCATTTCTAAATGCTTCCCCACCACCAAGGTTAAACTGACTGGTCTATAGTTGCTGGGCTTATCCTTACACCCTTTCTTGAACAAAGGAGTTACATTTGCAATTTTCCAGCCCTCTGGCAGCACCTCTGAACCTAAGGAGAATTAGAAAATTATGGCCAGTACACCTGAAAATTCCATCCTTATTTACCTCTGCATCCTCGGATGGATCCCATCCCGTCTTGGTGACTCATCAACTTTAAGTACAGCCAGCCCTTCTGGTACCTCCTCTTTGTCAATTTTTAGCTCATCCAGTATCTCAATTACCTCCTCTTTCACTATGACTTTGACAGCATCTTCTTCCTTGCTAAGACAGATGCAAAGTACTCATTTAGTACCTTAGCCATGCCCTCTACCTCCATGCCTAGGTTTCCTTTTCGATCCCTAATCGGCCACACCTCTCCTCTTACTACCCTTTATATTAAACCAATACTTGTATGCCTAAAGAAGACTTTTAGATTCCCTTTCATGTTAGCTGCCATTATCTCCTCATACTCTCTCTTTTTGTCCCTCTTACTTCCTTTCTCACTTCCTCTCTCACTTCCTCTCTGAACTTTCCATATTCAGCCTGGTTGTCACTTATATTACCAACCTGACATCTGTCGTATGCTCTTTCTTTCCTGCTTCATTTACTCTCTATCTCTTTTGTCATCCAGGGAGTTCTGGCTTTGGTTGCCCCAGCTTTCTCCCTATGGGAATGTGTCTTGACTGTACCCAAAGCAGTTCTTCATTTGTTTGATTACAATTTTGCCTGCCAACCTTTGATTCCAATTTACCTGGGACAGATCCGTCCTCAACCCACTGAACTTGACCGTCCTCCAATCAAATATTTTTACTTTGGATAGCTCTTCATCCTGATGACAGTTCCCTAAATGTTCCCCAACTTACACTTAATCCATTTGACTCACATCAATCCCCAGTACCAGATCCAGCAATGCCTCCTTCCTCATTGGATCAGAAACATATTGATCAGGAAAATTCTCCTGAATGTACTTCAGAAACTCTTCCTCCTCTCAGGCTATATTCGGGTAATTGAAGTCCTGCATTATCACTACTGTATAGTTCCTGCACCTCTCTTAATTTCCCTGAAAAGTTTGCTCCTCTATATCTATCCCACCATTTGTTGGCCTATAGAATACACCCAGTAGTGTAATGACAGCTCCATTGTTTCTTAACTCAGATCAAATAGATTCTGTCCTTGACCCCTCCAGGACATCCTTTCTTTCCAGTACTACAATATTCTCCTCAATCAATATTGCCACCCCTCTTTCTTTCCCTCCCTACCTTTCCTTGTATCCAGGAATATTTAATACCCAGTCCTGCTTTTTTTTAGAACCAGGTCTTCATGATCACCGCTACATATATTCCATGTGGTTATTTGCACCTGCAGATCACCAACCTCATTTTGAGGGAAGGGTTGAAATTGGGAGCAAAGTTAATGAAATTTTCCAGTTTGTGGCGAGAGCAGGAAACAGCACTGATATAGTCATCAGTATACTGGAAAATGAGTTGAAAAGGAGATGAGTAGGATTGGAACAAAGAATGTTCCACATATCCCATGAAAAAGCAGACAAAGCAACACCATTTATTTGGAGGAAGTGAGTGGAGTAAAAGGAGGAACAATTCAGGGTAAAAGCAAGTTTATTAGGCGGAGGAGCTTCATGAAGTGGGGCAAGTTAAGTCTTGCTTATATTTGCTAATGATTATTGGTACATTCCTGTCATGGTAAAGATGACTGATAGGTTGTCATGTTATAGAATGGATAGTTGTTTGAGGGAATATCTCTTTATTTGAAAGTGAGGAAGAAGGAGGTCAAGCTGTGGTGTCAAAGGTAAACTGAGCTAGATATAAGAAAAGACCTCTGAGATGATCTGTCCTCTGATTTGCAGAATTCACTGAGGGCATATCATCCCGATAGTCTGTTCCATGTAGTATGGGTCCACTGGAGCTTCCTCATCAGCCATGGTCAAAGGGTAACCCTTCCTGAAAGACTATTCTGGATACCTGATCTGGGGAGTACTACAGATCCAGTCATGACTAAACTGTGCTCTCAGCACCCTTGCGATTCTCTTCAACACCAGACTGATTGCTGCATGTGCATTGTTGTAACCCTTCTCCACTGATCCAAAATTCTTCCATTGGACTGAGCCTGTGAGAGAGAGTCAGAATCAAGTGCATGCCTTTGTAGAGCAAAATGCAAAAAATAAAGTTCATTTCCATGCTGCAGAAATCGCTGTATTAAATGTCCAGACTCTTCCCAGTCACAGACTCCTCAGTTCTGCATGAAACCTGGCAGCTGCTATGCCTCATAAATCTCATAAAAATTCATAAATCATATGTTACCCAGAATTAAAGCTTGGCTCCGGTATAAAATTAAAACCCAACCCAGGCCTGACCCGACAACAGCCAACCCGAACCCGACCTGGGCCCGAGTCCTTTAATTTTTTTAAATGCCCGACCTGACCCGAACCCGATACATGTAGTTGGGTTTGGTCGGGTAGCCAAGCTTTAGTGCAGAATGCGGAGTCCGGACTGCACGTTTCCCGCCTTGACGTCCTGAATGTTCATTTGAAGATTATTTCCCGGAGCAAGGCAGCACTGTCCACGCCCGGCCCGACCCGACCTGACCCGAGCCCGAATGCTGGACCTGGAAGAGAGACCCGACCCGACCCGAAACTGAAACATGTAGTTGGGTTTGGTCGAGTAGCCAAGCTTTACTGCAGAGTGCGGAGTCCGGACTGCACGTTTCCCGCCTTGACGTCCTGAATGTTCATTTGAAGATTATTTCCCGGAGCAAGGCAGCACTGTCCACGCCCGGCCCGACCCGACCCGACCCGAGCCCGAATGCTGGACCTGGAAGAGAGACACGACCCGACCCGAACCCGACACATGTCGTCAGGTCTGGTTGGGTTCGGGTCGGGTAGCCACGCTTTACCCAGAATACAATAGCTGTGTGAACCTAGGCAACCTGTAGTTTCAATCCTACTGGCTCTCATTCTGACATATGCAAATTAGGTCAGTGGGATCTGGGAGGGCAGATCATGGGTGGGTTCAAATATTGCAAGGAATCTTGGGGGACATGTTTGTTGAAGGTGTATGTGCTGAAAATATTTTCCACCTGAATCACTGCCCAAAACTAAAATTCCTGTATCTTTTATACATTGTTAATACGTTGAAAGTCAGCCCCGTGTGTCTATAGTCTATAAAATTTATCAGGAACTATTGAAAAATCTAGTAAGCGGTTCTGATGAAAGGTCACAGACCTGAAACGTTAACTCTGTTTCTCTTTCCACAGATGCTCCCTGACCTGCTGAGTATTTCCAGCATTGTCTGTTTTTATTTCAGATTTCCAGCAACTGCAGTATTTTGCTTCTGTGAGCTAATATATGTTTGACAGTAATAGCTTAATCAATAACTCATAACATAGAAGTGGCAGGATCAATATTGATTACAGAGCCATCCAGAAATGTTGATATAAACAAAAATAGGCAGCATCATACATGTCAGGAGGTAGTACAGTCTAGTCTGGCTGTGGATCATGTGTAATTTTCCAGTTGAATTATTTACTTATTTATTTACTTTATGTTTTGAGTTAGAATCCTGGTAAAACAGATTTCAAATTATTCTGAACATATGTTATGATTTCCTAATATGAAACCAGACCCCTTGCACTAAGTAGTGACCACTGCCAAAACGATCCTTTCACTCATATTGTGGGTTGCAGAGATTCCCCAATGTCATATTACTTTTCTGTTATACAGAGAAGTGCTCTCACTAAATTCCTTGGCCCCTTCAATCCATTTATGTGCAGTAAATGAGTTAGAAATCTATACCTAACTTTCTAATAATTAGTTATATTTTAAGTATTATATGTGCTCTGCCACATAATCTGACACTCTCAAACCATATAAAAGTGCTGGCTGCTTCATAGTGGGTTCAAGCCAACTTGTTCAACTTTTAATGGGTAAGTTCCACAAGACATTCCTTAAAGGGATATTCTGGGTTCAAAATTTTACATAGGGAAACATAAGATTATGCTTCTAATATACTTCAAACGAAGCATTTCTAATGGGTCAGTGGATAAATACAGATATCTGTTTGGCATTGCACCATGCAGGCCTGGAATGTCCCAAGGTTAATCTGTGGCTTTTGCTGAGGTACAGTGCTACATTTGGCTTTAGTATCAGAGGTGAAAACCTTGGTTGGATTTTTTCACTATTTAGGCACGAGGAGAAAAATCTTTAGGTCACCTTGTGACAAATTGGTAACTGTCAAGGGAGTAGGGCTAAAGGAAACATACTTTGATGGTGGGATGTGACAGATGGTATTCCCAAAGATCTGAACTGGGCCTTCAGCATTTCACCATATATATCAGTGGCCCATATTTTCTGGTGGTAATGATGGCAAAACTGTCAACTTCCCTTGTCATTACTCCACTGAAACTGACAGCAACTTTGGGAGCCCACACATGCACAGAATAATCCAGAAATCCAGAAGTTGTTGTCACTGATTCTACGCTACTCCAAAGGGTGCATTTTTGAGATCCCCCTCGAGTGCAATCCCTTAGCAATCAGTGAACTGACAAAAATTCAATTTTTATGCTGTTATGTTCCCTGTAAAAACCTTAAAAAAGTAACACCTTGTTGAATAAGGTGTAACAGGGTGTTTAACACTGTATTAAATTCATGCTTACTGCTGAACACTCTTACTGGCCCGGATAAACTAATCTTATATTTGTGGAATGTCACATTTCTTCATTATGTTTAAAAAATTCCATGTATTTTTAAAATAATATTTGTAAGTATGTTTATGATATTTTAGCTTCTATCTTAACCCAATCATAATCATTTAGTTCACTGTCTGAAAATTTAAATTAAAAAGTGAGGGATAATTGGTGTTTTTTACTTCCTGATTTTCTGTCTGTGAAAGTACTTCAATGTGATTGGAAATCACCTTGACCTGGTGCCAGATTTAAACTGTTGTCGGGAAAGGGGAAATCCAAACCACAGAGATCACTAGATCTTTGTGGGCAGCTTTCTTTGAGGTGGGTGATGAATGCCGTTGCTTTTCTCCTGACCATAAAATCCAAACCAATGAATTAGATGAAGGAATGGAAAGTTGTATATCCATATTTGCAGATGACACTAAGTTAGAATGCACAGTAAGTTGTGTGGATACATTAAGACATTACAAAACATCATTGACAGATTAAATAAGTGGGGAAAACTGGAAAATGGAGTTTAATGAGAAGAAGTGTGAGGTCATCCACTTTGGATCCAAGACTGATTTTATTAAAGGCGGGAGACTAGGAACGGTGGAATAACAAAGTGATTTGAATGTCAAGGTACACAAATCACTAAAAGTAGCAGCACGGGTAAAAAAATCACCAAAAGGGCAAATGGAATATTGGCCATTACCTCAAGGGGATTCAATGGGGAGAAAGTAATCCTTCAGTTGTATAGAGCCTTTGTCAGATTCCATCTGAGAACTGCATTCAGCTCTCACCACACCTCAGGAAGGATATATTGGCCTTGGAGGGAGTACAGTGCAAATTTATCAGAATGATATTGCAGCTGAAAGGGTTGAAATATGAGGACAGGTTGCATAGACATGGTTTGTATTCCCTAGTGTTTAGATAGTTGAGGAATGATTTAATTGAGGTGTTTAAGAGGATAAAGAAATTATTTAGTGCAAGGAGAGAGAAGCTATTTCCTCTGATGGGGGAATTCAGAACAAGGGGGCAAAATCTTAAAATTAGGCCATTGAGATGTGAAATCAAGAAGGCCTTTTTCACACAAAGGGTAGTGGAAATCTGGAACACTCCCAAGCATGCTGTCAAATGCTGTGTCAGTTGAAGTTTTCAAGACAGAGTGGTAGATTTTTGTTCGGCAAGGATATAGAGCGATATAAATCAAAGGTGAGTAAATGGATTTGAGGTACAGATATAATAGAATGGCGGAAATGGCTTGCTTCTGTTCTTATATTTCTATGTATCAGCAGGGCTTTCATTCCCAATTGCCATCCCGTGTCTGCTGCTGAAAAATGCAAGTCAGTCGATATCAGAATAGAGCATGATAAAGCTTCAGTTTGATCTATCACATGGTCAAAGAACCTGCTGGTATTCACTGTCTAGTTTAGGTAACAGGAGGCTTTTGGTGTCTGGGGAACCATACCTTATGTGATTACCTTCAGGGGAGGAAATAATTAATAGAAAAAGATGTCTCAGAGTTCAAATGCTTTCTTCATCCCTTTTATAGAACATAATTAAATATTGGATGGGTCTGGATGTTGTGGTGCATTGTTGAGAGTTAAAATGTATGCTGGAAACTAAAGACATTTCCTGAAACGGAAAGAACTTACTTGAGGGTAGCATAAAATGGCAAGCTGGTTACAAGCACTTCAATTCAGTTCAATTTGCCAGAACTAACAATGTAATTCTGCTAATTCAAAAAAGTTTTGGAGTCACACACTTTGTATAATAACTCCCGAGATGGTAATCCACAAACCAGCTGTCAACATTGGAGAAATATA
Organism: Heterodontus francisci; assembly: GCF_036365525.1. Classification (NCBI taxonomy): domain Eukaryota; kingdom Metazoa; phylum Chordata; class Chondrichthyes; order Heterodontiformes; family Heterodontidae; genus Heterodontus; species Heterodontus francisci. The sequence continues at coordinate 79,088,509 of NC_090373.1, forward strand.
AGGAATGCAAAATTATTTATTAAGGAGATGCATTTATAGTTAAAAGTGACATATATCAACTTAGGCTACATTTTAAAACCAAAATCAGTAATGACAGTCATTTCTGGATAATGTATGCAGCCCATAGCTTCTATAAGAGTAACTGAGTGGAATAAGAAAACATCAACATGGGTACATTAGAGAAATCATTTTCTCTTTTTATATTCTTATTTGAAAATGTTGTGGGAGCTCAGCTCTGGTTAAAATGTAAGAACAATCAAATATGAAAAAATGCCTTTGTGCAGTTACAACTGGCATTCACACTGAGGTATCACTGGAAGTCGGCTTGTCTGGGGCCATCAAAGAAAATAAACGTTGGGTGGAATATCCACACGGGCTTTCCAGTTCTCCCATTACACTGTTTCTCCAGGGATTCTGCTGATCTGCTGCTAAAGTTAGAGTGGGAAAATGGAAGACCCCTGCCCTATGAAATTTACTGCCACTTACATTTACTAGGAATATAAGAACATAAGAAATAGAAGCAGGAGTAAACCGTTCGCTCCCTCAAGCCTGCTCTGTCTTTCAATGCAATCATGACTGATTTTCTTCCTCAACTCCACTTTTTTGCCTGCTCCCCATATAGCTAGATTTCCTAAGAGATCAAAACTCTATCACTTTCAGTCTTGAATATACTCAACGATGGAGCATTCACAACCCTCTGAGTGAAGAAATTTCTCCTCATCTCAGCCCGAAATGATCGACCCCTTATCCTGAGACTGTGCCCCTGTGTTCTAGATTCCCCAACCAGGGGAAACAACCTCAGTATCTACCCTGTCAGGGCTCTTCAGAATTTTGTATGTTTCAATGCGTTCTTCTAAACTCCAGAGAATATAGACCCAATTTACTCAGTCTCTCATCATAGGACAACCCTCGCATCCCAGGAACCAATCTAATGAGCCTTCGCTATACCTCCAAGGCACTATATCCTTCCTGAGATATGGAGACCAAAACTACGCACAGTACTCTAGGTATGGTCTTGCAATTGTAGCGAGACTTCTTTATTCCTGTACTCCAATCCCTTTACAATAAAGGCCAACATGCCATTTGCCTTCCTAATTCCTTGTACAAATACACTCAAATCCCTCTGAATATCAACCTTTAAAAATGTTTCACGCCTTTTAAAAAAAAAATCTGCTTTTCTATTCTTATGACCAAAGTGAGTAACCTCACACGTCCCCACATCGTACTCCATCTGCCATCTTGTTCCCCACTCACTTATCCTGTCTATATCTCTTAGCAGTCTCTGTGTCCTCCTCACAGCTTACATTCCCACCTAGCTTTGTATCATCAGCAAACCTAGATACATTACTCTCTGTCTCTTCACCTAAGCCATTAATATAGATTGTAAATAACTGAGACCCCAGCACTTGTGACACTCTGCTAGTTACAGCCTGCCAACTTGAAAATGGCCCGTTTACCCCCACTCTTTGCTCCCTGTCCATTAACCAATCCTCTATCCATGCTAATAAATTACCCCCAACTCCATGAGCCCTTATCTTGTGTATTAGCTTTATCTAATGCCTTTTAGAAATCTAAGTATACTACATCTGCTAGCTCCCCTTTATCTACACTACTAGTTACATCCTCAAAAAACTCTAATAAATCTGTCAAACATGATTTCCTTTTCAGAAAACCATGTTGAGTTTGATCATACTGATTTTCTAAGTGCATTGTTAAGACTTCCTTAATAATAGATTCCAGCATTTTCCTGACGACTGCTGTCAGGCTAACTGGCCTGTAGTTCCCAGTTTTCTCTCTCCCTCTTTTTTTGAATAGTGGAGTTACATTTTGCTAACTTCCAATCTACTGGGACCATTCTAGAATTTAGGGAATTTCAGAAAATCACAAACAGTGCATCCACTATCTCTGCAGCTACCTCTTTTAGAACCTAGGATGTACGTCATCAGGTCTTGAGGATTTTGAAAGCTTTTAGTATCTTAAGTTTCTCCAATACGTTGTCCCTGCTGATATTAAATACCTTAAGTTCCACACTCTTATTAGCTCATTGGTTACCCTCTATTTCAGTTATGTAATTTGTGTCTTCTACTGTGAAGACAGAAACAAAATATTTGTTCAATGTCTCTGCCATTTCCTCATTCCCCATGATAATTTCTCCTGTCTCTGCCTCTAAGGGACCAATGTTTACTTTAGCCACAGCCCTTTTAAAAGCTCTTACAATCTGCTTTTATATTCCTGGCTAATTTACTCCCATATTCTATATTTTCTCTTTTTATCAACTTTTTGGTCACCCTTTACTGGTTTCTAAAACACTCCCAATCCTCAGGGTTACTACTATTACTTGCAACATATAAGCTTCTGCTTTTAATCCAGTCCTATTCTCAACTTCCCTAGTAAGCCACATATGGATCTTTCTTGCTGAGTTTGTTTTTTAATGGAATGTATTCTTGTTGAACATTTTGAATTGTTTCCTTAAATGTTTTTCACGATTTATTTACCACCATACCTTTTAGTCTCTTACCCAATCGACGTTTGCCAGCTTTCCAATTTATTATAGAATTCAATTGTATTATGATCACTTTTTCCCAGATGATCTTTTGCTATGAGATTACTAATTAAACCTGCCTCATTGCACAATATTAGATCTGAGATAGCTCTATCCCTTATATTGTTTCAGGAAACGGTCACAAAAGCATTCTACAAAGTCATCTTCCAGACTCCCTTTGCTAATTTGAATTCTCCAGTCTATCTGAAGATTAACATCCCCCACAATTATTACATTGCCTTTGTTATTTCTCACTTAATGCTCTGTCAAACAGTATAATTACTGTAAGGGGGCCTATAAACTACTCCCACTAGTGTTTTCTGACCCTTGTTATTCCTAATCTCCACCCATACTGATACTACTTTCTGATCTTCAGATCCAAGATCCTTTGTCACTGCTGTCCTTATGTCATCCTTTATTATCAGGGCTACTCCTCCTTTTCCATTCTGTCTGTCTTTTCAAAATATTGTGAACCATGAAATATTATTTCTCAACTATGGTCACCTTGTAACCATGTCACTGTAACAATGATTAGATTGCAACCATTTATCTCTATTTGTGCCACTAGTTCATCTACCTTATTATGAATGCTTTGTGCATTCAGATATAGAGCCTTCAATTTTTTTTAACCACCATCTTTGTATGGACCATATTCGCTGATGGACTACTACTGTTAAACTTTCTGTCCCTTCCTGTCCCACTCTGCTTGCCATTACCCAACTTGCTCCACTGCTCTATTGCCTCCACATTTATCTTTAGATTTCTAAATCTCTCTTCACCTGACTCCTCCCTCACCTCTTTTAATTTAAATCCCTATCCACAGCCCTAGTTATACGATTCGCCAGGACACTAATCCCAGCCTGGTTTAAGTGGAGAATATCCCAATGGAACAGTTCTATCTTTCCTGCGCATTGGTTCCAGTGCCCCATGAATTAAAACCCCCTCTTCCCACACCAATCTTTGAGCCATGCATTTAATTCTCTAATCTACTTGCCCCTATGTCAATTGGTGCATGGCTGAAGTAACAATCCAGAGATTATTAACTTTTTAAGTTCTGCATTTCCATTTGGACCCCAACTCCTCAAACTCCCTCAGCAGAGCATCATTCCTAGTTTTACTTATGTCATTGGTTCCTACGTGGACCACGACAACGGAACCCTCCCTCTCCCACTCCAAGTTCGTCTCCAGCCTCAAGGAGATGTCTCTAAATCTGGCAACGAGCAGGCAACACAACCTTCAGAACTCCCAGTCACATCTGCAGAGAACAGTATTTATCTCCTTGACTATACTGCCCCCCATCACTACCACATTCCTTTTCATTCACCCTGTTTGAGTGACTTCCTGCACCATGCAGCTATGGTTAGTTTGCACATCCCTGCTGAAGTCCTTGTTTTCATCCACACAGGTAGCAAGTACCTTGTAGCTGTTGGTATAAGTCAAAGGCTGAGGCTTCACCATCACTACGTCCTGGATCCCTATATCTGCCTGATTTGAGGTCAGACCCTCCAGTCCCTAACTGTTAACCAACTTAACCTAAGGGGTGTGATTGCCTGTTGGAACATGGTGTCCAGGTAACTTTCCCCTCCTTGATGCTCCTCAATGTCTGCAGTTTGGACTCCAGCTCAACAACTCTGAGTGAAGTTGCTCACGCTGCAAGCACTTATGCAGATATGGTTGTCCGGGATTGCAAAGCTTTCCACAAATGCCCACATGTTACAGTCACAGCACACCACCTGCCCTGCCAGGTCTGTCTAACCTTATTTATTTATTTAATTAGTTAACTAGTTACTAATTTGGTAAAGTAAAGTAATAGCAAGTTACAGGACTGAATTTTACCAGACCTCTGGAGTCAGGCTGGGAGGCAGGAGGGCTCGAAAAATAGCTTGGGGACAAAAGAAGAATACTCAGCAGCTACTGGAGGTAGAACAAAAAAGAATAAAAAAACAGCAGCTCCATCCCCCTCTGCAGAGAGTTCCCACTTGCACCAAATTCCCAACTTTAGCACTCAGTTTACAAAACACTCTCTTCCTTAATCACTCTGTGTGTGGCAAACACTTAGAGAGTCAACTTATGCAGAGAGCTTATGACTCACACCCAAATCAGAACTGCAAAGTCGATTTCTTGCTACAGTAATTAACACTTATTCGAGTAACCACTTTCAGCTCATTGACAGTTAACTGCCACTGCCACTGTGAACTAGATATCTGAACTAGCTTGCAGTTTCTTTTGCAGTTTTAAAGTTCTTAGTCAAATTCTAAATGTTAGTTTAAATTACTGATCCATCATCCATCAATATTGGCGACCACGCTCTGGAAGTGGTTCAAGAGTTCACCTACCTAGGCTCAACTATCACCAGTAACCTGTCTCTGGATACAGAAATCAACAAGCGCATGGGAAAGGCTTCCACTGCTATGTCCAGACTGGCCAAGAGAGTGTGGGAAAATGGCGCACTGACACGGAACATTAAAGTCCTAGTGTATCAAGCCTGTGTCCTCAGTACCTTGCTCCATGGCAGCGAGGCCTGGACAACGTATGTCAGCTAAGAGCGACGTCTCACTTCATTCCATCTTCGGAGCCTCCGGAGAATACTTGGCATCAGGTGGCAGGACCGTATCTCCAACACAGAAGTCCTCGAGGCGGCCAACATCCCCAGCTTATACACACTACTGAGTCAGCGGCGCTTGAGATGGCTTGGCCATGTGAGCCGCATGGAAGATGGCAGGATCCCCAAAGATACATTGTACAGCGAGCTCGCCACTGGTATCAGACCCACTGGCCGTCCATGTCTCTGCTTCAAAGACATCTGCAAATGCGACATGAAGTCCTGTGACATTGATCACAAGTCGTGGGAGTCAGTTGCCAGCGTTCGCCAGAGCTGGCGGGCAGTCATTAAGGCGGGGCTAAAGTGTGGCGAGTCGAAGAGAATTAGCAGTTGGCAGGAAAAAAGACAGAAGCGCAAGGGGAGAGCCAACTGTGTAACAGCCCCGACAATCAAATTTTTCTGCAGCACCTGTCGAAGAGCCTGCCACTCTAGAATTGGCCTTTATAGCCACTCCAGGCGCTGCTCCACAAACCACTGACCACCTCCAGGCGCTTACCCATTGTCTCCCGAGACAAGGAGGCCAAAGAAGAAGTTTAAATTACAGCTTGAGAAATACTCACCAGAGATTCCACCACATTCCTGACTTTATCACACAGTTTACGAAATAACCTGTTCCCCAAATCACTCTGTACTCCACACCTAAATAGGAGTACCATGTCAGGCATCAAACATAATTGTTATGGGTGATTTCTGTTGATCAGGGATAAATTGGGTTGTTTATAATGGAAGAAAAGAGGTAAAAATATGTCTCTGGATCTGATTTTTTTTATTCATTTGTGGGATGTGGGCATCGCTGGCTAGGCCAGCATTTTTTGCCCATCCCTAATTTCCCTTCAACTGAATAGTTTGCCAGGCCATTTCAGAGGGCAATTAAGAGTCAACCACATTGCTGTGGGTCTGAAGTCACATGTAGGCCAGACTAGGTAAGGACAGCAGATTTCCTTCCCTAAAGGACATTAGTGAACCAAATGGGTTATTTACAACAATTGACGATGGTTTCATGGTCACCAGTAGACGAGCTTTTAATTCCAGATTTATTAATTGAATTCAAATTTCACCATCTGCCATGGTGGGATTTGAACCCATGTCCCCAGAGCATTAGCTGGGCTCTGGATTACGAGTCCAGTGACAATTATTGATTATAGAATTCAAATAGTCATAACCGAGAAGGAAGAGGCAACTCTGCTTAACAACCAAAGAAAGTAGAGAAGGTCATGCTCAAAAGAAAACAACAATATCAATATGCTCTGATGCAGTTCCGATGAAGGGTCACTGACCTGATACGTTAACTCTGCTTATCTCTCCACAGATGCTGCCAGACCTGCTGAGTATTTCCAGCATTTCTTGTTTTTATTTCAATATGCTCTACTCACTATCCAAGGCCGCAAACAGTCCTTTCAGGTGAAGCAGCGATTTACTTGTACTTCTTTCAATTTGGTATACTATATTTGCTGCTCACAATGTGGTCTCCTCTACACTGGGGAGACCAAACACAGAACGGGTGACCGCTTTGTGGAACACCTCCGCTCAGTCCGAAAGCATGACCCCGAGCTTCCGGTTGCTTGCCATTTCAACACACCAACCCCCCCACCACACCACCTCCCCCCCCCCCCCCCCCTCCACCGCTCTCATGTCCACATATCTGTTCTGGGCTTGCTGCTGTGTTCCAGTGAACATCAACGCAAGCTCGAGGAACAGCATCTCATTTATCAATTAGGCACGCGACAGCCTACTGGACTGAACATTGAGTTCAATAATTTCAGAGTGTGATGGCCCCCCTTTTTATTTCTAGCTATTTTTTCTTTTTTCTTTTTATTTTATGTTTGTTTGTTTCATCATTCTTTTTTTTACCATGTGCGTGCCCACTGTTTTTTTCTTGTTTGTGTTTTGGGCCAGGGCTGTTCATTTTTCTGTCAATTAACACCCTCTCTGCACTAACGCTTTGTCTTTCAGCACACCATTAACATACTGTTTGCCTTTGCTCCATGACCTTCTGGTCAGATATTCTCTGTGACCCTCTGTCCTATCAATACCTTGCCTTTTGTTATTTTTTGCCCACCCCACTTTATTTGCCTTAAACCTATTACATTTCTAACATTTGCCAGTTCTGATGAAGGGTCACTGACCTGAAACGTTAACTCTGCTTCTCTCTCCACAGATGCAGCCAGACCGGCTGAGTATTTCCAGCATTTCTTGTTTTTATTTCAGATTTCCAGCATCTGCAGTATTTTGCTTTTATTTTAGTGTTTAATTCACTGCCACTTCTCTTCCAGCAATGCCTACCTTGAAGAAGTTCTGCTCTTCTCTCCGATGGGATTTTCATTTGTCTCTTTTACCTTGTTCATCTATTTCCCTCCTGGTGTTTGATAAAGTATCTACCAAAACTCATTTTCACAGCCACATCTCCTTCCTCAGCGACTGTTTCCGGCTCCTACTTATTCCACGAGGATTCCAACTAAAGTTTCATCCTTCATGTTTAGAATCTACGCAGGGTTACAGGTATCTCAGAGAAATACAATGTTCCTCGGACTGCTGTTGTCACCGCATCCTGAGATCCACAATCAGTTCCATGCACCGCCACATATACACACTGGACCTCTCTCTCCAGAAGCACTGCCTCACCTTATCTCAAAGCTGTTCTACTCCGCAGTTTCATTTCATCCTTCGTCTTATCTGATGCATTAACAAGAAACTTTTTATCTTCCTTTCAGGTGTTAAGGAACGCAAACTCCAGCAGCTGATGGGGCTAATGCCCCTCCAGATCCTTCTTCCCCTTCACTTCCCTCTGACCCCACCCCTTCTGATCTGACTCCTTGCCGTGTATTCACTATACCCTCTGACCTTCCCCTCTCTGATGCTGAACGTTCTGTACTCAGCAAAGGAATCAGTTTTATCCCCTCAATGAATTTCACGCTCGGCATGACGTTGAACTCTTCTTCTGTCGTCTTCGCCTCTGGGCTCACTTCTTTGACTAGGAGTCCTCCCCCCGACCAGTGGACCCATTCACCTGGCTCCAGCATTCTCCCTCTACCTGGATCCCTCCATCTGGCCTCTTACCCGCTCTTGATCTTTTCATTGAAAACTGTCGGTGAGACATCGGCCGTCTCAATTTTTCTACCCCCCTCACTCACTCTAACCTGTCTCCCTCTGAACTTGCTGCCGACATTGTCAACAAACCTGCAGGCAAGGGTGGTGCTGTTGTTGTCTGGCGTACCAAACTCAACCTTGCAGAGGCTGAGCACCAACTCTCAGACACTTCTTCCTACCTCTCCCTGGACCATGACCCCACCACCCAACATCAAGCTACTGTCCACAGGACTGTCACTGACCGCATCTCCTATCAGCATTCCAAAGGGATCGTTCCCTCAGCAACACCCTGGTCCATTCCTTCATTACCCCCACCACCTCGTCCCCTTCCCATGGCACCTTCCCATGCAATCGCAGGAGGTGTAATACTTGCTCTTTTAGTTGCTCTCTCCTCGCTATCCAAGGCCCCAAACACTCCTTTCAGGTGAAACAGTGATTTACTTGTACGCCTTTCAATTTAGTATACAGTATTTGCTACTCACAATGTTGTTTCCTCTACACTGGGGAGACCAAACACAGACTGGGTGACCACATTGTGGAACACCTCCGTTCATTCTGAAGCATGACCCCGAGCTTCCGGTTGCTTGCCATTTCAACACACCCCCCCTGCTCTCATAGCCACATATCTGTCCTGGGCTTGCTGCAGTGTTCCAGTGAACATCAACGCAAGCTCGAGGAACAGTATCTCATTTACCGATTAGACACACTACAGCCTGCCGGACTGAATATTGAGTTCAATAATTTCAGAGCATGACAGGCCCCCCCCCTTTTTATTTCTAGTTATTTTTTCTTTTTTCTTTTTATTTTATGTTTGTTTGTTTTATCATTAGTTTTTTTTAACCATTTATCATTTTTCTGTCAATTAACACACTCTCTGTACTAACGCTTTGTCTTTCAGCACACCATTTGCTCCGTGACCTTCTTGTCAGTTATTCTCTGTGACCCTGTCCTAGCAACACCTTCCCTTTTGTTATCTCTTGCCCCACCCTCGCTTTATTTGCTTAAAACCTATTACATCTCTAACTTTTGCCAGTTCTGATGAAAAGTCACTGACTTGAAACGTTAACTCTGCTTCTCTCTCCACAGATGCTGCCAGACCTGCTGAGTATTTCCAGCATTTCTTGTTTTTATTTCAGATTTCCAGCATCTTCAATATTTTGCTTTTATTATAACAATATCAATATGGTTACATACAAACATGAGAACATATGAATTTGGAGCAAGAATAGGCCACTCGGCCCTTCGAGCCTGCTCCGCCATTCAATAAGTTCATGGCTGAACTGATTACTCCACATTTTCACCTACCCCCGATAACCTTCCACCCCCTTGAGTTTAAGATTAGGCTTACAACAGATAAAAAGAGGAATATAACAGAGACTCTCAACTTGGTAGGGCAGATTTCGAAGTTATACAAAGAGAATATTACGGATTGATTGGGTCACATTGTTGGAAGGAGTATGGAAGAAAAATGGGATATTTTCAAGAATATATTACAGCAAATATACGGTCATCATATACCACTGGGAAAGATCTCTTCGGCCCCTCCACTATCTCTGATTTCTTGTCAGATGTTCCAGTCTTAAATGAGCAGAAATGTCCTCCAACTAAACGTTGGGAAGATTAAAACCATGATCATTGATCTCTGCCACAAACATTGTTCCCTAACCACCATCTCCATTCCTCTCCTTGGCTAATATTTTGAGGTTGAATCAGTCTGTGCACAACCTTGGAATCCCATTTGAGCCTGAGATGAGCTTCTGACCACATATCTGTTCAAGACCATCTACTTCCACTTCCCTAACATCACCCATCTCTGCTCTCAGCTCATCTGCTGCTGAAGACCTCATCCATGGCTTTGTTATCTCTAGGTCTGACTGTTCTAATGCTTTCCTGGCCAACCTCCCATCTTCCACCCTCCATGAAATTGAACTCATCCAAAACATTGTTGCCTGTATCCTAATTTGCACCAATACCCATTCACCAATAACCCTTGTGCTCTGTCCTCTATTGGCTTCCAGTTTAGCAATACCTCAACTTTAAAATTCCTATGCTTGTTTCCAAATCCCTCCATGGCATCGACCTTCCCTATCTCTGTAATCTTCTTCAGCCTTACAAGTATCCAAGATCTCTGCACTCCTCCATTCTGGCCTCTTGTGCATCCCTGATTTTAATTGCTCCACCATTGGCAGCTGTGCCTTTACTGACTGGGCCCTAGGCTCTGGAATTCACTCTCTAAGCCTCTCTGCCTCTCCATTGCTCTCTCCTCCTTTAAGATGCTCCTTAAAACCTACCTTTGACCAAGCCTTTGATCACCTGCCCTAATATCTCCTGTGTCAAGTTTCAGTTGCTAACCCTCCTGTGAAGTGACTTGAGACATTTAACTATGTTAAAGGCTGTTCATAAATGCAATCTCTTCTTGTTTTATCTGTAGTAGTAGAAGTGGCAATGTAACATTTTGGGATTTTTACCTATTTGCCCTGGAATGGATTTTGTTTGAATTTAGGTTTTGCGATTGAAAAAAGGTATGATTTAGCTTACAAAGGGTTACCTCTTAGACAAAAACAAACCATTTCGAATGTTGATTAAGACAGTTCTTGGGCTAGAAAACCAGACAAGCCAGTCATTATAAACAGGTTAAGGTTGGTTGGCATCCTTCTGTCTACAAAAACTGATAGACACGTAGCAAACAATCCATTTAGGTGGGGTGTAGACATCATTCCGTTAAATCAACTTTCCCAGCATAGTTCACTGGATACATTCTGAAGCAGGTTGCACCCATTATATGTAGCAAGAGAGCTTAACTGAATAAACAATATTGGTGCTACAAGCTTCCACATGAAGGAGAAACGTTTTCATTCCAGATAATAATTTTGATTGGTATCTTAATGAACCAATCCTCAGCACCCGGGGCGGAAGTATTAGAAGTCAATCTTTTTTTCCTCTTCCTCAGGTGTAGCTGTCTGAGACAAAGAGAAGGGAGAGAGTTCTCTCTTGAGTCTGTCAGAGAAAGAGAAAGCAAGAGAAAGAGGAAGAGGTACAAACATGGATGGCCTGTAGCAAAGAAAATCAGGTTCCAGCTAAACTAGGTACAGCAAGTTTGGAAGTGGGTTCTAAATGTAAAGTGATAGAGCCTTACTATTGTTTTTGTATAGCATGAAGCACAGCAAGATGTAACGCATTTTAAAAGTGTATTCTGTTCAATCAGGTCAAGTAAAAACAAGCAGTCTGTTGTTCTACAATCAGCCCTGTGTCACTTGAGCATTTTTTTGTCTGCCTTTCAAAGAGACAAGTGAATGCTGTTGCTTTACATGTGAGATCATGGCATCCAGTGTGCACCAGGAGCTGGATTTTATCCAGTAAGCAGGACTGGGAGTGGAGGTGTGGGGGGATGAAAAATTGGGGCCGTCGGGCTTGCTCAAAATCCTGATGTCATGACGTTACTTCTGGATTTTGTTAGCGGTGGGAAAGCTCCAAGGTGTGTTGCTGCCTGGATGTGGCAGGACTGAAATTTAAATTGGTGAACAGCTAGTTAGAATGTATTTGCATTGAATTGAAGCCATTTTTATGGGGGACTTTACATTTAGTCAACGGCACACGGGGATCACATGCCTTCAGATCCTTGTCCATTTAAAGGTGGCAGCACCGAGGCGAGACCTCGGTGACGCTGTGGGAAAGCAGCCAGGGGAGCAGTGATAAGGCAAGAGGGGGGAGCGGATGCCATTGTTCGGCTGCAGTGCTGGACACTCTGCACAGATGGACTATATCGCCGGTACAAGGGCGGGGTGAGTGCAAACTCAGGTGCAAGGATCAGGTGGGTGCAGTCTCGGATGCTGGGCTCTCTGCAAGGGTGGGCACCAAGGGGAATTACTGTACATTCAGAGGGGAGTAGCAATGGGAAGGTCCCAAGGCAATTTCATCTCTTCCAGGACAGTGCACAGGAGGGGTAAAAATCAGTTGCCTTGCTGTGAAGCTCCAATGGGAGAGCAGTAGCAGCTGGCCATACCACGAAGGGCCTGTCCATGCCCAAAACTCGCCTCAGCTACCTCCAGATATCTAGATATCTGAACAACAGTGTCAGCGAACATAGTTGCTCTCCAGTCAGGCCGTCACCAACTTATGTGTCATGCCAGAGGACAAGCTGTGACCCAGAGGCTTCAGTGGACACCCAATGCCCGTGGCCCTGAAGATCACCATGCACTCAACGTCTACATGTCTGGCTCTTTCCAGGAATCAACTGGGGACATGTGTGGGGTGTCCCAGGCTACAGCCCACCACTGCATCAAGGAGGTGACCAATGCTTTGTTCAAGAGGGCCAGTGACTATGTGCAGTACCGAACCAATGCTGAAAATCTGGCAGAGAGGGCCATTGCATTCGGGGCCATCACTGGATTCTCCCAAATGCAAGGTGTTATCGACTACATGTGGCTATCAAGGCTCCCATGGAGTAGCCAATGGCCTTTAACAACAAGAAGGGCTTCCATTTCATCAACGTACAACTGGTCTGTGATCACTGAAAGTGTTTCCTGCAGGTGTGTGCCCGCTTCCCAGGAAGCAGTCATGATGCCTACATAGTTCGGCAGGCCACAGCTTTTCAGGCCCCTGCTCGACTTCAGGGATAGTTTCTCAGGGATAAGGGCTACCCATTGAAGAAATGGCTACTCACCCATGTGATGAACCCTCACACTGCAGCAGAGAGAGGCACAACACCTGCACTGGTCCACCCAGGCGACTATCAAGTAGGCCATTGGGCTGCAGAAAATGAGATTTCGGTGTCTCAATCGATCCAGTGGAGCCCTGCAGTATGCCCCGGCGAGGGTCTTGCGTATTATGGTAGTCAGCTGTGCTCTGCACAATCTAGCATTGCAGAGGTGGGAAGCCTTGCATGAAGAGGACACGATTGATGGGCCGTCGTGATCTGACAAGGAGGATTTGGAGGAGGCTACTGAGCAGGCAGCCCTGGATCTTACTTCCCTTGCACTGAAGTGTCATTGAGGAACACACAAGTGAAGCATGACACAAGCTCATAAATACCCTCTTCCTGTCACCATGATGGCCCCTCAAAGTGAACTCAATAAAGACTCACATCACTGTTTTCCACCTATTGTCTCTTTTCTATCTTACCCTTGTGCCTGGCACCCAACTTCATCAAGCTCTTTGACACATTTGAGATGCTGACCAAATGCCGCCTGTGCTTACACCATTGAGGAAGCCAGGGTGAAGGCTGCAACTCATAAGGCAGCAATGAAATTCTAAGCCATTTACAGTAACGAATCTGACATCTATTTATTAGCACAATTGCAGGAACCAATGCAAAGGTCACAATTAATACACCTGTGAAACCCCAAGTGCATCTAGGTGCACCTCTTTATACATGTTTGTGTGCTTCTATGTGGTGTGACCCCTGTGCTGGCAGCTGAGGTGGAGGCAGGCTGCTGTTCGACTGTCCCTTGGCTTGGGCTGACTTTGGCAAGCGTCCTCTGGCTGCCTGAAGCCTGTAAGGCCCCAGCTGGCAGATATGTTCCTGCACAGGTGCAGGAGCCTCCTCAGTTGTTGCGGCTAGTGGAGCTGGGCTCACTGGTGAAGGGGCTGAGGAGCTGCTATCCACACTCAGAGTGCCCTGAGGGGAGCCCCCAGCTGTGGAGGTCAGCCTCTCCTCCCTTTCAAGGCTCACTTGAACCTCACTGCTGGCTGGAGAAGACTCCAATCACCTCATCCTTCTCTCGCCTTGCCACTGCTGCATTGAGCTCATGGCCAAGGTGATGGTGTGCAGGTCTGTGTGCATCTGTGGGATCTGGCTCTCCATCAGGTTTGCCAACCTGGCAGCAGTCATGGCATCATCCGCTCATGGCAGCGCATTGCCACTGGCAGCTCCACCAGACGTTGCCTTACCTCTCTCTGCAACTCCAGCATGCCCTGTGCTGCCGGCACCAAAGGCTGATCATCAGCCTGCGACTCAGCATGGGCCTAGGCACCCACAGTCCTCCAACTGTCAATGGCCTCGGCTGTCTCAGCCTCAGCCAGCTGCTTGGGTGTGTGTGCGGTGCTCTCACCAGATTATGACCCTGATTCTACAGCTAAGTGGAAACTCACCAAGGTGTAAGTATCTGCGCTGCTGGAGGATGCAGGTGAATGATGTGACGGTGCATCCTCTGACTGTTCCGCCTCCTTCTTAGACATTGCCAACAGGCCCCCATCCCAGCAGTTGAACTTGCCTCCGAAGTGCCATAACCTGCATGAGAGAACACAAACATTGGTGGCTTAGGTCTCATGCCAACCATGTGTGATGTGGATCTCCAGAAGTGCCGTGGAGGACACATGAACACAATGTCTCCTCACTCTCTTGTGTCTCACCGTCCATGATTGCTTGGCTGCTCTGGGCCCCCACTAGCTCCAGAGCCTTCTCCTCAGCCAGGGTCAGAGCACGTACGTCAAGGATCCCACCGCCAGTCCTTGATTTCTCCCTGGTGTTATCAGTCTGTTTCTCCTGCAAGCGGAAAATGGGGGTCTACTAAATGGCTCCTCACCACATCTGCTCTCAGGGGATGTAATGGGTGTGAGCTCTGAAAGCAGGTGGCCTGTTGCTGAGATGCAGCCATGCATCTGCCAGGATGTGGTGATGTCTCACCTCTTTATCACTACCTTTGTGGTCACTCTCTCCCCATGGTGCTCTCCCTCCCACGTAGCCACATGCAAGCCCCAAGGAGGAGATGGATATGGAGAACTCACCTTTGCAGAGCGAAGAAGGTCATTGACCTTCTTGTGGCAATGGAGCCAGTTCTGGTGAATGATCCCACAGCTGCTGACCTCCTCTGCGATCTCCAACCAGGCATACTTGGTCAGGGGAGAAGATCTATTCTTGCCATTCCCTGGAAAAAGGAGGTCTCACCTTTCCCTTGCAGCCTACAGGGGATCTCAAGGATGGCATTATTAACTGTGGGGACACCCTGTATCTTGCTTCAGATATAGTCCAAGGTGACTCCCACTCCGTCTGGTCAGTCCGCAGTCCTGGTGCAGGGATGCAGGGACGTGTGAGAATCACAGCAGTGATAGACAGGGGTTCCAGGAGTTACAGCAGTAGCAGTGATAGATGGGGGCTCCAGGAGTTACAGCAGCAGCAGTGATAGAGTGGGGTTCCAGGAGTTACAGCAGCAGCAGTGATAGACAGGGGTTCCAGGAGTTACAGCAGCAGCATTGATAGACAGGGGTTCCAGGAGTTACAGCAGCAGCAGTGATAGAGGGGGGTTCCAGGAGTTACAGCAGCAGCAGTGATAGACAGGGGTTCCAGGAGTTACAGCAGCAGCAGTGATAGACAGGGGTTCCAGGAGTTACAGCAGCAGCAGTGATAGAGGGGGGTTCCAGGAGTTACAGCAGCAGCAGTGATAGACAGGGGTTCCAGGAGTTACAGCAGCAGCAGTGATAGAGGGGGGTTCCAGGAGTTACAGCAGCAGCAGTGACAGACAGGGGTTCCAGGAGTTACAGCAGCAGCAGTGATAGAGTGGGGTTCCAGGAGTTACAGCAGCAGCAGTGATAGACAGGGGTTCCAGGAGTTACAGCAGCAGCAGTGATAGAGGGGGGTTCCAGGAGTTACAGCAGCGGCAGTGATAGACAGGGGTTCCAGGAGTCACAGCAGCAGCAGTGATAGGGGGTTCCAGGAGTTACAGCAGCAGCAGTAATAGACTGGGGTTCCAGCAGTTACAGCAGCAGCAGTGATAGAGGGGGGTTCCAGGAGTTACAGCAGCAGCAGTGATAGACAGGGCTTCCAGGAGTTACAGTAGCAGCAGTAATAGACAGGGGTTCCAGGAGTTACAGCAGCAGCAGTGATAGACAGGGGTTCCAGGAGTTACAGCAGCAGCAGTGATAGACAGGGGTTCCAGGAGTTACAGCAGCAGCAGTGATAGAGGGGGCTTCCAGGTGTTACAGCAGCAGCAGTGATAGAGGGGGCTTCCAGATGTTACAGCAGCAGCAGTGATAGAGGGGGCTTCCAGGTGTTACAGCAGCAGCAGTGATAGACAGGGGTTCCAGGAGTTACAGCAGCAGCAGTGATAGACAGGGGTTCCAGGAGTTACAGCAGCAGCAGTGATAGAGGGGGCTTCCAGGAGTTACAGCAGCAGCAGTGATAGAGGGGGCTTCCAGGAGTTACAGCAGCAGCAGTGATAGACAGGGGTTCCAGGAGTTACAGTAGCAGCAGTGATAGACAGGGGTTCCAGGAGTTACAGCAGCAGCAGTGATAGAGGGGGGTTCCAGGAGTTACAGTAGCAGCAGTGATAGACAGGGGTTCCAGGAGTTACAGTAGCAGCAGTGATAGACAGGGGTTCCAGGAGTTACAGCAGCAGCAGTGATAGAGGGGGGTTCCAGGAGTTACAGTAGCAGCAGTGATAGACAGGGGTTCCAGGAGTTCCAGTAGCAGCAGTGATAGACAGGGGTTCCAGGAGTTACAGCAGCAGCAGTGATAGAGGGGGGTTCCAGGAGTTACAGCAGCAGCAGTGATAGACAGGGGTTCCAGGAGTTACAGCAGCAGCAGTGATAGAGGGGGCTTCCAGGTGTTACAGCAGCAGCAGTGATCGAGGGGGGTTCCAGGTGTTACAGCAGCAGCAGTGATAGAGGGGGCTTACAGGTGTTACAGCAGCAGCAGTGATAGAGGGGGCTTCCAGGTGTTACAGCAGCAGCAGTGATAGAGGGGGCTTCCAGGTGTTACAGCAGCAGCAGTGATAGACAGGGGTTCCAGGAGTTACAGCAGCAGCAGTGATAGACAGGGGTTCCAGGTGTTACAGCAGCAGCAGTGATAGAGGGGGCTTCCAGGTGTTACAGCAGCAGCAGTGATAGAGGGGGCTTCCAGGTGTTACAGCAGCAGCAGTGATCGAGGGGGGTTCCAGGTGTTACAGCAG
Organism: Heterodontus francisci; assembly: GCF_036365525.1. Lineage (NCBI taxonomy): Eukaryota > Metazoa > Chordata > Chondrichthyes > Heterodontiformes > Heterodontidae > Heterodontus > Heterodontus francisci. Next base: position 79,105,625 of record NC_090373.1, read on the forward strand.
CAGCAGTGATAGAGGGGGCTTCCAGGTGTTACAGCAGCAGCAGTGATAGAGGGGGCTTCCAGGTGTTACAGCAGCAGCAGTGATAGAGGGGGCTTCCAGGTGTTACAGCAGCAGCAGTGATAGACAGGGGTTCCAGGAGTTACAGCAGCAGCAGTGATAGACAGGGGTTCCAGGTGTTACAGCAGCAGCAGTGATAGAGGGGGCTTCCAGGTGTTACAGCAGCAGCAGTGATAGAGGGGGCTTCCAGGTGTTACAGCAGCAGCAGTGACAGAGGGGGGTTCCAGGAGTTACAGCAGCAGCAGTGATAGAGGGGGGTTCCAGGAGTTACAGCAGCAGCAGTGATAGAGGGGGCTTCCAGGTGTTACAGCAGCAGCAGTGATAGAGGGGGGTTCCAGGAGTTACAGCAGCAGCAGTGATAGAGGGGGGTTCCAGGAGTTACAGCAGCAGCAGTGATAGAGCGGGCTTCCAGGTGTTACAGCAGCAGCAGTGATAGAGGGGGGTTCCAGGAGTTACAGCAGCAGCAGTGATAGAGGGGGCTTCCAGGTGTTACAGCAGCAGCAGTGATAGAGGGGGGTTCCAGGAGTTACAGCAGCAGCAGTGATAGAGGGGGGTTCCAGGAGTTACAGCAGCAGCAGTAATAGACTGGGGTTCCAGGAGTTAAAGCAGCAGCGATAGTTACAGCAGCAGCAGTGGTCGAGAGCAGTTCAGGGGTTACGGCAGCAATGATAGAGGGGGGTTCTTGGAGTTACAGTGGCAGCGATAGTTACAGCAGCAGCAGTGGTCAACAGGAGTTCAGGTGTTACAGCAGCAGTGATAGACGGGGGTTCCAGGTGTTACAGCAGCAGCAGTGGTAGAGGGGGGTCCAGGAAGTGCAGCAGTAGACGGGGGAGACGGGGGAGACGGGGGTGGTGGTGCGTTCCAGCAGCAGTCCAGAGTCACTGCATCAGTGAAAGGCAGCATTACAAGCAGGGCTAGCAGTATTTAAAAGATGGTGACATCAGAGCCTCGTAGCCCACCCGCGTCATGCAATAGGATGGGTCACGCTCCTTGGTTATGTTAATTGGCCAGCCCCGCACATGTGACATGCGGCGACAGCACCCGCTTCTGGTGCCACTGCCGGGACCCGTGACGGACTGACAAAATTCTGCCCCAGCAGTCTATTGTTAAATCCAGGTCACACTATCATTTAATTAGACTTTGGACAATAGAAGTTCCTCCAGGTCATATGGTACAAAAGGTCCACTTACAGAAGTGACCAATGACTCTGAACCCAAGAGAATAACTATTTTACAGATTTTAATGCGCATCAAGTGGAGCAATTTGGATGAAAGAAAAGGAGAACTTTATATGAAATCACAAAGTAAATATGGGACAGAATTTCCACATGATTTCCAGACATCCTACTGTAACTTCAGCAGAACATTAGCCAGGACCTTGGGGAAATGGCATGAACAGCCATTTGCACCATTTTTCTGGGGTTTTCATTGATCTTCCACTGAAGTTGCAGCAGGAGATCAGGAAAATTCCATGCAAATTACTGGCATGTATTTATAGGAAACAGGTGATCAGAGATACATTAAAATATTTAAAAAGTTTGAAACAATGTAATTTTCATACAGTAAAATAAAAGCTAAATACTGCAGATGCTGGAAATCTGAAATAAAAACAAGAAATGCTGGAAATACTCAGCAGATCTGGCAGCATCTGTGGAGAGAGAAGCAGAGTTAATGTTTCAGGTCTGTGACCTTTCATCAAAACTAGCACATATTAGAAATGTGAAAACCTTTCAATACTAAGCAACATATGGCTGAGAGAATCTCTCCCAGCCTGCAGCCGCAGCCACCATAGTGATTACAATGTTGACACAGTTACAAGACTCCATAAAGAAATATTAAGGGTTAGAAGGACTGATTTCATCCGAGTGAACCTGGGAAATGCTCAGTTGCAAGGCACAAAGGAGAGGAAAAGAAATTGCAAACCTATGATGCTAGGTCTTCATCCCCTTTATATTTCCCAGAATTTCTGAGGCTTCCCCTGAGCACAAGCAGAGGGCCAGTGCCGAAATAGGCCTTAACCAATAGAAACCATGTCAATAAAGTGGGTTGGGTGGGGAGGGCGGTGGCATTCGCAGTTCTCCCAACTGGTTTCCCTCCAACAACGTTAGAAAAATGCCCATTTTGAGATGTGCCAAGAAAAAGTGGGTTCTCACCAGTACTCAGTCTCCCGCCAACCAGAGAGGCCGGGCAGCAAAGAGTAGAAGATCCACAGTAACTATTTTTGAGGGACTGTGATTAATGCAGGAGACTTTCTTTGTTGACATATTTCTGCTCCCATTTCCAGCTTTAAAGCCCTGCCAGAAGGCAGACCTGAACCAGGGGGATATCAGAGGTGGAATACTCTTTTAAAACCACGCATACAGACATATTCAGGTCATCATAGGTAAAAGAGCCATGTCATGAAGGGTCACTGACCTGAAACATTGACTCTGCTTCTCTCTCCACAGATGCTATCAGACCTGCTGAGTATTTCCAGCATTTCTTGCTTTTATTTCTAACAATTTTAAGTGGCTGCTGTTAAAATTGTCATAAACAATTTAACAAGCCATCGTGCCAACTTCAAATCCATCTGGTGGATCTCTATGTTGTGTCATTTATGAAAATGCTTCATAACCAAATTGGGACATATGTGACAAAAATAGACAATTGTTAATAAGACATTCCACTGAACAAGCTGCCAATCACAATAGTTTAATAATAGACTATCCACAAAAGGAAGGGAAAAAAATTCCAGATTGAAAGTATTTAAAGATGGTAGGACATCTCTAATGCAAATCCCAAATTGTATATTTTTAATTCTATTTAGCAATCTTAAAAAATGGCCTACGTGCCTTGTATCTGATCAATTGCTGTTCAATAACAATACTTCAGTGAACCTGAAATGAAAAATAAGTTCAAATACTCAGAATTACCCAGGAGATTAAAAATAAATTCCAACAAGCTTATTAGCAGGCTGAGGTGAATAGTCTATTAGTTGGAAGTGAGAATGAAAAATACTTTTTGTGAAGTAGCCTTGTAAATATGATGGGATTGGGGCAGAAAAGACTGAGAATTAGATTGTTCTTTGACTTAATTTAACAGGTGCCATCAATAAAATATGGTCTAGTTGTGAGTTCTAAAATTGGCTTAAACCTGTAAACTAGTAATCTGTGGGCAGGCATCAGAAAAACATAGCAATGAAAGGAACATAGGAGCAGGAGTAGGCCACTCAGCCCATCGAGCCTGCCCTGCTATTCAAAACAATCATGGCTGATCATCCTCTTCAATGCCTTTTTCTCCACACTATCCTCATATCCCTTTATGTCATTGGTATTTAGAGATCTGTCAATCTCTGATTTAAACATACTCAATGACTCAGCTTCCACAGCCCTCTGGGGTAGAGAATTCCAAAGTTTCACAACCCTCTGAGGAAAGAAATTTCTCCTCATCTCTGCATCTCTGTCTTAAGTGGCTTCTCCCTTATTTTGAAATTGTGTCCCCTGGTTCTCGACTCCCCAAGCAGTTGCCAGATTGTATTAAAAATCCCACCTGGTTCACTAGAACGTAGGAACATTAGAACAGAAGTAGTCCATTCATCTGTTTCAGCCTATTCTGCCATTCAATGGGATCATGGCTGATCTATATCCTTAATACTGTTGGCTAGCAAAAATCAATCAATCTCAGATAAAAAATTGTGGATTGAGCTAGCATCTACTGCATTTTTGTGGAGAGAGTTGCTTACCTCTACCACCCTTTGTGTGAAGAAGTGTTTCCTAACTTCTCTCCTAAATAGCCTGGCTCTGATTTCAAGTTTATGTCCCCTTGTCAGACTCTGCCAATAGAAGAAAACATTTCTATCTACCCTATCAATTTGTTTCAAAATCCTAAAAACATCTATCAAATCACCCCTTAACTTTTATATTCCAGAGAATTCAAGCCTAATTTATGTAATCTTTCCTCATAATCTAATCCTTGGAGCCCTGGTAACTTTCTGTGAATCTGCATTGCATTCCTTCCAAGGGCAATATATCCTTGCTAAAGTACAGTGCCCAAAACTGTACATAGTACTCCAGATAACTGCTAACCAGGGCTTGGTAGAGGTGTAGCAAAACGTTCTTTGTTTTTGTAACTGACCACTATATTTTAGTGATCTGTATACACACGGACCCTGCATTTTTTTGGACCACCATTTTATTTGTTGCCTGCATTGAAATCCATCTGCTGCAGTTTTGTCCACACACCTAATATATAAAAGTCTTTGTAATTTTATGCTCCTGTCTACACTATATACTATTCTTACAATCTTTTGCGCCATTGAAAAACTTGGATATATGTCTCTCTATTGGTATCGAAGTCATTAATAAATAAAGTGAATAGTTGAGGCCCCAGCCAAGATTCTTCTGAGAAGGGAAACAACTATCCTTATCTGGCCTGTCATACATTTGGCTCAGTCCCCCACTGCTCTAAATGCCCTTTGAAGTGGTCTAGCAAGCCACTGAGTTGTTCAATAGGAAGGTTCATCACCATCTCAGGGAAACTAGGGATGGACAATAAAAGTGGCTTTGTCAGGGTCATCTATATCCTGAGAACATATTAAAAAAATTAATTTGGTCTTTAACTATTTACAAAATGGTTGCTTTCAGCAAAAAGCATTTACTTTTATATTTAGCTGGCTGTGAACGGATGGCTAGTATGACAGAAATAAGCTTCAGTAAGTTGCCTTTTTTTCTGGAGTTTTTCTTTAGCACTATTTCATTAATGCTATTTCAACTAACCAGGTCAAGCTAAACATGACAGAATAAAAATATGAGCATTGGGTAAAGGGCATTTGGCCCAAGCAAGCCTGTTCCTTTTTGATAGATCTAGACACCTCTTCTCCTTTCTTCTTATCTTTCAGTTTTAATTGCCTTGATCACTATTTGCAGCGATGTTGTAGATGTTCATGAAGATTTCCAGGGATCAGTATTTCCACCAAAATCAACAATGTATTTTTAATGTATTTGCAATTTCTTTAGAAATACCAACCAGTAAAAATCTTCATCCACATATCTACAGTGTCATTACGCATAACAGCTAAAGAAATATTATTGTGTAATATTGATGTCGTTCCTTCCAAAATACCTCCTGTGTTCTTTAGGTGAATGTGATAGTTTAGCCTGCAGGCGTCTTGAATTCTGCAGTTTCATTCACCTGTCAGGAGGTTCACTTGAGTGACAGTAAAAAAAATGACTGCTGCAGTTCCCAGTTTGCTGAAGGATGCAAAGTGAATTGAAGAACTTGGCCTGCAGTTTTTATTCTCCACACAAATATCCAATGTGCTTTTGCCGGTCTGTTCAGACTAGATCAGGAACTTACTATATGCGGAATTGTGGACATGGCCGATTACCCATTAATGCCAACTCCATTTTGTTTAATTTTACCATTGTTCAGAATAGAACATTTGTCTTTTACATGCTTCAAAGTTTTCTATCTTCCAATCTATTCTGAATTCTGCAACATTTTTTGAAAGTATATATAGATGTATTATCTATCTATATTATATATCATATATAGATATCTTTGAGGCATGCAAGAACATGTTTACAGTAGTTTAATATACTATTATAAGTCACTTCAGCAAAGCACAATTCAAAAATCCTACATTTTGGTGTCAGCTGTGGCTCAGTTGGTAGCACACTCGCCTGTGAGTCAGAATGTTGTGGGTTAAATCCTACTCCAAGACTTGAGTACAAAAACCAAGGCTGTTAGAGGCACCATTTTTCCAATGAAATGTTAGACCGAGGCCTTCATCTATCCTCTCGGATGGATGTAAAAGATCCCATGGCACTATTTCCTAGTGGGAGTTATCCCTGGTGTCCTGGCCAATATTTATCCTTCAATCAACACCATAAAAATAGATTTTCTGGTCATTATCACATTGCTGTTGGTGGGAGCATGCTGTGTGCAAATTGGCTGCTGCATATCCTACATTACACCAGTGATTACACTGCAAAAGCATGTCATTGGCAGTAAAGTGCTTTGGGACATCCTGAGGTCATGAAAGATGCTCAAAAATGCATGCCTTTCAATTCTTTCCCTTATAAATTCAATTGATCTTTATCCAGAAAAACCATTCTTGAACCTATTTATATCACCTACTTCAATGGCCTTAACTGGTAAGCTATTGCACAACACTATTGCCTATGAGTGAAAAAAATTCTGCCTGACTTCCGTTCCTACTATGGTGTTTAATTGGATTACCCCTGAAAATGGGAGTGGGGACTGCGGTTTGTGATTAACTCACACCCATTCATTGCGCTGCAGTAAGTACGTTAAATTTCTGCTGCCTGCTGATTTACATGTTTGCTCCATGCAGCCAGCTGCACTGGTGCTGTTCAATGGCTGCACACAATAACAAGGAGGCCAGTATCACAGGAGTCTAATTTTACTTAAAAGCAATGTGCACCTCTTAAAGGGGAGATGCATTATGGCTGCAAGAAGTGGTGGGAGTCCATTGTGAACTGAATTTGAGCTGTAACATATTGAACAATGGCTGAACATGTAAGATAGCATGTACCAAGGTTTTCTGATAATGCACTGAAGGCCTTGGTGTAAGATGTGAAGAGAAAGAGAGGCATCCTATGTCTATAGGGAAGTAGGGGAGGTCAGGATGCCGTGGAGACAATGCTCAGGAGCCAGTGGGAATAAATAGTGGCAAAGGTCAACGACAGGAGTGTAGCTCCAAGAACACGGATGCAGTGTGGAAACAAGTTTAATGATCTGTCACGAATTGTCATGTTGTTCAGCAGGGAGAGACAAAGCGCAGAAGAGCAATAGTTACAGGGGACTCTATAGTCAGGGGCACAGGTAGGTGCTTCTGTGGACGTGAAAGAGACTCCAGGATGGTATGTTGCCTCCCTGGTGCCAGTGTCAAGGATGTCTCTGAATGGGCAGGGTGCATTCTGAAGGGGGAGGGTGAACAGCCAGAGGTTGTGGTACACATTGGTACGAACGACATAGGCAGGAAGAGTGACGAGGTCCTGCAGGGGGAGTTCATGGAGTTAGGTAGTAGGTTAAAAAACAGGACCTCTAGGGTTGTAATCTCAGGATTACTCCCTGTGCCACGTGCCAGTGAGGCTAGAAATAGGAAGATAGTGCAGCTAAACATGTGGCTAAACAACTGGTGTAGGAGGGAGGGTTTCAGATATCTGGATCATTGGGATCTCTTCCGAGACAGGTGGGACCTGGACAAGAAGGACGGGTTGCATCTAAACTGGAGGAACACAAATATCCTGGCTGCGAGGTCTGCTAGCGTCACTCAGGAGGGTTTAAACTAGTGTGACGGGGGGTGGGAACCAGAGCAGTAGGACAGCAGGTGAAATAACTGAGGGGGAACGAGTGAATAAAGGCCAGTAAGACTGAGAGGAAGAGCAGGCAGGGAGATGCTGCTGAGCACAGCGGGACTGGTTGTCTGAAGTGCATTTGTTTCAATGCAAGAAGTATAACAGGTAAGGCAGATGAACTTAGAACTTGGATTAGTACTTGGAACTATGATGTTGTTGCTATTACAGAAACTTGGTTGAGGGAAGGACAGGATTGGCAGTTAAACGTTCCGGGATTTCGATGCTTCAGGCGGGATAGAGGGGGATGTAAAAGGGGTGGGGGAGTTGCATTACTGGTTAAGGAGAATATCACAGATGTACTGCGGGAGGACACCTCGGAGGGCTCATGCAGCGAGGCAATATGGGTAGAGCTCTGGAATAGAAAGAGTGTAGTCACAATTTTGATGGTTTACTACAGGCCTCCCAACAACCAGTGGGAGATAGAGGAGCAGATATGTAGACAGATTTTGGAAAGATGGAAAAGCAACAGGGTTGTACTGGTGGGTGATTTTATCTTCCCCAATATTGACTGGGACTCACTTAGTGCTAGGGGCTTGGATGGGGCAGGATTTGTAAGGAGCATCCAGGAGGGCTTCTCGAAACAATATGTAGATAGTCCAGCGAGGGAAGGGGCCGTACGGGACCTGGTATTGGGGAATGAGCCCAGCCAGGTAGTCGAAGTTTCAGTCGGGGATAATTTTGGGAACAGTGACCATAATTCCGTAAGTTTTAAGGTACTTGTGGATAAGGATAAGAGTGGTCCTCGGGTGAAGGTGCTAAATTGGGGGAAGGCTAATTATAACAATATTAGGCAGGAACTGGAGAATTTAGATTGGGGGTGGCTGTTTGAGGGTAAATCAACATCTGACATGTGGGCGTCTTTCAAACGTCAGTTGATTAGAATCCAGGACCAGCATGTTCCTGTGAGGAAGAAGGATAAGTTTGGCAAGTTTCGGGAACCTTGGACAACGAGGAAAATTGTGAGCCAAGTCAAAAAGAAAAAGGAAGCATTCGTAAGGGATAGGAACAGACAAAGCCCTTGAGGAATATAAAGAAAGTAGGAAGGAACTTAAGCAAGGGGTCAGAAGGGCTAAAAGGGGTCATGAAAAGTCATTGGCAAACAGGATTAAGGAGAATCCCAAGGCTTTTTATACATATATAAAGAGCAAGAGGGTAGCCAGGGAAAGGGTTGGCCCACTCAAGGACAGAGTAGGGAATCTATGCATGGAGCCAGAGGAAATAAGCAAGGTACTAAATGAGTACTTTGCATCAGTATTCACCAAAGAGAAGGACTAGGTGGATGATGAGTCTAGGGAAGGGAGTGTAGATAATCTGGGTCATGTCGATATCAAAAAGGAAGAGGTGTTGGGTGTCTTGAAAAACATTAAGGTAGATAAGTCCCCAGGGCCTGATGGGATCTACCCCAGAATACTGAGGGAGGCAAGGGAGGAAATTGCTGGGGCCTTGACAGAAATCTTTGCATCCTCATTGGCTGCAGGTGAGGTCCCAGAGGACTGGAGAATAGCCAATGTTGTTCCTTTGTTTAAGAAGGGTGGCAAGGATAATCCAGCAAATTACAGGCCGGTGAGCCTTACGTCAGTGGTAGGGAAATTATTGGAGAGGATTTACTCCCATTTGGAAACAAATGGACTTATTAGCTAGAGGCAGCATGGTTTTGTGAAGGAGAGGTCAGGTCTCACTAACTTGATCGAGTTTTTTGAGGAAGTGACGAAGATGATTGATGAAGGGAGAGCAGTGGATGTTGTCTACATGGACTTCAGTAAAACCTTTGACAAGCTTCCTCATGGCAAACCGGTACAAAATTTGAAGTCACTCGGGATCAGAGGTGAGCTGGCAAGATGGATACAGAACTGGCTTGGTCATAGAAGACAGAGGGTAGCAGTGGAAGGGTGCTTTTCTGAATGAAGGTATGTCACTAGTGGTGTTCCGCAGGGATCAGTGTTAGGACAAAATAAAAGCAAAATACTGCGGATGCTGGAAATCTGAAACAAAAACAAGAAATGCTGGATTCCCTCAGCAGGTCTGGCAGCATCTGTGGAAAGAGAAGCAGAGTTAACGTTTCGGGTCAGTGACCCTTCTTCGGAGTTAGGACCTCAGTGTTAGGACCATTGCTGTTTGTAGTATATATAAATGATTTGGAGGAAAATGTAGCTGGTCTGATTAGTAAATTTGCGAACGACACAAAGGTTGGTGGAGTTGCGGATAGTGATGAGGATTGTCAGAGGATACAGCAAGATATAGATCGGTTGGAGACTTGGGCGGAGAAATGGCAGATGGAGTTTAATCCAGACAAATGTGAGGTAATGCATTTTAGAAGGTTTAATACAGGTGGGAAGTATACAGTAAATGGCAGAACCCTTAGGAGTATTGACAGGCAGAGAGATCTGGGCGTACAGGTCCACAGATCACTGAAAGTGGCAACGCAGGTGGATAAGGTAGTCAAGAAGGCATACGGCATGCTTGCCTTCATCGGTCGGGGCATAGAGTATAAAAATTGGCAAGTCATGCAGCTGTACAGAACCTTAGTTAGGCCACACTTAGAATATTGCGTACAATTCTGGTCTCCACACTACCAGAAGGATGTGGAGGCTTTGGAGAGGGTACAGAAGAGGTTTCCCAGGATGTTGCCTGGTCTGGAGGGTATTAGCTATGAGGAGAGGTTGGATAAATTTGGATTGTTTTCACTGGAATGACGGAGGTGGAGGGGCGACATGATAGAGGTTTACAAAGTTATGAGTGGCATGGACAGAGTGGATAGTCAGAAGCTTTTTCCCAGGGTGGAAGAGTCAGTTACTAGGGGACATAGGTTTAAGGTCCGAGGGGCAAAGTTTAGAGGGGATGTGCGAGGCAAGTTTTTTACACAGAGGGTGGTGAGTGCCTGGAACTTGCTGCTGGGGGAGGTGGTGGAAGCAGGTACGATAGTGACGTTTAAGAGACATCTTGACAAATACATGAATAGGATGGGAATAGAGGAATACGGACCACAGAGGTGCAGAAGGTTTTAGTTTAGGCAGGCATCAAGATTGGCGCAGTCTTGGCGGGCCGTATGGCCTGTTCCTGTGCCGTACTGTTCTTTGTTCTTTGTCATGGTGAGTGAGTTCAATCTTCAAATGGCCTATCCTACCAAATGTGTCACTAGCCTCATCCACTGCTCAGTTCACTACACCTCATCACTCACCTACCAAGAATCTCTATCAATCAGTACACAATTCATATGCTTTACCTCACCCTCACACACTTACCACTGTTGCAATCCTCACATCCACAACTCGCATCTCACTGTTATTCACCATGGCAGCCACATCAACCAAACATATTGCAGGTCATTAACTGACACCATCCTTCTTTCCTGCAGGAGAATGTGGTGCATATCAGCAGGCAACAGCAAAGAACTGGAGGAGGATAAGCACACCCGCATGTTTTCACATCCATGGAGGAGAGAGTGCTGACCATCATGAGAAGGGGCATTGCTGGCCACTGTGGCAACGCTGAAAAGGTCAATGATGAGACTATCTGCACACCCAATCTTCCTTCTCATGTCCCACTTCTCCCTCATTCTACAATCTCTTCTGACTTAGAAGCTGCAGATGCCGACGTGCACTTCCTACTTTCTCATGTCCCCCTCACCACAACCCAACCTTTGTTCCTTTTCCATTTCAGATATCCAAGAACTGGAAACTACCCAGTCATTGGAAGAGGAAGAAGACAGTGAAGACAAAAAGACACCATCACTCGATTTTACATTCACAGCCACCAGCTCATATACCAACACTGCATGTACTTTGGAGGCTGGGATAGAGGAGGGATCTGCATGTGGAGAGACACCAGGTATAAGTATGCAGGAGCCAAGGTGGGGGGAAATGATGGCACAGGCTCTAGATCATCTGAGGTTTCATACTGGTCTTGCTACAAAGTAATCAGATGAGGAGTTTGATGGCTCAGGCTACAGAAGAAAGCTGATGGGTGTACACAACCAAATGCTTTGTGCACTGGAAAGCCTGCCAGAAAGCCTGCAGATAATGTCAAGGAGCATGAGAAGTCCGGTACCAACTTGGCACTGGGCTTTGCACGGAGCTTGGAGCCCATCCTTTCCAATATGGAACAAATGCTCACATCCATCAACACACATGTGGCATGCAACATGATGCAGCATCTGAGGGCCGATGTCACAGCTTCCATTGCAGCAGAAGGTCTGAGTACTGCAGTGGGATCTCACATTGCTACCTTTCAAGCTCAAACTTCTGCTATCATGGCTCTGGCTACCACTGTCTAAAGGGGCTTCCAGGGCATCACAACAGTTCAACAATCGGTTGTCTAACAAATCACTCGGATGGCTGAGGCGCCATCCCGGGAGAGTGGCAGTGGCTGCATGGAACAGGAACCTGCTGTCCGCTCCCAGGATGACAGCATTCCAGCTCCCACACCTGCCACTACACCAGGGACTTTCCTGTTCAGTTAGCCAGCCCAGACTGCTGCCACCCAGGCCAAGATGGTATAGTTTGAGGCCAAGCTGTCTAGGCCCAGAGTTGCTCGAGGTCCTCCTTCAAGATCATTTGCACTCTCTTCAATTGAAGGTCAGCAGCCTTCTGTCATCTATGCTGTAGCTACTGTAGCTACTAATCTGATAATGTTGAGCCTGGGCAGAAAGGGGCTGTCCACACTGTAGCCTTCTTTCCTCTTCCTTCACTTCCTCCTCCTCCTCTGCTTCCTCATGTTCCTGCTCCTCAATTTCACACCTGGATAGATAGTGGCAAGAGCTGTTCCCTCAGAATGACCAAGTTGTGCAACTGCCACAAATTTTGATACCAGCTCAGCTAAGTACTGCAGAGTTCCTCCAGAGTGGTCAAGAAAGCGGAATCATTGCTTAAGGATGCCAGTGGTGTGCTCTATAATACTCCTTGTGGCAGCATGGATCTCATTGTAGGCCCGGTGTGCACATGTGTGTGCATTCCTAACTGCAGTCATGAGCCATTTCATCAGTAGGTAATCCTTGTCACCTAGTAGCTAGTCTTTGACTCACCACGGTGGTTCAAATGCATGTGGAACAGAGGACTGCCGCAGAATGAAAGATTTGTGATTGCTGTCAGGATAACAGACATTCACCTGCAAGATGCACTGCCTAAGTCGCACACCAGCTGCACATTGAAGGAGTTATGAATATGGCTGAGTTTGGGTGAGGAGCAAACAAGGGAATTTCTGTACATTCAATAGCACCATGCACCATGGGTAAGCTGCCAATCCAAGCAAACCCTCCTGCTCATTCTGCTTGCTTATCTCTAGCAAGAGGGAATGAGTTGAAGATGTCTCTCTGTGTATAGAGAGCATCAGCGAGCTCCTTTATACAGCAGCGCATTGCAAACTGAGAGATGTTGCTTATATCTCCAGCAGCAGCCGAGAAGAAACTTAAAGTTCAGAGTCACCATCACCTTGACAGCCATAGGCAATACAGTCCTTGCCCTGCTTTAAGGCTACAGTTGTGGCTGCAGCAGTTGTGAAGTGAAGACATGTCAAGCATTTGTAGTATAAGGGGAGAAACCATGATCAATGGCTTTTTGATCCTGGGTATGCTTTGAGTAAAATGGATATAACCAATCTTCGAGCCTCAGGCCAGGGAGTGCATAACATCGTTCGGGTGGTGGTGAAGGACAAGGAAGGAGATGCACCAGTTGATCGCACCTTCTGCATCAAGAAAATCCTCATCGATTGCTGTGGATTCCAAAGCTACGGACATCTTCTGCCTGCAAGACTTCCCCAGCAGTGGATATTTCGACGTGACGTTTAAGAATGTGGCGGATGCATCAAGTTCCTGGAGGTGTTCAAGGAGAAGGGAAACCTGGCGCCGCTGTCCATCCTCACAGTGGAGCCACTCTTTACGCTGCTGTCACAACGTGACCGGGTGGTGACAATTCACCTCTACAACCCCCATGTACCTGTCGTGGATGTACTCACCTTTCTCGCCAGGTACATCGAGGTGGCCGGCAGCAGCACTGATGTCAAGGACCCATTTGGGATTTGGACCAGCAAGCGGCAGGTCAGGGTGACCTTGAAGGTCGATGCCAATGGAGCCATCATCCACCCTCCCTCCAGCTTTGCTTTTGGGGGAAGTCGAGGCTTCTTGATCTACGCTGGGCAGCCCAGAGTTTGTCAAACCTGTGGCAAATCTGGTCACGTGGCAGCTAACTGCAGCACGGTTGTCTGCAAGAACTGCAAGAAGGAAGGCCCTCAGAACAAGGACTGTAAGCAGAGTTAGTGTTGCAACTTGTGCGGTGCGGCAGGCCATCTCTACAAAACCTGCCCCAAACGCTGCCTCAGTTATGTTCAGGCAGCAAGGTCCAAGAAAAGGCCGGGAGAAGGAACGACAAAGGCGTCTGGTGCTGGAAAGGAGACAAGCAACCCTCTCCACAGCGAGGAAAGTCTACCTGAGAAGGAGAAGAAAGGGGACCAGCGACCCAGCACCTACCCTGTGCCCGGAAACCCCTCCTCCACAGACAGAATCAATGGAGGTGGAGGCAGCAGATGGACAAACAGTTCAGTGGCAAGTGGTACAAAGGAGAACCACAAAGAAAAAACCTCCAAAAGCGGAACAGGCCACCACCCAAACCAGTGGCAAGAGGAGGCTACCGTCTGAGACAGACTACAGCAGCTCCTCCTCACTGGACGAGGAAGTGCCGGAACGATGGCACCTTCAAAAGAGGCAGCAGAACTCAAAGGAGCTGGAAGATAAAGCCCCCCAGCCCCTGGGCACTGGAAGCTGTGATGGGCCCAGTGCGCCCCAAACCCAAAGCGCCAAACTTAGTGACATGGCCAGCGCATCCCAGCTCCGGGACACCGAGAGCAATGACATAAAAGCAAAATACTGCGGATGCTGGAAATCTGAAACAAAAACAAGAAATGCTGGAATCACTCAGCAGGTCTGGCAGCATCTGTGGAAAGAGAAGCAGAGTTAACGTTTCGGGTCAGTGACCCTTCTTTGGAACTGACAAATATTAGAAAAGTCACAGATTATAAGCAAGTGAGGTGGGGGTGGGGAAAGAGATAACAAAGGAGAAGGTGCAGATTGGACCAGGCCACATAGCTGACCAAAAGGTCACGGAGCAAAGGCAAACAATATGTTAATGGTGCGTTGAAAGACAAAGCATTAGTACAGATTAGGTGTGAATACACTGAATATTGAACAGCAGCAAGTGCAAACCTGAAAAAAAACCTGAAAAAAACAGTGGGTAAGCAAACCGAACAAACTAAGATGAAATGAAATAAATGCAAAAAAAGATTGTAAAAAATGTAAAAAAGAATGTAAAAAAAAGGAAGAAAAAATAACTAAAAATGAAAGTAAAATGGGGGGCTGTCATGCTCTGAAATTATTGAACTCAATGTTCAGTCCGGCAGGCTGTAGTGTGCCTAATCGGTAGATGAGATGCTGTTCCTCGAGCTTGCGTTGATGTTCACTGGAACACTGCAGCAATCCCAGGACAGAGCTGTGAGCATGAGAGCAGGGGGGAGTGTTGAAATGGCAAGCAACCGGAAGCTCAGGGTCCTGCTTGCGGACTGAGCGGAGATGTTCCGCAAAGCGGTCACCCAGTCTGCGCTTGGTCTCCCCAATGTAGAGGAGACCACACTGTGAGCAGCGAATACAGTATACTACATTGAAAGAAGTACAAGTAAATCGCTGCTTCACCTGAAAGGAGTGTTTGGGGCCTGGGATAGTGAGGAGAGGGGAGGTAAATGGGCAGGTATTACACCTCCTGCGATTGCAGGGGAAGGTGCCTTGGGACGGGGATGAGGTGGTGGGGGTAATGGAGGAGTGGACCAGGGTGTCGCGGAGGGAACGATCCCTTCGGAATGCTGACAGGAGAAGGGAGGGGAAGATGCGACTGGTAGTGGCATCACGCTGGAGGTGGCGAAAATGGCGGAGGATGATCCTTTGGATATGGAGGCTGGTGGGATGAAAAGTGAGGACAAGTGGAACCCTGTCACGGTTCTGGGAGGGAGGGGAAGGGGTGAGGGTAGAGGTGCGGGGAATGGGTCGGACACAGTTGAGGGCCCTGTCAACCACAGTGGGGGGAAATCCTCGGTTGAGGAAAAAGGAGGTCATATCAGAAGCACCGTCATGGAAGGTAGCATCATCAGAGCAGATGCGTCGGAGACGGAGAAACTGGAAGAATGGAATGGAGTCCTTACAGGAGGTAGGGTGTGAAGAAGTGTAGTCGAGGTAGCTGTGGGAGTCGGTGGGCTTATAATGGATATTGGTAGACAACCTATCCCCAGAGATGGAGACAGAGAAGTCGAGGAAGGGAAGAGAGCAATGACATGTCTGGTGCACTCCAGCTCCGGGAAGTCAGGAGCAGTGATGTTTTCGAGGAGGAACAGAGGGGAACAGCAGAGGACAGCCCAATCCTTGCTGCCTACAAGACCCCCCCCCCGATGTCACCCCAGCAGAACAAACCCTGCATGAAAAACCAGGAGGTGTTTCTGAGCCCAACGATCGTGAAACAGCTTGCGTACACTAAGGGTATGCAAGAACATACTGAAGGACTGCGACTAGCAAGGACAAATGATATGGGAAGCAACAACTAACTTAAAAATGGGTATAAAGATTTTTTCAGTTAACGTGCGTAGCATTAAATCCACTACACGATGTGTTTCAACCTTGGATTATCTTGCCAAGGTCAAAGCCGACCTACTGTTTCTGCAGGAGTGTAGAATACCACACCTCAGCACCTACAGGCAATGGTTGCGATGGTGGTCCCACAGGCCATCGATCTGGTCAGGGGGTAATGATTCCCGTTCCTCCGGCCTGGGTATTCTGCTGCAGGGAGGTAACTTCACCATCTCCAAGGTTGAGGAGGTGGTGGGCGGTCGTCTCCTCGTAGCAGATGTAATGTACAACAATGCTCTGCTCCAGTTGATCAACGTGTACGCACCAGTTCAATGTAGCCAGCGGCTGACCGTCTTCCAGCAGCTCCCACTGCTGCTGGCGATGTCCAGCCCGGTCATCCTAGGTGGTGACTTCAACTGCATCATCAATGCAGCTGGACGATCTGACAGAGACGACAGCAAACTGGACTCTACGTCCAGATTCCTAATAGAAACAGTTAAAGATGCCAAACTGCACGACGTCTTCAGCAAACCAGCAGAGGGAGTGCAGCGTAGATACACATGGTCAAGATCGGACGGGTCTGCCCGTTCCAGGATTGACTTCCTGTTTGTGTCCCGTGCTGTCACGGTCAGATCCACCAACTTCAAGCCGGTATTCTTCTCCGACCACTGCCTCTTACTGGCCGACTGTCACTTACAGGATGACCAGCGGGTTGGCAGGGGGATATGGAAGCTCAATGCTACACTGCTAACCCCAGAGAAAGTTGAGGAACTCAAAAGGAATTACTAAGGTTGGAGGACCGTGAAACCCCTCTTTGAGTCTCCAGTTCACTGGTGGGAAGCGATCAAGGAGAACATCAAGAGGTTCTTTATCTTCAAAGGTGTTCAGAGGGTGAGAGAGAGACAGAGGGAAATGTTCCGACTCCAGAAAAGTATGCAAAATCTGCTCCGGTTGCAGTCGATGGGTGTCACAGTCAAGGAGGACCTCCATGGTGTGAAGAGTCAGCAGGCCTCGCTCTTTGCCACGGAGGCCTCCAATATCATCTTCCAGTCCAGAGTCCACTCCATTGAGCAGGATGAGACGTGCTTGCGTTACTTCTTCCAAAAGGTACACACAGAGAGCACTGTGATCAGAAGCCTGAAGGAAGAAGATGGCTCGGCAACGTCTTCGCAGTCCGACATACTAAGGATCAGCAAATCCTTTTATGCTGGGCTGTATGACGCGAAGCCCACAGACAGCAGAGCCTCCCAGTCCTTCCTGTCATCGATCACAGAGGTCTTAGATGACAGCATGAGGGAGGGCCTGGACAAGCGGCTAACTCTGAACGAGCTGACAAAGGCCGTCAAGTCCTTTGAGACAAGTAAAACTCCCAGAAGCGATGGCTTACCGGCTGAGTTGTATTCGGCCCTGTGGGACTGGGTCGGCCCGGACCTGCTGGAAGTGTACGAGAGTATGCTCCTGGCCGGCAGCATGTCAGAATCCATGAGGAAAGGTATCATCACCCTCATCTACAAGCGGAAGGGGGAGAGGACAGAAATCAGAAATTGGCAGCCCATCCCACTGCTTAATGTTGACTACAAGATTCTGTCAAAAGTCATAGCCACTCGAGTCAAGTCTGCTCTGGAGTTGGTGATTTGCCCTGACCAGACCTGTACTGTACCCGGCAGGAAGATCTCTGGTAGTCTCGCGCTACTCAGGGATACGATCGCCTATGTACGGGACAGGAGGGTGGACACCTGCCTCATCAGCTTGGAACAAGAGAAGGCCTTTGACAGGATTCACACACCTACATGATGGGTGTGCTCTCCAAAATGGGGTTTGGGGAGGGAACCTGCAATTGGATCAAACTGCTCTACACAAACATCAGTAGTGCAGCCTCAATCAATGGGTGGGAATAAGAAGGTTTCCCGATCCAATCTTGAATCAGACAGGGCTGTCCTCTCTCCCCTGTCTTGTTTGTTTGCTGTATTGAACCCTTTGCTGAGTTTATTAGGAAGGATGCGAGCATAAGAGGGGTGACAATCCCAGGCAGCGGAGGCACTCAGGTTAAAACCTCCCTGTACACGGATGACGTTGCCGTCTTCTGCTCGGATCCGCTGTCTGTGTGCAGACTGAGCATCTGTGACCAGTTCGAACTGGCTTTGGGAGCGAAAGTAAACCACGGCAAGAGCGAGGCCATGTTCTTTGGGAACTGGGCTGACCGATCCTTTGTCCCCTTCACCGTTAGGTCAGACTACCTGAAGGTGCTGGGGATATGGTTCGGAAGGGCCGGGGCGTGCACCAAAACCTGGAAGGAGCAAGTAGCCAGGGTACAACATAAGCTGAGCATGTGGGAGCAGCGATCTCTCTCCTTTATGGCTAAGAACCTGGTCATCAGGTGTGAGGCGCTCATGTTGTTGCTGTATATGGCGCAGGTCTGGCCCACACCCCACTCCTGTGCTGTGGCGGTCACTCGAGCCATTTTCCGCTTCATCTGAGGATCCAAAATGGACCGGGTCCGGAGGGACACGATGTTTAAACCTCTGGATAAGGGCAGAAAAAATGTACCCAACATCGCCCTCATCCTGATGACCACCTTTGTGTATGGCTGCATCAAGCTGTGTGTAGACCTCCAGTACGCAAACTCCAAGTGTCACTATGTGCTGAGGTTCTATCTGTCCCCGGTGTTGCGAAGGATGGGCCTGGTCACATTACCATGGAATGCTCCATCCAGTTGGACCGTGCCGTACCACCTATCCTTCGTGGAAAAGTTTCTGTGGAAAAACACCTTTGACCACCAATCCATCAGGCAGTGGTCTGTACGGTATGTCCTCAAGGCCCTACGGGAAAAGGAGATGGTGGATCCTGTCGGATGGTTCCCCAAGCAGACCGCCAAAGCCATTTGGCGGAATGCCTCATCACCAGAACTTTCAAACAAGCACCAAGATGTAGCTCGGCTGGTGGTGAGAAGAGCCCTCCCCGTCAGATCTTTCCTGCATGCCCGAAGTCTCACCCCCTCCGCACAATGTCCTCGAGGTGGCTGTGGTGGGGAAGAGACAGTTGCCCACCTCCTTCTGGAATGTGGCTTTGCAAAGCAGGTGTGGAACGAGATGCAATGGTTTTTGTCAAGGTTCATCCCAAGCAGCTCTGTAACACAGGAGTCTGTGCTCTATGGGCTGTTCCCAGGGACGCACACCGAGATAAACATCAACTGCTGCTGGAGGACTATCAATTCGGTGAAAGACGCTCTTTGGTCTGCCCGAAACATGCTGGTCTTCCAGCGCAAAGAGTTGTCCACGACCGAATGTTGCAGACTGGCACATTCCAAGGTCCAGGACTACGTGCTGAAGGACGCACTAAAGCTTGGGGCAGCTGCAGCAAAGGCTCAATGGGGAAAGACCACAGTGTAAGGTTTCCCCACCAAGCTGAACTGAGGGGCTGGATCCATGGAAAACCCCTCGAACTGTATCCAGAAAATATTTGTTTGCTGTAAAATGTAAATGGCATGAAAAATGAAATGGAAGGGTTGTGAGTCAACTCACTCCTGTATTGAAGGAAACTGATCTCCTTTGCACTCTTTGTATTTTTTGACTTGGTGCTGTTTGGAACTGTTTTGTAATGTATTTTTTTTTACAGATTTTTATGAACAAAGTATATTTTGGAAAAAAAAATTGTAGTATAAGGGTTTTGTTAGGAGCAGGTGAGGAAGGGATTCCGGCTCCCCTTTCGCCCCTTCTCTGTTTTGACCGCAACAGGGTTTATTCTTTTAACACAGTGATTTAGTGTACCAACTCAGTGAGCACTTGCTCACTGTTCCTCTAATTATAATTGTAAATGAACCAACCAAACAGGTTTGCTTGAGTTTAAACAAGAAAGATGTAAGTTTATTAGCCCTGTCACTCTAAACCTGTTAAAATTACTAAAATACGTGATGCATCAATGTTCACATTCATACGAGAGGCGCACATACACTCAAATACATACAGAGGGGAAAAAAAGAATTGGGAGGTTGAAGTAAAGTCCGTAATAAATGGAATTCAAATACTGAGTTTTAATGTCCTTAGTTGAAGTTAATGTCTTGAAGTCCTCGCTGTGTCAAATACACAATTCGGGCTTGCTTTTCTGCTTCCGGAAGGCAGGAGAGGGGCTTTATCCGCATCCCCTGGTTATTGCCTGTAAGGATCTGTAGTCTTGAGGCTTAGTAGCTGCCACCGAGGCTCCCCTGGCACTTTGCTGGAGAGGGAGACAGGAGAGAGAGATTTTCCTTCTTCGAGTTCAGTTACTGTCTTTCTTCTGAGGCACAATTCACAAACTCAGAGTTACACAGGCAGGTAGGTCATGTGACCACCTCTGATTGAAAATAAAAGTTTCTGGAAGGTGTTTTAGAAATTCCAAGTTCTTCTCTCAGGCTGTGCAACCATACTTGGTGGGCGGAGGGGGGAGGTTGCTTCTTTCAAAGTCAATGGGCGTCGATGGCTTTTTACGACCCACATTGAAAAAAACATTCTAGATAAATTGAATCAAGGAGCAACCCCATTGTTCTGGCTAGACTGGGTAACCACTTCTGTCTTCCAGCCGGCCTTTGCAATCTCATTTACAAATTGTGCGTGGCCATCTTTAACTGTTCTGCTTTTTAAAAATTATTTGCAATACTGTCCAGTAAAAGGTCGCAGGCAAAGTTTCATATGACAAAATTAATATTTTTCCATTTGGCATGTGGGTTTTCCGTCACAGTCTGAAAGGGTTAATGTTGAGAAAGAGTAAAGAATATCTACTTCCATGATGATGTAAGAGTTCACTTGTGAGAGAGACTTGAAGAGAGATGCAGTGTAGCTTCAGAGGAGTCTCACAGACTGGTATGGAGCTGTATATAGTTATAATGTACTAAAGATTAATGTTCGAAGTACTCAGAACTAAGGAATCTCTCTAAGCCAGACTAAGTATATTAAAGTGGCAGCATACCAACCAAACATACAATATGGTGATCAGCAATGAGATTGTAAACAACTGTGGTTCTTACCATGCAATACCCAGAAAAAGAATTTGAGGGAATACATTGAAGAGGGCTGACCTGAAAAAAGTGCTAAAACTGCAGAACTTAGGAAGAGGCTATGGAAAAGCTCCAGAGCTGCTCTGTGGACGAAGTAGACACCGAGAGTCGGGGCATCGTCTTGTAGAAATCCAGTACAGCGATCGCAGGCTTCGAGTTGGAGAACCAAGCAATTATCGGGGATCTGGTAAGCAACCCGGAAAGAGGGTAAAAATTTGTTCCTAAGGGCAGCAGGCAGGCAGCAGTGGGAAAATAAAACGTCCTTAGTGAGGGCAGATCTGAGGTTGGCGCCATTACGCATGGCGACCAGAGCAAATGAGAAGAAAAAACGAGGCTGCAAATATTCTATACTCGAAGAGAAGAGAGATAAAGGAGTATAAGAGTAATACTACAAAACTGCATGTAAAACAAGGAGGAAATAAATCCAAAGTCTAGCAGCGAGATTTCACAGAGGGAAACAGTGGCCATAGCGGGAGTCAGTGAGGCTGAAAAGCGTGGGATACTGGAGGGAAAATTCAGAAGTGAAAGTAAACCAAATAGAATCTATGGATCTTAAATTCACAATGCCAAAAATGTTTGGACACATGGAAGGACCAATTCAAACCCAAAATTGGTCACTCTGGCGAAAAATATTTTTGAGATACAGAATTGCTTCCAAATTAGACAGACAGTTGAAGCAGAGAAAGTTAACACATTGCTGTATTCCACTGGGGCAATAGCAGACAACGTTTTTGCAAGACAAAGCATTAATGAGACATCAGCCAAATTTGATGAAGTTTTAAAAGCCTTTGATAGTTATTTCAACCTGCAGAGCAATAAGATTCTAGAAAGGGCAAAATTTAACAGTGGAGTCCAGAATCCAGTTGAAACAGTTGATGCTTTTATCAATGACCTTTATAGATGAGCTGAATGATATGAATATGGAGACCTAAAAGCAGAATTAATAAGAGACCGCATTGTAGTAGGTGTTGCTTTTTAAAAATTCTTTCATGGGATGTGGGCGTTGCTTGCAAGGCCAGCATTTGTTGCCCAACCTTAATTGCCCTTGACAACTGAGAGGCTTGCTAGGCCATTTCAGAGGACAGTTACGAGTCAACCACAGTGCCGTGGGTCTGGAGTCACATGTAGCAGATTGTAAGTGCAGCAGATTGCCTTCTAAAAAGGACATTAGTGTACCAGCTGGGTTTTTATGACAATCAATGAAAATTTCATGGCAACATTACTCAGCCTAGCTTTCAATTCTAGATGTTTTATTAATTATTGAATTTAAATTCCATCAACTGCCCTGGTGGGATTTGAAGTTACATCCCCAGGGGATTAGCCTGGGCCTCTGGATTACCAGCTCAGTGACATTACCACAATGTCAACGTCTTGCTGATGAATCCCTTATCAGATTTACTACAGTCTAAAGAAGACCTCACCCTGGACAAAGCAATTCAGTTGGTGAGACAAGCAGAGGTCCGGAAGAACAACAAAGCAATCCTGAGAGGTGAAGAAAGACCTTGGTTCAGGAAACCTCCAGCAACCATACAGTTCCTTTATCAGAGGGCTGTAAAAGTAGCAGCAAAAAAGAAGGCACACTGTGGGGGGGGGGGGGGGAGGGGGGTGAGTGCAAGACGCCATTAAACCCCACCATCGCTCTGGCGCCAAAAAAACCCCACAGGCGCCAACAGTGTCCTGCAAACAAAGCAGAATTCTTCCACTGGAAGAAAACAGGGAATTGTGAGAAAATGTGCCGAAGTAAAATCTCTATTCCCACAAGTTCAAAAGAAAAATCATTCAAGTATGGAGTGGTTAACGAAGTGAAACAACTTCCATCAGGAGAGAAATCAGAAACTTCCTTGGTGAGATCAATGATCATAATCAGACATTTTGGTCTGCAGATTATCATGCAGACCCCCAACTGACAAGAATGAGGCATATTCATTTTGTCACATGAGCATTTATTTTAAACTGTTGCTGGAGTGAAGAAATGACTTGTTTGAAGATCACTAGACACTGGGCTGAAAGAACATTTGTATACTAAGAGACGCTGCTTGTGGAGACAAAGGACCATTGGGACTATTCCCTGCTCCAATTAACCCAAATGGATTTTGATCATCAGAAACTGAAGATGGAAGGAAGCGCATTCCAGAGACTGCTAAGGTACAATCCACAAACCTCGCAGGAGAGACTGTTCCAAATAGGAACTAGTCACATGACTAACCTGCTGGGCAACCTGGGGTTTTTTGAATTGTGTCACAGAGTAAGAATCAGAAGGCTGTTTGAACTGGAACCTGGAAGAAGAAAGCCGCTCTCTCCAGGCTGGCTCTCTCTCGCTTTCTCCCTAAGCCATTGGACCCATGCAAGACACAAAAACCTCACGAGAGAAAAGACTCCTACATCGGAACAAGTTGAAGCGTGAACTGCGCCTCCTATGACTTGCAAGAGTTACCGGCAACTAAAGACTCCACATTGAACTTAAAAAACTGTAACTACCAGATCTTGCCTCAAACTTTTCCCCTTTATTCAAAGAACAAAGAACAAAGAACAGTACAGCACAGGAACAGGCCATTCGGCCCTCCAACCCTGCGCCGATCTTGATGCCTGTCTAAACTAAAACCTTCTGCACTTCCGGGGTCTGTATCCCTCTATTCCCATCCTATTCATGTATTTGTCAAGAGGCCTCTTAAACGTCTCTATGGTACCTGCTTCCACCACCTCCCCCAGCAACAAGTTCCAGGCACTCACCACCCTCTGTGTAAAGAACTTGTCTCGCACATCCCCTCTAAACCTTGCCCCTCTCACCTTAAACCTATGTCCCCCAGTAACTGACTCTTCCACTCTGGGAAAAAGCTTCTGACTATCCACTCTGTCCATGCCGCTTATAACTTTGTAAACCTCTATCATGTTGCCCCTCCACCTCCGTCGTTCCAGTGAAAACAATCCGAGTTTATCCAACCTCTCCTCATAGCTAATGCCCTCCAGACCAGGCAACATCCTGATAAACCTCTTCTGTACCCTCTCCAAAGCCTCCACGTCCTTCTGGTAGTGTGGCGACCAGAATTGCACACAATATTCTAAGTGTGGCCTAACTAAGGTCCTGTACAGCTACAGCATAACTTGCCAATTTTTATACTCTATGCCCCGACCGATGAAGGCAAGCATGCCGTATGCCTTCTTGACTACCTTATCCACCTGCGTTGCCACTTTTAGTGACCTGTGGACATGTACGCCCAGATCTCTCTGCCTGTCAATACTCCGAAGGGTTCTGCCATTTACTGTATACTTCCCACCTGCATTAGACCTTCCAAAATGCATTACCTCACATTTGTCCGGATTAAACTCCATCTGCCATTTCTCCGCCCAAGTCTCCAACCAATCTATATCCACCTTAATCCTCTGACAATCCTCATCACTATCTGCAACTCCACCAACCTTTGTGTCGTCCGCAAACCTACTAATCAGACCAGCTACATTTTCCTCCAAATCATTTATATATACTACAAACAGCAAAGGTCCCAGCACTGATTCCTGCGGAACACCACTAGTCACATCCCTCCATTCAGAAAAGCACCCTTCCACTGCTACCCTCTGTCTTCTATGACTGAGCCAGTTCTGTATCCATCTTTCCAGCTCACCTCTGATCCCGTGTGACTTCACCTTTTGTACCAGTCTGCCATGAGGGACCTTGTCAAAGGCTTTACTGAAGTCCATATAGATAACATTCACTGCCCTTCCTTCATCAATCATCTCCACCACTTCCTCAAAAAACTCAATCAAATTAGTGAGTCACAACCTCCCCTTCACAAAACCATGCTGCCTCTACCTAATAAGTCCATTTGTTTCCAAATGGGAGTAAATCCTGTCCCGAAGAATCCTCTCTAATAATTTCCCTACCACTGACGTAAGGCTTACCGGCCTATAATTTCCTGGATTATCCTTGCTACCCTTCTTAAACAAAGGAACAACATTGGCTATTCTCCAGTCCTCTGGGACCTCACCTGTAGCCAATGTGGATACAAAGATTTCTGTCAAGGCCCCAACAATTTCTTCCCTTGCCTCCCTCAGTATTCTGGGGTAGATCCCATCAGGCCCTGGGGACTTATCTACCTTAATGCTTTGCAAGACACCCAACACCTCCTCGTTTTTGATAATAAGATGACTGAGACTATCTACACTCCCTTCCCTAGGCTCATCATCCACCAAGTCCTTCTCCTTGGTGAATACTGATGCAAAGTACTTATTTAGTACCTCGCCCATTTCCTCTGGCTCCACACATAGATTCCCTTCCCTGTCCTTGAGTGGGCCAACCCTTTCCCTGGTTACCCTCTTGCTCTTTATATATGTATAAAAAGCCTTGGGATTTTCCATAATCCTGTTTGCCAATGACAATGGGGCGGCACAGTGGCGCAGTAGTTAGCACCGCAGCCTCACAGCTCCAGCGACCCGGGTTCAATTCTGGGTACTGCCTGTGTGGAGTTTGCAAGTTCTCCCTGTATCTGCGTGGGTTTCCTCCGGGTGCTCCGGTTTCCTCCCACATGCCAAAGACTTGCAGGTTGATAGGTAAATTGGCCATTACAAATTGCCCCTAGTATCGGTAGGTGGTAGGGAAATATAGGGGCAGGTGGGGATGTGGTAGGAATATGGAATTAGTGTAGGATTAGTATAAATGGGTGGTTGATGGTCGGCACAGACTCGGTGGGCCAAAGGGCCTGTTTCAGTGCTGTATCTCTCAATGAAAAAAAAACCCCTTTTAGCCCTCCTGACTCGTTGCTTAAGTTCCTTCCTACTGTCTTTATATTCCTCTAGGGATTCGTCTGTTCCTAGCCTTCCAGCCCTTACGAATGCTTCCTTTTTCTTTTTGACGAGGCTCACAATATCCCGCGTTATCCAAGGTTCCCGAAACTTGTCGAACTTATCCTTCGTCCTCACAGGAACATGCTGGTCCTGGATTCTAATCAACTGACGTTTGAAAGACTCCCACATGTCAGATGTTGATTTACCCTCAAATAGCCGCCCCCAATCTAAATTCTTCAGTTCCTGCCTAATATTGTTATAATTAGCCTTCCCCCAATTTAGCACCTTCACCCGAGGGCTACTCTTATCCTTATCCACAGGTACCTTAAAGCTTATGGAATTATGGTCACTGTTCCCGAAATGCTCCTCTACTGAAACTTCGACCACCTGGCCGGGCTCATTCCCCAATACCAGGTCCAGTGCGGCCCCATCCCTAGTTGGACTATCTACGTATTGTTTCAAGAAGCCCTCCTGGATGCTCCTTACAAATTCTGCCCCATCGAAGCCCCTAGCACTAAGTGAGTCCCAGTCAATATAGGGGAAGTTAAAATCACCCACCACTACAAACCTGTTACCTTTACATCTTTCCAAAATCTGTCTACATATCTGCTCCTCTACCTCCCGCTGGCTGTCAGGAGGCCTGTAGTAAACCCCCAACATCGTGACTGCACCTTTCCTATTCCTAAGCTCCACCCATATTGCCTCGCTGCATGACCCCTCCGAGGTGTCCTCCCGCAGTACAGCTGTGATATTCTCCTTAACCAGTAATGCAACTCCCCCACCCCTTTTACATGCCCCTCTATCCCGCCTGAAGCTTCTAAATCCTGGAATATTTAGCTGCCAATCCTGTCCTTCCCTCAACCAAGTCTCTGTAATAGCAACAACATCATAGTTCCAAGTACTAATCCAAGCTCTGAGTTCATCTGCCTTATCTGTTATACTTCTCGCATTGAAACAAATGCACTTCAGACCACCAGTCCCGCTGTGCTCCGCAACATCTCCCTGCCTGCTCTTCCTCTTAGTCTTACTGGCCTTATTTACTAGTTCACCCTCATTTATTTCAATTGCTGTCCTACTGCTCTGGTTCCCACCCCCCTGCCACACTAGTTTAAACCCTCCCGAGTGACGCTAGCAAACCTCGCATTCCATCTACTTTTTCTGTCTCGATCTGCATGTGTGTTTATCACGTATGCATGCTGGCATGGTCATGTTGCATATTCGTAGTCGTTAACCGGATTAGAGTTTAAAATTAATAAACCTCTACCTTCCTTGTTTAAATCTGAAGAAACCTGTTTGATTTCTTTGCCTTACAATTGGAGCAGTGAACAAGGATTCACTAAGAGGGAGCTAAAAACACAGTGTTTCTAAAATTAAACCATGTTACGGTTAAACCAGGCAAAGGCTGAGAGGGAACCCTAGACCACTTCTCACCTGGTTGTAATAAGATATATATATCAATGGACATATCACTAATTTTAAATTGGACGCTGGAGCAAGTGTAATGGTCTTATCACACAAAGAGTCGTGGTTATCAACACATTACCCGCAACCAACAGTTACATGGTCCAGGAGGAGTTGAACTGGAAGTTAAGGGGAAACTACAGGCAACACTCCAGTACAAGGGGAAGTAGATATTGGAAACACTGTATGTTCTAAGGAATCAGAAATTCTCTCTCTTAAGTAGAAGAGCTTGTATTGACCTTCATCTTATAAGGAAAGTGGAAGAAGTTAAGCAATAAGAATCCAGGATTCACTTCCAAAAAGACTTCCCGAAATTGTTTCCTGATCGAGAGAGAATGAAGACTGAATGTCGTATTACTTTGCGAAAAGATGATAAACCAGTATGTCTTTTCACGTCGAGGGCAATACCACACCCACGAATGAAGTAAGTCCAACATCACCTAGAAGACATGGCCAGGATGGGAGTCATTTCTCCTGTTACTGAACATACAGAGTGGTGTTCAGGAATGGTTCCAGTTCCTAAATCTAACAGTGATCTTTGCATTTGTGTGGACTTAACCGAATAAGGCTGTGGCAAGAGAAGTTCATCCGATGTCCTCAGTGGATGAAAGCTTGGCAAAGTTATCTAAAAGTACCATCTTCACAAAGCTTGATGCGAATAGTGGCTTTTGGAAAGTTCCACTGAATAAGAAATCAAGGTTATTGACAATTTTCATTACTCCGTTTGGAAGATTTTGTTTTAATCGCCTACCATTCGGTATAACATCAGCACTGGAAATATTCCAAAGAACTATGTCGAACACTCTATGGGGTCTTAAAGGTGTATTATGCCATATGGACAACATCTTAGTTCATAGTGGGTTCATTGAAGAACATGACCTGAGGGTTGGAGGGGTTTTGAATTGCCTGCAAGGAAAAGGCCTAACAATGAGACATGTGAGATTTCAAAAACATCTATTCATTTTTTAGGACACATTATCAGTAGCAACAACGTAATGGCAGACCCGCAAAAGATGACAGACATTAATGAATTCCCACTTGCTACTTGTGTCCAAGAAATTTGTCATATTCAGATGCAAGATGAAGAATGCATCTATATCCACCAATATTGCAAGCAAGGTTAGCTGCAGCAGCGTCTCAATGGTAAAAGGATGAAAATCTTCTTCAAACACAGAAACACTTTTCTATGGTGGATGATTTCCTGGTATATTACAAGAGACAGGTGATTCCAGGGTCACTCCAGGTTTTCTTGGAAAAAATACACCAGATTTATATGGGCATAACTATATATAGAGCATGGGCTCAGGCGTCCATATGGTGGCTGGAATATTGAAAAATATAGAAGAAATTATGTCGAATTACCAGGTATGTGCAGTGCACAGACATGATCAGAGGGAACCCCTTATCTCGACCCAATTCCCAAGCAGACTGCGGGATTGTCTGGCAATGGATCTATTCGTATTTAATGGACTATCCTACCTGATTGTCATCATCCACTTTTCAAGATAGATCAAGCTCAAATGTTTGTATACAATGACAACTGAAAGCAGTCATTTGAGTGTTACAAGAAATCTTTCTGATCAGAACATTCTGAAAGGGGAGGGTTATGGTCCATATTGGTACTGACGACATAGGCAGGAAGAGAGATGTGGTCCTACAAACTGAATATGGGGAGTTAGGCAGAAGGTTAAAAAGCAGGACCTCGAGGGTTGTAATCTCAAGATTATTCCCTGTGCCATGTGCTAGTGAGGGTAGGAATAGGAGGTTAAGGCAAATGAATGCGTGGCTGAAGAGCTGGTGTAGGCAGGAGGGCTTCAGCTACTTGGACCATTGGGATCTCTTCTGGTGCAGAGGTGACCTGTACAAGAAGGACGGGTTGCATCTAAACTGGAAGGGGACCAATATCCTTGCGGGGAGGTTTGCTAGTACTACTCGGGAGGGTTTAAACTAGTCTGGCGGGGGGGTGGGACCCAAAGTAGTAGTCTCTCCGATGAGATAGTTGAGACAAATGTAGAGGTTAAAGCGAGCAAGTTCAGTAGGCAGGCCAGGCAGGGGTAGGACAGGTAGCATGGAAGGTCTGGTAGACTAAACTGCATTTACTTTAATGCAAGAAGCCTTACAGATAAGGCAGATGAACTCAGAGCATGGATTGGTACATGGGATTGTGATATTATAGCTATTATGGAAATGTTGTTGAGGGATGGGCAGGACTGGCAGCTCAATGTTCCCGGGTACCGATGCTTCCGACGTGACAGAGATGGAGGTAAGAGAGGAGGGGGAGTTGCGCTATTGATTAGGGAGGACATCAAAGCAGTACTTAGAGAGGATATCCCAGGGGGAATGTCCAGCGAGGCCATATGGGTAGAACTTAGAAATAAGAATGGGGTGATCACTTTGATGGGATTATACGACAGGACCCCCCAATAGGCAGAGGGAAGTGGAGGAGCATATATGTACAGAAATCACAGATAGGTGTAGGAATTATAGGGTTGTAATAGTAGGTGATTTTAACTTCCCTAATATTGACTGGGACTGCCTTAGTGCTAAGGGATCAGATGGGGCAGAATTTGTTAAGTGTGTCCAGGATAGTTTTCTGAAGCATTATGTGGATGGCCCTACTACAGAAGGGGCTACACTCGACCTCCTCTTTGGAAATGAGGATGGGCAGGTGGTTGATGTGTCAGTGGGGGAGCACTTTGGGACCAGTGACCATAACTCTATTAGCTTCAAGATAGTTATGGAAAGGGATAGGACTGGTCCTTAGGTTGAAGTCCTAAATTGAGGGAAGGCTAATTTCGATGGCATCAGACAGGAACTCTCAAAAATTGAATGGGAGAGGCTGGTTACATGGACATCTGGCAAGTGGGAGGCTTTTAAAAGTGAGATAGGAAGAGTTCAGGGCCGGCATGTTCCTGTTAGATGGAAGGGCAAGCCTGGCAAGTTTAGGGAACTTTGGTTGACGAGGGATATTGAGGGTCTGGTCAGGACAAAGAAGGAGGCATATGTCCGGTATAGGCAGCTGGGATCGAGCGAGTCCCTCGAGGAGTATAGGGGATGTAGGAGTACACTTAAAAAGAAAATTCGGAAAGCGAAAAGGGGCCATGAGATTTCCCTGGCAGATAAGATAAAGGAGAATCCTAAAAAGATTCTATAAGTATATTAAGAGTAAAAGGGTAGCTAGGGAGAGAGTAGGTCCCCTTAAGGATCAGTGTGGTAATCTATGTGTGGAGACACGGGAATGGGCGAGGTCTTAAATTAATACTTCTTATCTGTATTTACCATAGAGAAGGTCATGGAAGCTAATGAGTACAAGGGAGGGAACAGCGATATCCTGGAGCATATCAACATTACAAAGGAGGAGGTGTTGGAAGTTTTGAAGCGCATTACGGTGGATAAATCCCGAGGGCCTGACCAGGTGTATCCTAGGATGCTATGGGAAGCAAGGGAGGAGATTGCTGGGTCCCTGGCAGAAATTTTTTATCATCGTTTGCCAACGGTGAGGTACCGGAAGACTGGAGGATAGCTAATGTTGTGCCTTTATTTAAGAAGGGCAGCAGGGATAAGCCAGGGAACTACAGGCCGGTGAGCCTGACATCAGTGGTGGGAAAGTTATTGGAAGGGATTCTGAGAGACAGGATTTATATGCATTTGGAAAGGCATGGTCTGATTAGGGATAGTCAGCATGGCTTTGTGCGTGGGAAATCCTGTCTCACGAATTTGTTTGAGTTTTTCGAGGAGGCGACCAAGAGGATTGACGAGGGCAGGGCTATGGATGTTGTCTACATGGACTTTAGCAAGGCTTTTGACAAGGGCCCGCATGGTAGGCTGGTCCCGAAGGTTCGAACACATGGGATCCAGGGTGAGCTAGCAAATTGGATACAAAATTGGCTTGGTGATAGGAGGCAGAGGGTGGTAGTGGAGGGTTGTTTTTCAGATTGGAGGGCGGTGACCAGTGGTGTGCCGCAGGGATCGGTGCTGGGCCCTCTGTTGTTTGTCATATATATTAATGACCTGGATGTGAATGTAGGGAGCATGATTAGTAAGTTTGCAGATGACATCAAAATTGGTGGTATAGTGGAAAGTGAAGAAGGTTGTCTAAGGTTACAACAGGATATAGATCAACTGGGAAAGTGGGCAAGGGATTGGCAAATGGAATTTAACGCAGACAAGTGCGAAGTGATGCATTTTGGGAAGTTAAACCAGGGCCGGACATATACAGTGAATGGCAGGGCCCTGGGGAGTGTTCTTGAGCAGAGAGACCTTGGGTGCAAGTACATAGTTCCCTGAAAGTGGCACCACAGGTAGACAGGGTGGTGAAGAAGGCGTATGGCATGCTTGCCTTCATCGGCCAAGGCAAGAGTTGGGACGTCATGTTACAGTTGTATATAACGTTGGTTAGGCCGCATTTGGAGTACTGTGTGGAGTTCTGGTTGATATTAAGCTAGAGAGGGTGCGGAAAAGATTCACAAGGATGTTGCCTGGTTTGGAGGGCTTGAGTTATAAAGAGAGATTGGATAGGCTGGGTCTGTTTTCCCTGGAGCGAAGGAGGCTGAGAGGGGACATGATAGAGGTATATAAAATGATGAGAGGCAGAGATAGGGTAGATAGCCAAAGTCTGTTTCCCATGGTAGGGTTGACTAAAACTAGAGGGCATAGATTTAAGGTGAGAGGGTGGAGGCTAAAAGGGGATCAAAGGGGTTGATTTTTCACACAAAGAATAGTGGGTATCTGGAATGAGCTGCCAGAGGAGGTGGTGGAGGCAGGAACAGTAGCAACATTTAAGAGGCATCTGGACAGGTACTTGAGTGAGCAAGGCATAGAGGGATATGGAATTAATGCAGGCAGGTTGGAGTACGATAGATAGGCATTATGGTCGGCATGGGCACGGTGGGCCAAAGGGCCTGTTTCTATGCTGTATGACTCTATGACATGGTATACCAGACCAGATAATGTCTGATAATGGACCACAATTTGCAAACGACTACTTCACACACTTTGTGGAAAACTGTGGTTTTGTACCTCTTACAATTTCCCCTAGATAGCCACAATCTAACAGAGAAGCTGAGCGAGGAGTCAGAACTATCAAAGCATTGTTGAAGAAAAATCAAGATTTTCAAAAGGCACTCCTGAACTACAGAACTATGCCATTGCTGTGCAGATTAGCACCATCAGAACTGTTGATGGGAAGGAAGCTTAGAACACAAATTCCAATCTACCCCAAAATTTACTTCTAGGTCTCCATGTTCAGGATTATCGGAAAGTTCAAGGCAGAGAAAAGTCTTACAGGAAGCAACAGGCCTATAATTATAAGAAGAAGCCAAAAGACTTGCAGGTTGATAGGTGAATTGGCCATTATAAATTGTCACTAGTATAGGTAGGTGGTAGGGAAATATAGGGATAGGTGGGGATGTTTGGTAGGAATAAGGGATTAGTGTAGGATTAGTATAAATGGGTGGTTGATGTTCGGCACAGACTCGGTGGGCCGAAGGGCCTGTTTCAGTGCTGTATCTCTAATCTAATCTAATCTAAGAAGTACCATACCAGGAACCTACCGAAGTTGACAGAAAGACAAAAGATATGGGTACGAGACCAAAGCAGAGAAGGAGTAATCATCCAGAGAGATGAGAGTCAACAGTGATCTTATTTAGTACATACTTCAGAAAGCACTATAAGAAGAGACAGGAGGAATCTTATTCCTATTCATTAAAGACGTCAATCAGTCATACATTTGGACGAATCAGATGTTGAACCTAAAATTCAGAAAGCACCGGATACTGCAAACCTCAATGAAGGCAGTCCAAGTCAAGAAACAAGAGTTCAGAAAAAGACTACTGATCTTCCACGTCTGACAACAACATGATCAGGGAGAGTTGAGAAGCCTCCTGACAGATTAAATCTGTGATGTCAGAGACCTAGGGGGAGATGGGGTAGTCTGTAAAAATAAATACAAGTGAATGTATAAAAATGTATATATTTGGATAAAGACTTGCAGGGGGCTGGGGTGGCAGTTGATGAAGTATTAAGGTTTGAAAGGGTTAGTGTTGAGAAAGTGTAAAGAATACCACCTACCATGGTGATGTAAGAGATCATGAGAGAGAGACTTGAAGAGAGATGCAGCATGGCTTCAGAGGAGTCACACAGACTGGTCTGTAGCTGTCCATAGTTATAATGTAATAAAGGTTAATGTTCTAAGTACTCAAGACTAAGGAATCTTTCTAAGCTAGATTAACTAAGTATATTAAAGTGGCAGCATATCAACCAAACATACAACAGTACTGGTCCTCACTGAAGTTGAGGTAAGAGAATTGCTCCCTGAAGACACTCTGCAGATATGATCTCCAGCTGAGAGTCCTTCACTACCCTGTCTCCTCCTCCCTCTTCTAGCAGCTTGTCCTGCTTTGCATGGCCTCACTTCATTCTCTCAGTCATGTTCAATTCTCAGAGGAAACCCACCAGGCCAGCCATGTCTGGAAGCAACTTCTTTCAGCGCAAGATTTTATACAGCATAAAACTTACCGCAAGACCAGCCAGACCACTCCCTGTAGAGTTCTCAAACTTAAATCAAGTATAGGAAACCTCCATAAATTCATACAATTCCAGCAGCAACCAGAAGAAATAATCCAGCAACTAACCTGCAAGTACTGTATGATCCCTTTTAATACCATTGATGGATGCTCCTTCATTCTGTTTAACATCATGTTCAGCTGTGAGAGGTTAAGACAGCATTGGCTGGAGTGTGAAGTTGCAAGATGGCAGCAGTGTCTTCAAATCAGCATTGCACACTCCTTTACCTTTACCAAGATAGTGTCCTGCACACATCTCATTGGAATTACACACGCGCATCTTGGACCCTATTTTCAAGTCTTTATTGCCTGCTTAGTGCCTATAAAATGGTTGCTGCATTCCCCAATTTATTGTCCAAAGTGAGCCACTTGCCTGGGTCAGTGTCCTTCTTTCAACTTCTAGCAGGTTCCGTTAAAGAATCCTCTTTTCAAAAAGGAACAAGGCCAACTTCCTTAACATTTACTTTTAAATTAGATTCCTGATCTGAAGAATCATCTTAGTTGTTGACAAGTGTACTGGGCCACTAACATCCTTCCTATGGGTCGATGTGAGAAGTACAAAGCTTTTGTCTGACCTTTAGCTTATATAGCAGCTAGACAATACAAATGTGAATGCCATACAAGATTCATATAGGAGTAAAAATGGTGATACTACTACAATACAACAACACTAATCCAAAAGCTGGTAGTCTGCACATATTAATAATCTGAATGGGATGTTGCTCTGAAAAGATCATGGCTGGAATTTATGGGGCCTTTTGGAACGGGCTCAGAAGTGGGGGTGGGGGGGGATGTAAAATTGAAACGCAAGACATCTACACGTTGTTTTCTCATTTTACCGATGGTGGCTGACATGGAGGGCGGACTACACACATCAGCGTGGCAGGAAGGCAATTAAAAGCAATTAACTGGTCAATTGACACCAATTTCATGTAGCTTTTTGAATTTTACTGATGACACACGGGAACCACGGGTCTTCAGAGCCTTGCTCAGTAAAAGGAGGCAGCAAGCATGCGGGAGCTCAGTGCCGTCTCTCTCTGGAAGCCATTAAGAGAATCAGTTTGCTGTGCCAGGGAGAGTGGAACAGCTGTTTTTTTCATTCGTTCATGCTCAGGCATCAGCAAATGAAGCCGGGGGTGGGGGAATAAGGTGCCAGCACTGTGGGGCATGCTGCCAGAGTGTCTTCAGAGCAGTGGCACGAGCAGAAGAACTTGAGCAAAAGAAACGGGTAGGGGAAAGGGGGTAACTGTTTGAATAAAAACTCTTGCACACTGAGAAAGGCCACTGCCATGGTCCTCATCCACCCAGGCTTCGGGGCCCCCATTGAGGACAAGGAGCAGCAGAGAGGGAGGGAGGTCCTGACACAGGCACCAGGAGATCAGCAACCTCAAGGTCAACAGGAAGGCCTGCCACAGGATGGGAACCCGATACCACGGTGCAGAGGGGCACACAGTCTCCTGTGTGCAGAACAGGCCATCCTCAAGAAAGGGCCTACCATCTGAGGCTCAACTACCTACAGATGTTCAAGCGGCAGTGTCTCTGAAGACTGCACCTCTTCAGAGAGGCCATCACTCATCTTTGTGCCATGCTGCAGGATGAGCTGAGCCCAAGGGGAGTTGGTGGACACCCAATGCCAGTGGTGCTGAAGGTCACCGTGGTAGTAAACTTCTACGCCTCTGGATCTTTCCAGGGATTCACTGGAGAAATGTGTGGGATCTCACAGTCTGCGGCACATCGATGCATATAGATGGTGACCAATGCCCTTTTCAAGAGGGCCAGTGACTATGTGCACGACCGCACCGATCCATACAGTCAAGCTGAAAGGTCCATTGGGTTCGGGGCCATTGCTGGATTGCCCCAGGTTCAAGGTGTGATCGACTGCATGCATGTGGCCATCAAGTGGATTCAATAGTCAGGGGTTCAGGTAGGCATTTCTATGGCAGTAAATGTGACTCCAGGATGGTGTGTTGCCTCCCTGGTGCCAGGGTCAAGGATGTCACAGAGCAGCTGTAGGACGTCATTCTGAGGAGGGTGAACAGCCAGTGGTTGTGGTCCACATTGGTACCAATGACATATGTAGGAAGAGGGATGAGATCCTGAAAGCATATTTTAGGTAGTTAGGAAGGAAATTAAAAAGCAGGACATCCAAAGCAGTAATCTTAGGATTACTCCCAGTGCCCCGTGCTAGTGAGCATAGGAATAAGACAATTGATCGATTGAATACGTGGCTGGAGAATTGGTGTCGGAGGGAGGGCATCAGATTTCTGAGGCATTGGGACCAGTTCTGGGCAGGTGGGACCTGCACAAGATGAACGGGCTACACCTTAACAGGATCAGAACTAATATCCTCGCAGGGAGATTTGATAGTGCTGTTGGGGAGGGTTTAAACTAGCTTGTCAGGGGGATGGGAACCTGAGGGATAGCTCAAATTGGAAGGAAGTAAAGCTGGTAACAGGAGGTAGAAAAGTAGCAAGTGACATTAGAAGGCAGGCGAAACAAAGGCAAGCATCAACTAGCCTTAGAATGCAGAATGTCAACAAGACAAGGTTAAGGGCATGCTACCTGAATGCAAGCAGCATTCACAACAAGGTAGGTGACTTACAGGCCCAAATAGAAGTAAATGAGTGTGAGCTAATTGCCATAACGGAAACGTGGCTACAGGGTAACCAAAACTGGGAACTGAATATTCAAGGATATTTGACATATAGGAAGGACAGGCAAAAAGGAAAAGGAGGTGGTGTTGTGCTGATAATAAGGGATGGGATCAGTACATTAGTAAGGGAGGATCTCAGATCAGAAGAACAAATGTGGAATCTGTTTGTGTGGAGCTAAGAAACAGCAAGGGACAGCAAACATTGGTAGCAGTTATTTACAGGCCACTAAACAGCAGTGGTAGTATGGGGCATGGTATTAATCAGGAGATTAGAGAAGCATGTAGCATGGGTAATACAGTAATCATGGGTGACTTCAATCTGCATATAGACTGGGTAAATCTAATGAGAACTAATGCTGTGGAGGACGAGTTTCTGGAATGTGTTAGGGATGGTTTTCTAGAGCAGTATGTTGAGGAACCCACTAGAGAACAGGCTATTTTAGATCTAGTATTATGTAATGAGAAAGGGCTAATTAATAATCTTGTTGTAAAAGAACCTTTCAGGATAAGTGACCATAATATGAGAGAATTTTGCATTATGTTTGAAAGTGAGGTAGTTCAATCTGAAGCCAGGGTGTTAAATTTGAACAAAGGAAATTACGAAGATATGAAGGGCAAAATGGCTGAGGTGGATTGGGAAAATACATTAAAAGGTATGACAGTGCATAGACAATGGATAGTCTTTAAAGAAATATTACACAGTTTACAGCAACTATACATGCCTTCAAGGCA
This sequence comes from Heterodontus francisci, assembly GCF_036365525.1. Lineage (NCBI taxonomy): Eukaryota > Metazoa > Chordata > Chondrichthyes > Heterodontiformes > Heterodontidae > Heterodontus > Heterodontus francisci. The sequence continues at coordinate 79,142,855 of NC_090373.1, forward strand.
CACAAACCGCAAAAGTAAAGGCAGTCAACCGTGGATAACAAAGGAAGTTAAGGATTATATAAGATTAAAAGAAAGGCCTGTAAATTTGCCAGAAACCCAAGGATTGGGAGGATTTTAGAATACAGCAAAGGAGAACCAAGAAACTGATAAAGAAAGGGAGAATCGAATATGAATATAAGCTAGCAAAAAATATAAAAATGGACTGTAAAAGCTTCTACAGGTACGTAAAAAGAAAACCTTTGGCTAAGACAAATGTGGATCCATTACAGGCAGAGTCAGGAGAATTTATAATGGGGAATAGAGAAATGGCAGAGAAGTTAAATTATTACTTTGTGTCTGTGTTCACTAAGGAAGATACAAGAAATTTCCCAGAATTAGAGATCCAAGGGGCTAGGGAGAATGAGGAATTGAAGGAAATTAGTATTAGTAAGAAGGTTGTATTGGAGAAATTAATGGGGCTGAAGGTTGATAAGTCTCTAGGACCTGATATTCTACATCCAAGAGTGTTGAAAGAGGTAGCTATGGAGATAGTGGATGTATTGATAATCATCTTCCAAAATTCTGTAGATTCTGGAGCAGTTCCTGCAGATTAGAAGGTCGCAAATGTCACCCCACTATTTAAGAAGGGAGGGAGAGAGAAAACAGTAAATTACAGACCTGTTAGCTTTACATCAGTCATTGGGAAAATGCGAGAATCTATTCTAAAGGATGTGATAAATGGACACTTGGATAATAATGATCTGATTGGGTATAGTCAACATGGATTGTATGAATGGAAAATCATGTTTGACGAACATGTTGGAGTTTTTTGAGGATGTTACTAACAGAATTGATAAAGAGGAGTCAGTGGACGTGGTATACCTGGATTTTCATAAGGCTTTTGATAAAGTACCACACAGGAAGTTGGTTAGCAAAAATAAAGCACATGGGATAGGAGGTAATATACTTGCATGGATTAAGGATTGGTTAACAGGCAGAAAGCAGAGAGTAGGAATAAACGTGTCATTCTCGCATTGGCAGGCTGTGACTAGTGGAGTATTGCAGGGATGAGTGTTTGGGCCCCAGCTGTTCACAAAATATATCAATGATTTGGATGTGGGGACCAAATGTAATATTTCCAAGTTCGCGGATGACATTAAACTAGGTGGGAATGTGTGTTGTGAGGAAGATGCAAAGTGGCTTCAAGGGGATTAGGACAGTGAGCGAGCAAGAATGTGGCAGATGGACTATAACATAGAAAAATTTGAGGTTATCTAGCTTGGTCGGAGGAATAGATAGGCAGAGTATTTCTTAAATGGTAAGAGATTAGAAAGTGTAGATGTACAAAGGGACCTGGGTGTCCTTGTCAATAAGTCACTGAAAGCTAACATGCAGGTGCAGCAAGAAATTAGGAAGGCTAATGGTATGTTAGCCTTTATTGCAAGAGGATTTGAGTACAGGATTAGTGAAGTCTTGCTTCAATTGTATAGAATCTTGGTTAGACTGCATTTGGAGTAAGTACTTTGTGCAGTTTTGGTCCCCTTACCTTCGTAAGGATATTATTGCCATAGAGGGAGTGCAATTGAGATTCACCAGACTTGTTCCCAGGATGGCGGGACTGTCCTATGAAGAGAGATTGGGGAAACTGGGCCTGTATTCTCTAGAGTTTCGAAGAATGAGAGATGATCTCATTGAAACCTACAAAATACTTAAAGGGATAGACAGGGTAGATGCAGCTATGATGTTTCCCCTGATTGGGGAGTCTAGAACCAGGGGATACAATTTCAAAATAAGGGGGACGCCACATAGGACAGGGATGAGGAGAAATGTCTTTACTCAGAGGATTGTGAATCTTTGGCATTCTCTACCCCAGAGGGCTGTGGAAGCTCAGTCATTGAGTATGTTTAAAGCAGAGATTGACAGATTTCTGAATACTTTTGACATAAGGGGATATGGGGATAGTGTGAGAAAAGGCATTGAAGTGGATAATCAGCCATGATCATATTGAATTGTGGGGCAAGCTTGATGGGCTGAATGGCCTACTTCTGCTCCTATGTTCCTATGTTCGTAAGGCTCCCACAGACCAGCCAGCAGCCTTCATCAACAGGAAGGGCTTTCACTCGCTTAATGTCCAACTGGTAAAATAATTAACTGGGGGAAGGTAAAGTTCAATGGGGTAAGAATGGAGCTGGGGCGAATAAGTTAGAGTCAAAAGCTGGCAGGAAAACCGGTAGATGAACAATGGGCTACCTTCAAAAAAGAGATTGTTCGGGCACAGTCAAGGTTTGTTCCCTCAAAGGGGAAACGTAGAGCAAAAAAATCCAGAGCTCCCTGGATGACTGAGGTAGAGCTTAAGATAAAGAAGAAAAAATGTGCTTAAAACAGATGCCAGATAGAAAATAATATTGAGAACCAGGCTAAATATAGAAGATCCAGAGGGGAAATGAAGAAGCAAATGAGAGAAGCAAAGAGAGAGCATGAAAAGAGACTGGCAGCTGGCATTAAGAGAAATCCCAAAGTTTTCTAGAGGCATATAAATAGTAAAAGGGTGGTAAAAGGAGGAGTGGGGCCGATTAGGGACCAGAAAGGGGATATATACATCGAGGCAGAGGGTATAGCTGTGGTATTAAATGAATACTTTGCATCTGTCTTCACCAAGGAAGAAGATGCAACCCAGGCAATGTTGAAAGAGGAGGTAAGTCAGACAGTAGAGGGGTTTAAAAATGATAAAGACGAAGTATTAGACCGGCTGTCTGTACTTAAAGTGGATAAAGCACCAGGGACGGATGCAATACATCCAAGGATACTGAGAGAAGTGAGGGTGGAAATCACACAGGCACTGGCCATAATTTTTCAGTCTTCCTTAGACTCGGGGGTGGTGCCAGAGGACTGGAGAATTGCAAATGTTACACCCTTGTTCAAAAAAGGGTGTGAAGATAAGCCCAGCAACTACAGGCCAGTCAGTTTAACTTCGGTGGTGGGAAAACTTCTAGAAAAAATAATTCGGGAAAAAATCAATAGTCACAAGGACGAATGCGGGTTAATTAAGGAAAGTCAGCATGGATTTCTTAACGGAAAACATATTTAACTAAGTTGCTGGAGTTTTTTGAGGAGGTAACAGAGAGGGTTGATGAGGGCAATGCTGTTGATGTGGTGTACATGGACTTTCAAAAGGCATTTGATATAGTGCCACACAACAGACTTGTGAGAAAACTTTTAGTTCATGGGATAAAGGGGACGGTAGCAACATGGATACGAAATTGGCTGAGTGACAGGAAACAAAAGGTGGTTAATGAATGTTTTTCGGGCTGGAGAAAGATTTGTAGTGGGGTTCCCCAGGGACCCTTGCTTTTCCTGATATATATTAATGACCTAGACCTTGGTTTACAGGGCACAATCTCAAAGTTTGAAAATGATACAAAACTTGGAAGCATTGTGATCTGTGAGGAGCTTAGTTTAGAACTTCAAAAGGATATAGACAAGTTGGTGGAATGGTGGAACGGGTGGCAGATGAAGTTCAATGCAGAGAAATGTGAAATGATTCATTTTGGTAGGAAGAACATGGAGAGACAATACAAAATAAAGGGTACAATTGTAAAGGCGGTGCAGGAGCAGAGGGACCGGGGCTTACATGTCCATAAGTCATCGAAGGTGGCAGGACCAGTTGAGAGCGTGGTTAATAAAGCATACAGTATCCTGGGCTTTATTAATAGGGGTATAGAATACAAGAGCAAGGAAGTTATGTTGAACTTACATAAGACACTAGTTCTGCCTAAGCTGGAGTATTGCGTCCAATTTTGGGTACCACACCTGAGGAAAGACGTGAGGGCATTGGAGATAGTAGAGAAAAGATTCACGAGAATGGTTCCAGGGATGAGGAATTTCAGTTATGAAGATAGATTGGAGAAGTTAGGACTGTTTTCCTTGGAGAAGAGAAGGCTGAGAGGTGATTTGACAGAGGTATTCAAAGTCATGAGGGGTCTGGACAGAGTAGATAGAGAGAAACTGTTCCCACTCGTGAAAGAATTGAGAAAGAGAGGGCACAGATTTAAAGTATTTGGTAGGAGAAGCAAAAGTGACATGCGGAAAACTTTTTCAAGCAGCTAGTAGTTATGGTCTGGAATGCACTGCCTGAGAATGTGGTCGAGGCATGTTCAATTGAAGCATTCAAAAGGGAATTAGACAGTTATATGAAAAGGAATAATGTGCAAATTTATGGGGAGAAGGCAGGGAAATGGAACTGAGGGAGTTGCTCTTTCGGAGAGCTGGTGCAGAAATGATGGACCGAATTGCCTCCTTCTTCACTTTAACAATTCTTTGATTCTCTGGTCTGCAACCACCGCAGATGGATCCTGCAGTTGTGTGCACAGTTCCTGCCTAGCAGGCAGCACACCTACGTACTTTGGCAGTCCCAGGTGCCACAGTTTTTCTGGTCCCCCATGCCTTCAGGGATGGATACTTGGAGAGAAGGGCTACCCACTGAGGAAATGGTTACTTGCATGCACGGATGCAGAAGAAAGGTACAACACCTGCCATGTGGCAACCAATGACCAGGCTATTGGTCTCCTGAAGATGCGATTCAGGTGCGTCGATTGATCTGGTGGAGGTCTTCAATAAGCCCCAGAAAGGGTCTCGTGTATCATGGTGATCTGCTGTGCTCTACACAACCTGACGCTGCAGAGGGGGGTTGGGTTGAACAATGAGCATATCGTGGATCACCATGCCTCCTCCAACGACAAGGATGTGGAGGAGGCTGCTAAGCAGGTGATGCAAGACGAAGGACCCCAGGGACTACAGGAAAGGCGCAATGAGATTATGTGAAAGAGAGGCTCGGGACTCACATATACACAGATGTTTCCTATGTCTCTTACTACCTGTTGGAACCATACCAATAAAGCCTTACCTTAATGCAGCCCTGCTGTTTCCTCCTTCATTATGCTATTCATTGCCCAGTACATTTAGTAAGTTTAAAATAACTTACCTTTTGTTTCGGCGGACAAGGGGACTGCTGGGTAAGTAAACCTATATATTCGGGCAGTTTAAAATAACTTACCTTTTGTTGCAGCAGCTTTTTCTGAAACAGCGATAGTGCAAGCGAGGTGTCAGCTGGGAAGGTGAGTTTCAGTTTAAAATAACTTACCTTTTGTTTCGGCGGACAAGAGGACTGCTGGGTAAGTAAACCTATATATTCGGACAGTGGCTAAACCCGAAACACTACACGTGTAGTGTCTCCCACCCATCCTCCTCCTCTAACCAAAAAAAAGGACTCTTGTGTGGAGGGTTTGGTAAGGTAAGGTTTTCCTTTTTTTTAAATCTCTGTTGTCAATTTAGTGCAGAGGGGATGGAAGCTAGGGCAGTTGCATGCTCCTCTTGCAGGATGTGGGAGGTGAGGGTCACCACTTGTGTCCCTACTGACTTCACCTGTGAGAAGTGCACCCAACTCCAGCTCCTCGCAGACCGCGTTAGGGAACTGGAGCTGGAGCTGGATGAACTTCGGATCATTCAGGATGCTAAGGGGGTGATAGCAAGCAGTTATAGAGAAGTAGTGACACCTAAGTTACAGGATAAAGGTAGCTGGGTGACCGCCAGGGGAGGGAAAGGGAATAGGCGCACAGTGCAGGGATCCCCTGTGGCCGTTCCCCTCAATAATACGTATACCGTTTTGGATACGGTTGGGGGGGACAACCTACAAGAGGAAAGCCACAGTGGCCCGGTCTCTGGCACTGAGCCTGGCTCAGTGGCTCAGAAGGGAAGGGGGGAGAATAGGAGAATGATAGTGATAGGAGATTCAATGGTTAGAGGAACAGACAGGAGATTCTGTGGTCGCGAACGAGACTCCCGGATGGTATGTTGCCTCCCGGGTGCCAGGGTCAGGGATGTCTCAGATCGAGTCCACAGGATTCTAAAGGGGGAGGGGGAGCAGCCAGAGGTCGTGGTACATATCGGTACCAATGACATAGCTAGGAAAAGGGATGAGGACCTGAAAAGCGAATATAGGGAGTTAGGTTGGAAGCTGAAAGGCAGGACGAGCAGAGTAGTAATCTCAGGATTGTTACCGGTGCCACGTGCTAGTGAGGCTAGAAACAGGGAGCGAGTGCAGCTGAACACGTGGCTACAGAACTGGTGTAGGAGGGAGGGATTCAGATATGTGGATCATTGGGATACCTTCTGGGGAAGGTGGGACCTGTACAAGAAGGACGGGTTGCATCTGAACTGGAGGGGCACCAATATCCTGGGCGGGAGGTTTGCTAGAGCTCTTCGGGAGGGTTTAAACTAGTTTGGCAGGGGGATGGGAACCGGAGCCATGGATCAGTGGATGGGGTAGCTGTTGAACAGGCAGATCACGAGTGCAGAGAGTCTGTGAGGAAGGTTAGACAGTTGACAGGGCAAAGTTGCAGCCAGTATGATGGGTTGAAGTGTGTCTATTTTAACGCAAGAAGTGTCAGGAATAAGGGTGATGAACTTAGAGCATGGATCAGTACTTGGAGCTACGATGTTGTGGCCATTACGGAGACGTGGATATCACAGGGGCAGGAATGGATGTTGGATATTCCGGGGTTTAGATGTCTCAAAAGGAATAGGGAGGGAGGTAAAAGAGGTGGGGGAGTGGCATTGTTAATCAGGGATAGTATCACAGCTGCAGAAAGGGAGGTCGTCGAGGAGGGTTTGTCTACTGAGTCATTATGGGTGGAAGTCAGAAACAGGAAAGGAGCAGTCACTTTGTTGGGAGTTTTCTATAGACCCCCCAATAGCAACAGAGACATGGAGGAACAGGCAGATTTTGGAAAGGTGCAGAAGTAACAGGGTTGTTGTCATGGGTGACTTCAACTTCCCTAATATTGATTGGAACCTCCTTAGTGCAAATAGTTTGGAGCAGTTTTTGTCAGGTGTGTCCAGGAAGGTTTCCTGACTCAATATGTAGATAGGCCGACTAGAGGGGAGACTATTTTGGACTTGGTGCTTGGCAACGAACCAGGCCAGGTGGCAGATCTCTCGGTGGGAGAGCATTTCGGTGATAGTGATCACAACTCCCTGACCTTTACCATAGTCATGGAGAGGGACAGGAGCAGACGGGATGGGAAAATATTTAATTAGAGGAGGGGGAATTACAATGCTATTGGGCAGGAACTGGGGAGCATAAATTGGGAACAGATGTTCTCAGGGAAATGCACGACAGAAATGTGGAGGTTGTTTAGGGAGCACTTGCTGCGACTGCTGGATAGGTTTGTCCCGATGAGGCAGGGAAGGGATGGTAGGGTGAAGGAACCTTGGATGACAAGAAATGTGGAACAGCTAGTCAAGAGGAAGAAGGAAGCTTACTTAAGGTTGAGGAAGCAAGGATCAGACAGGGCTCTAGAGGGTTACAAGGTAGCCAGGAAAGAACTGAAGAATGGACTTAGGAGAGCTAGAAGGGGACATGAAAAAGTCTTGGCGGGTAGGATTAAGGAAAATCCCAAGGCGTTCTACACTTATGTGAGGAACAAGAGGATGGCCAGAGTGAGGGTAGGGCCGATCAGGGATAGTGGAGGGGACTTGTGCCTGGAGTCGGAAGAGGTAGGGGAGGTCCTAAATGAATACTTTGCTTCAGTATTCACTAGTGAGAGGGACCTGGTCATTTGTGAGGACAGCGTGGACCAGGCTGATATGCTCGAACAGGTTGAGGTTAAGAGGGAGGATGTGCTGGAAATTTTGAATGATATGAGGCCAGATAAGTCCCCGGGGCCAGTCGGGATATACCCAAGGATATTACGGGAAGCGAGGGAAGAGATTGCTGCGCCTTTGGCGATGATCTTTGCATCTTTACTGTCCACTGGAGTAGTACCGGATGATTGGAGGGTGGCAAATGTTGTTCCCTTGTTCAAGAAAGGGAATAGGGATAACCCTGGGAATTATAGACCAGTCAGTCTTACGTCAGTAGTGGGCAAATTATTGGAGAGGATTCTGAGAGACAGGATTTATGATTATTTGGAAAAGCATAGTTTGACTGGAGACAGTCAGCATGGCTTTGTGAGGGGCAGGTCATGCCTCACAAGCCTTATTGAATTCTTTGAAGATGTGACAAAACACATTGATGAAGGAAGAGCAGTGGATGTGGTGTATATGGATTTTAGCAAGGCATTTGATAAGGTTCCCCATGGTAGGCTCATTCAGAAAATAAGGAGGCATGGGATTCAGGGAAAGTTGGCTGTCTGGATACAAAATTGGCTGGCCCATAGAATTCAGAGGGTGGTAGTAGATGGAAAGTATTCAGCATGGAGCTCGGTGACCAGTGGTGTTCCACAAGGATCTGTTCTGGGACCTCTGCTCTTTGTGATTTTTATAAATGACTTGGATGAGGAAGTGGAAGGCTGGGTTAGCAAGTTTGCCGATGACACGAAGGTTGCTGGAGTTGTGGATAGTGTGGAAGGCTGTTGTAGGTTGCAACGGGACATTGACAGGATGCAGAGCTGGGCTGAGAAGTGGCAGATGGAGTTCAACCTGGAAAAGTGTGAAGTGATTCATTTTGGAAGGTCGAATTTGAATGCCGAATACAGGCTTAAAGACAGGATTCTTGGTAGTGTGGAGGAACAGAGGGATATTGGGGTCTATGTCCATAGATCGCTCAAAGTTGCCACCCAAGTTGATAGGGTTGTTAAGAAGGCGTATGGTGTGTTGGCTTTCATTAACAGGGGGATTGATTTTTAGAGCCTTGAGGTTATGCTGCAGCTCTATAAGGCCCTGGTTCGACCACACTTGGAATATTGTGTTCAGTTCTGGTCGCCTCATTATAGGAAGGATGTGGAAGCTTTAGAGAGGGTGCAGAGGAGATTTACCAGGATGCTGCCTGGACTGGAGGGCATGTCCTACGAAGAAAGATTGAGGGAGCTAGGGCTTTTCTCATTGGAGCGAAGAAGGATGAGAGGTGACTTGATAGAGGGGTACAAGATGATGAGAGGCATAGATAGAGTGGATAGTCAGAGACTTTTTCCCAGGGTGGAAAGGGCTATCACCAGGGGGCATAATTTTAAGGTGATTGGAGGAAGGTTTCGGGGAGATGTCAGAGGTAGGTTCTTTGCACAGAGAGTGGTGGGTGCGTGGAATGCACTGCCAGCAGTGGTAGTAGAAGCAGATACATTAGGGGCATTTCAGCGACTCTTGGATAGGTACATGGATGATAGTAGAATGAAGGGTAGGTAGTTAGTTTAAGGTTTGAGTAGGTTAAAGGTTCGGCACAACATCGTGGGCCGAAGGGCCTGTACTGTGCTGTACTGTTCTATGTTCTATGTTCTATGTTCTACATGGGTTCACACTGCACAATGGCAAGGCTGAAGTGTTGACCACATGTGGTGCGCCTGCTTGCATCCAGCCTTTTGAGGGAGCCAGTGTGTAAATGAAGCCCCAAAGGGCAGCAAGAAATGGAAGGAAATGTAGCACCAATACATTAATCCTTACACTACGATCAGGTGAAGAGGGGTTGAAGGGCTCCCCTCTTGTTCCTCTCCTTGTTTGATCACAACAGGGTTTTATTTCTTTTTTAAAGTGAATATGCTTGCCAATTCAATGAGTGTTTAACTATTTACCTGCTATGATCATAAAAGAACCAATTGGACAGGTTTTCTTGAGTTTAACAAAGAGGTTAGCTTTCTTGCATTTAATCCAATCTAAGTAAAATAATAAACTATGCTCCAACTTTCACACACGCACAGACACATAGGTTACACAGTGGGGAAGGATAGATTGGTCGAATTAGAATCTGGAGCAATAAAAACTGGTATATAGTCTGTTGAGTTTGGTGACTCAGTTGTCTTCTGGATGAACTCAGTAGTCCTGAGGGTTCCAGCTTGCACATTTGGCCAGCTGATTTGGGGTTTCCTAGAGACAGCAATACAGATGGTTTCCTTCATTGGGTCTCTGCAGCAATGATAGGCCTAGGTGGTTATGGCCAGCAGGCAGAGTTTGAAGCTTGTAAGTTGGACTGGAGATAGAGAGAGAGGGGTGGGGGGGAGGAACTTGGGTCTTCTCTGGTCGGTGTCTAGTTGTTTATCTGGTCTGCAGAGAGAGACAAACCAGCTTAAACACACAGATGGTGGAGCCTCTCACATGATTGTCAACCAGTGTGTATTTCCTCTTACAACTTAATCAGTTCATGTCCATTAATTCCTTTCTCTTAACCAGGGTCCCATTGTTCAAGTGATTGCCTTTGAGTGGTTCATCTCAACCAATTTAATGTCCCAAGTGATTGCCTTTAATCATTGTTAATGGGGACAGGACAGGTAGCTGACTCAAACTTCACAGGTCATTATTCTGGCTGGGGACTGAACAGACACTGCATCCCCACCTTGATGCATTGGAATGTAGGGTATTTTAATGGAAATTGCAGCGGACATTTTAGCTGCTTACAGTCACCTTTATCTGTTCTTTTTATGCTTTTTTAGAATTTAATTCAGGTTTCCAGCCAGTGGAATAAAAAATAATCATTCGACATAGCACGTGTTCGTGACACTTTATTAAGTGGCTCAACAGACTGCAAGACTTAACACTTAGATACTCTATTCACCTGTGAACTCTCAGTGCAACCGGTGCTCTTCTTAGTTTTCTTATGCCTGCTCCTACGTGGTGCTCCCCCTGCACTGGTAGCTGAGGTGGAGGCAAGCTGCTGACCTTGCTACCCTGTGGCTTGCGATGACCTTGGCTGTCGTCCTCTGGCTGACTGAAGCCTGGAGGACCCTGGCATGCTGAGGGGCTCCTGCACAGGTGGAGGACCCTCCTCTGTTGTCCCAGCTACTCGAGGCACTGGTGCCACTGACAGAAGGGCTGAGGAGCCACTGTTCACACGAGGAGCACTCTGAGAGGAGACATCCGATGTCGAAGGAAGCCACTCCACCTCCCTTCCAAGGCACACTTGTACTACCCTGCTGACGTGAGAAGGATGAGGACCTGTTGGATACTCCAGGTGCTTTGTCCGCCTCTTGCCTTGCCATTGCTGCATTGAGCTCATGGACAAGGCGATGGTCTAAGGGTCAACATCCACTAGGTGGATTGCTGGATCTGTCTCTCTATGAGGGTCGTCAATCTCTCGATGGAGGAAGCCAAGCCCACATACGCCAGAGACTTGGCAGCACTCATGGCCTGGATGGACTCCTCCATCGTCTAGACATGGGTGTGCATAGCCTCTTGAATCTTCACTAGATGTTCCCCAACCTCACACTGCAGCTGCAGCATTTGCCACGTTGCCAAGGACTCCAGAGACATTTCATCAGCCTGAGGCTCAGCTTTGCTAGTGGCCTTGGCTGTCACAACTTCTGTCAGTGCTGTGCTCACTAGGTTGTGTGCTCGAATCTACACATGAACAGATACCCACCAACGTGATAGTGTTTGTGCTGGTGGAGGGTGCAGGGAAAGATGTGATAGTGCACCCTCTGAGGCTCCCTCCTTCTCCTCAGAAGCAGCCGTCTGTCCCCAGTCTTTCCAACTGTCCACTCTTCAGCCTGATCTGGACCTGCATGAGAGAAAATATACATTGAAGGGTTATGGGCTTCCCATTGCATCATTCCAAGTATCCCTACTGTGGAGCTCTATGTGTCCAGCAGTGGACACATGAGCACTATGTCTCATGTGTGCCAGATGCACCCTTGTGCCCCTGCACTTGTCCACTCATGCTCTTGGGTGGGCAGTCCTGCCTCACCACCAACAATGGAGCGGTTAGCTTGTTTTCCTGCCAGCTCAAAGACCTCCTCCTCCATGGAGGTCAGGATGGAAGGAAATGGGACCCCCCAGCTTGTCTTGACCCTTTCCTTTATGTTCACAGAATCACAGAGTTGTTACAGCACAGAAGGAGACCATTTGCCCCATCCTGTCTGCACCAGCTCTCTGAATGAACAATTCACCTAATGCCATTCCACCGCCTTCTCCCCGTAACCCTGCACATTCTCCATTTTCAAATGACAGTCTAATTCCTTTTTGAATGCCTTGATTGAACCTGCCTCCAGCACACTCTCAGGCAGTGCATTCCAGACCTTAATCACTCGCTGTGTAAAAAAACTTTTCCTCATCCCTTTTGCTTATTTTGCCAATTCCTCCAAATCTGTGTCCTCTCGTTCTTGATCCATTCACGAGAGGGAACAGTTTTTCCCTATCTGTTCTGTCCAGACCCCCTCATGATTTAGAATATCTCTATCAAATCACTTCTCAGCCTTCTATTCTCCAAGAAAAGCAGCCCCAACTTCTCCAATCAATCTTTGTAACTGAAGTTCCTCACCCCTGGAACCATTCTTGTGAATCTTTTCTGTACTTTCTCCAATGCCTTCACGTCTTTCCTAAAGTACAGAGCCCAGAACTGGACACATAACCTCTTGTACTCTATGGCCCTATTAATAAAGCCTCAGAGACTGTATGCTTTATTAACCGCTGTCTCAACCTGTCCTCCCACCTTCAATGTCTTATGTACATATATACACAGGTCCCTCTGCTCCTGCACCCCTTTAGAATTGTACCCTTTATTTTATATTGTTTCTCCATGTTCTTCCTACCAAAATGAATCACTTCATATTTCTTCACTTGTTGTCCATTCCACCAACTTGTCTATGTCCTTTTGAAGTTCTAAACTATCCTTCTCACAGTTCACAATACTTCCAAGTTTCATATCATCTGCAAATTTTGAAATTGTGCCCTGTACACCAAGGTCTAGGTCATTAATATATGTCAGGAAGTGCAAGGGTCCCAACACTGACCCCTGGGGAACTTCACTACAAACCTTCCTCCAGCTCAAAAAACATCCATTAACCACTACTCTCTGTTTCTGTAACTCAGCCAATTTCATATCCATGTTGCTACTGTCCCATTAGTTCCATGAGCTATAACTTTGTTCACAAGTCTGTTGTGTGGCACTGTATCAAATACCTTTTGAAAGTCCATGTAAACTACATTAACAGCATTGTCCTCTTCAACCCTATCTGTATCCTCCTCAACAAACTCCAGCAAGTTAGTTAAACATCATTTTCCCTTAACAAATCCGTGCTGGCTTTATTTAATTAACCCACATTTGTCCACATGCCTAGTATATTTGTCCCAAATTATTGTTTCTAGAAGTTTCCCCACAACCGAAGTTAAACTGACTGGCCTGTAGTTGCTGGGCTTATCTTTACATCTTTTTCTGAACAAGCGTTTATCATTTGCAATTCTCCAGTCCTATGGCACCATCCTTGAGTCGAAGAAAGACTGAAATATTCTGGCCAGTGCATCTGCAATTTCCACTGTCACTTCCCTCAGATGCAGCCCATCTGGTCCTGGTGGTTTATCAACATTAAGTATTGACAGCCTATCTGATACCTCCTCCCTATTAATTTTTAATACATCTAGTGTATTAATTACCGCCTCTTTCACCATGGCTTGGGTAGCATCTTCTTCCTTGGTAAAGACAGATGCAAAGTATTCATTTAATACCTCAGCTATTCCCCTTGCCTCCATGTGTAATTCCCACTTTTGGTCCCTAATCGGCCCTACTCCAACTTTTACCACCGTTTTACTATTTATATGCCTATAGAAGACTTTGAAATTCCCATTTATGTTTACTGCCAGTCTCTTTTCATGCTCCCTCTTTTGCTTCTCTTATTTGCTTTATCACTTCCATCTGAACCTCTCTACTCAGCCTGGTTCTCCATTGTATTATCCACCTGACATCAGTCATAAGCACACCTTTTCTTCTTCATCTTAATCTGTAACGCTTTAGTCAGCCAGGGAGCTCTGGATTTGTTTGCCCGACCTTTCCCCTTCGAGGGAATATACCTTGACTGTGCCCAAACAATCTCTTCTTTGAAGGTAGCCCATTGATCAGCTACCGTTTTTTCCTGCCAACCTTTGATTCCAATTTATTCGGCCCAGATCCATTCTTATCCCATTGAAGTTGGCTTTCCCCCTGTTAATTATTCTTACTCTAGATTGCTTTTTGTCCTTTTCCACAACCAACCTAAACCTTATGAAACAATGATCTCTGTCCCTTAAATGCTTTCCTACTGATACTTGATTCACTTGGCCCACCTCATTCCCAAGAACCAGGTCTAGCAGTGCCTCCTTTCTCATTGGACTAGAAACATACTGCTCTAAAAAAGTTTCCTGAACACACTCTAGGAACTCTTGGCCCTCTCTGCTCTTTACACTACTACTATCCCGGGCTAAAGTTGGATAATTAAAGTCCCCCATTGTAACTACTCTATAATTCTTGCACCTCTCTGTAATTTCCTTGCAAATTTCATCCTCTACACCCTTTCCACTAGTTGGTGCCCAATAGACTACACAAAGCAATGCAATTGTGTCTATTTTGTTCCTTAGCTCTAGCCAAATAGATTCTGTCCTTGACCCCTCTGGGATATCGTCCTTCTCCAGCACTGCAATGTTCTCCTTAATCAATACCACCTCATGAAAAAGGTCACAGACCTGAAACGTTAACGCTGTTTATTCCACCACAGCTGCTGCCTGACCAGCTGAATATTTCCAGCATTTTCTCTTTGCTCCATTCAGGCTTGCTTGTTCAGGTGGGCCGGTTTCCTCCTCCCATCCCTGGGGAAGAGGACCTCCCATCTTGCCCTTGCAGGCTGGAGAACCTGCAGGGAGGCATTGCTGAATTATGGGGCAACCCACGGTCTTCCTTCTGCCATTGTGGCTGTTGGTTTCCTTTAAATGTTCAGCTGCCTGGCAGGCAGACAGTCAGCAGACAGCGGCAGGCAGTCAGCAATCGATGGCAGGCAGTCAGCAGTAGATGGCAGGCAGTCAGCAGTCAATGGCAGGCAGTCAGCAGACAGCGGCAGGCAGTCAGCAGTCAATGGCAGGCAGTCAGCAATCGATGGCAGGCAGTCAGCAGTCAATGGCAGGCAGTCAGCAGTCAATGGCAGGCAGTCAGCAATCGATGGCAGGCAGTCAGCAGTCAATGGCAGGCAGTCAGCAGTAGATGGCTGGCAGTCAGCAGTCAATGGCAGGCAGTCAGCAGTAGATGGCAGGCAGTCAGCAGTCAATGGCAGGCAGTCAGCAGCAGATGGCAGGCAGTCAGCAGTCAATGGCAGGCAGTCAGCAGTAGATGGCAGGCAGTCAGCAATCGATGGCAGACAGTCAGCAGTCAATGGCAGGCAGTCAGCAGTAGATGGCAGGCAGTCAGCAGTCAATGGCAGGCAGTCAGCAGTAGATGGCAGGCAGTCAGCAGTCAATGGCAGGGAGTCAGCAGTCAATGGCAGGCAGTCAGCAATCGATGGCAGGCAGTCAGCAGTCAATGGCAGGCAGTCAGCAGCAGATGGCAGGCAGTCAGCAGTCAATGGAAGGCAGTCAGCAGTAGATGGCAGGCAGTCAGCAGTCAATGGCAGGGAGTCAGCAGTCAATGGCAGGCAGTCAGCAATCGATGGCAGGCAGTCAGCAGTCAATGGCAGGCATACAGCAATCGATGGCAGGCAGTCAGCAGTAGATGGCAGGCAGTCAGCAGACAGCAGCAGGCAGTCAGCAGTCAATGGCAGGCAGTCAGCAATCGATGGCAGGGAGTCAGCAGTAGATGGCAGGCAGTCAGCAATCGATGGCAGGCAGTCAGCAATCGATGGCAGGCAGTCAGCAGTCAATGGCAGGCAGTCAGCAATCGATGGCAGGCAGTCAGCAATCGATGGCAGGCAGTCAGCAGTCAATGGCAGGCAGTCAGCAATCGATGGCAGGCAGTCAGCAATCGATGGCAGGCAGTCAGCAGTCAATGGCAGACAGTCAGCAATCGATGGCAGGCAGTCAGCAATCGATGTCAGGCAGTTAGCAATCGATGTCAGGCAGTTAGCAATCGATGTCAGGCAGTCAGCAGTCAATAGTAGGCAGTCAGCAGTCGATGGCAGGCAGTTAGCAATCGATGTCAGGCAGTCAGCAGTCAATAGTAGGCAGTCAGCAGTCGATGGCAGGCAGTTAGCAATCGATGTCAGGCAGTCAGCAGTCAATAGCAGGCAGTTAGCAGTCAATGGCAGGCAGTCAGCAGTCAATGGCAGGCAGTTAGCAGTAGGTGCAAGCAGGTAGTTGGCAGACAATGACAGTCAGCAGATAATGGCCGACAGTCAGCAGTAGGTGCAGGGTTGGCAGTCCTTTATTTATAATGCCAGCACCTGCCGCAGCGCCCACTAATGCTACCTCTGTCGCCCCGCTTCCCACCTGCATGTTTTCAATGGACAGCCCCCATGCCTCCGCACTGCTAATTGGCTGGCCGCCAGAAGATCACTTGTGTACGTCAGCTCCCCGCCCGATCGAAAGCAGCACCCTCTTCCAGTCCCAACATTGGGACCTTTGGCCCAGCTGCAAAATTCAGCTCCATTTCTCATTGGAACGGGGTAATAGAGACAGCAATTTTACTTGAAACAAGCAGAGTAAATGTTTAAGTTTATGTTGTAAGTGCAAAGTGGCTTCAAAATTAATAAGCAGTTACATTTACTCTATGCTCAGTACAGTCCAAACTAATTACTAATTCACATTGTATTTGGCCCCAAATGAGTTGGATTCGTAACATTCTGCTATATTAGTACTTTGCATTAAAATTACACAGGAAATGATAAAGGTTTACTGCCTGCACCATCTGCATTTTGACTTAGTAATGCTTATGAAATTCCCTATCCTCAGCTTAAATTTTCTGTCAGAGTAACTAATGCACCAGATTAGATGATTGAATTGCTTGATTTGTATGTGTGGCAATCATTGAAGTTTTAAGGAGACACAATTAGGTCTCCCAGTAGTTCAATTGTTAAAGGTAGTGGATAACTGAGCAATATTTACTAGAAAAATCACAGGTTCAATTCCCACCCTATGTTAATTAGCTAATCTCAGTGGTAGTTGAGGCGCTACATTTGTTTTCAGGGCCCTTGGGCTCAGGGGCAGCTGCTCTTAATTGTTATACAATACCTTCTTACTGGGAAGTGTGAATGTTCAATGAGGGTAAGATCACACTTGTGTCAGGCAAACCCCCACCTGCCAAGAATGAGGAAAATTAATTTTGCCACATGAACATTGATGTTGAACTGCTGATGGTGAAGAAAGAACTTGCTTTAAAAAACAATTGGAGACTTTGGTTGGAGAGAGACATTAGCATATCCACAGACAATACTTCAAAGAACAAAGGGGCTATTTCCTGCTCCAATTTAATCCACAATGGACTTTTGATTACATGACATTGAAGGTGGAAAGGCTAGCATTCCAAGTTAACTGCTAAGATGGCCGAATACACAAACAGACATGGGCAGACCGGTTTGGTCACATGGCTGGCTGACTGTTGGAGTTTTTTGAATTTGAACTTCCAACAAGGGATTTGAAATCAGCTCCTGGACTGAGAACACCTCTCTCCTGTCTGCTCTCATCTCGCTCTCATCAGCTTCGGAAACAATTGAACACCAAGAGAGAAAAGTCTCCTACAGTGAACAAGGTGTAAGAAGAATATTGGGCCCCAATGAAAAGTAAGAGCTGTCTACAATCAAGGACTCTATGGCGAGCTGGAATCACAGAAACAAGAAACCCCCTTTAGAGACTGCCTCAAACCTCTCTATTTTATTTTTCTTCTGCTCTTTTCTGTCCCTATTTGCATGTGTGTGCTAGCATGGGCACGTCGTTTATCCATAGGTGTTAACCATATTAGAGTTTAAGTTTAAGATTTAATAAATTTCACTTTTCTTCTTTAAACCTAAAGAAAACTGGGTATGCTAATTTTTTTGTCTTATAATTGGAAAGCTGTGAACAAGGATTCACAAACGGGGAGCTCAAAACACAGGATGTTTAAAATTAAATCTTGTTACAATAAAACCAGGTGAAGTCATTAAAAGACCCCTAGACACCGTTCTCACCTGGTCATAACACTTGGCTGTGATATCCAGTATGGCAATATAACCTAAAGAGTGTTTGATGACAAAGACCTCAAACCTGGCACCAAGCTCATGGTCTACAGGGCCGCAGAGTTACCTGCCCTCCTGTATGCATCGGAAACGTGGACACTGTAGCAGGCATCTCAAAGCCCTTGAGAGATATCATCAGCAATGCCTCCACAAAATCCTGCAAATTCACTGGCAGGACAGGCGCTCCAATATCAGTGTCCTCTCTCAGACTAACATTCCCAGTATCGAGGCACTGGTCATGGCTCGTCAGTTATGTTGGGTGGGCCACATCGTCTGCATGCCTGACACAAGACAAGCTTTCTACTCTGAGCTCTGTCACA
Source organism: Heterodontus francisci (assembly GCF_036365525.1). Taxonomy (NCBI): domain Eukaryota; kingdom Metazoa; phylum Chordata; class Chondrichthyes; order Heterodontiformes; family Heterodontidae; genus Heterodontus; species Heterodontus francisci. The sequence continues at coordinate 79,161,015 of NC_090373.1, forward strand.
GCAAGAGACTACCAGGAGGGCAGAGGAAACACTACAAGGATGTCCTTAAAACCTCCCTGAAAAAATGTGGCATCGCCACTGATTCATGGGAATCTCTTGCCCGAGACCACCCAAAATGGAGAAGAAGCATCCGCAACGGTGCCAGACAGTTCGAACAATGTTGACATGCCCAGGCAGTGACCATGTGCAAACAGTGGAAGGAGCATTCGGAATTCTGACCATCCCATTCACTCGCCTCACCAAACACCACCTGCCCCACCTGTGGCAGAGTGTGCAGATCCAGAATTGAACTATTCAGTCACCTAAAGACCCACAACCCTGGAGTGGAAGAAAGTCATCCTCGTTCCTGAGGGACTGCCTAAGAAGAAGAAGAAGACAATAACCTGTTTAGGTTCACACTTGAAGATTGTCATTTGGACAAAGTACTGAAGGGCAGCCAGCCTTTATGGAAGAAATGCAGCAGAATCAGTGCTTTCAGGTGGGGTCAAAATAATAGAAAGTTGCCCAAAAAACAAACAAATGAATGTTCTCACAAAGGGTTTTAAATTTAAAAGCATATCTGTGCTAAATCCCTCAGTTTTACACAGCATTGTGAAAATGCTGTGCCAAGCCTGCCTGAAAAATAATGTTGAGCACTACATATTGTAGTGGATGATCAGTAGAAAATCAGATGTGGACCTGTGCCTCGCAGCCTGTGAAATTCATTTTGTGCAGACATCTAGGGCTGAATTGTTGGAGCCCACCCCAAGATGGGAATGGAGACGAGGGGGCCCTGAAAGTACCAGCACTGAGCAGTGTGCTGATTTCAAAATACCAATCCTGGCGTCAGCATTAATGAGCAGCGTTGGGGAGACCATGGATAGGAAATGGGTGCAAACCACTGATGCCCTCTTTGTCAGAGCTGGACAGCACATTCAGTTGACACCTTGCAGGGACAGAGGTCATTGGGTTTCACCTTCATCGCTGCATTCCCCCAGTTGAACAGCATCATCAGTTGCACCCATACGGCCATCAAGGCACCCAGTCATCGGCCAGTGAGATCCATCAACAGGAAGGGCATCCACTCCCTCAATGTCCAACTGGTCTTCAACCACAACAAGAGCTTCCTCTATGTGTGTGCTCACTTTCTGGGCAGTTGCACCTTCATCCTCTGCCAGTTCATGCTGTCTCAGCTCTTCACTTCAACCCCCAAAGTGCATGGATGGATCCTAACGGACAAGGGAAATCCCTCGAAGAGATGGTTACTGACCCATCTACAGGAGACCCAGACAAAGGCACAGACAAGATACAACTACTGCCACCTGCACAGCAGGACAACCATTGAGCAGGCCATCGGGGCTTCTGAAGATACGATTCTGGTACCTGGACCGATCGGGTGGTGCCCTCCAATATCTTCCTGCAAGGGTCTCAGTCATTGTGATTGTCTGCTGCGTTCTCCATGACATGGCCCTTCAGAGAGGTGTGGGCCTTGAGGACAGCGAGGCCCTGGAAGGAGACAGCTCATCGGGGGAGGAGCAGGAGATAGGAGAGGGGGTGGACTTGAACAGAAAGGTGCCCCTGCTGCACGATGAGGTGGCTTTCTTCTGCCATTTTTCAGGAAGAGGACCTGCCTCCTCTCTCTCCTCTTCCTCACAAAAGTGAGGGTCTGCCCTGCCCAGGTGCCAGGCCTCCGGCTCCCCTGTGAAATGTCCCTTCCCTCTGGTGCCGTGGAAGGCTTTGGCACAAGCATCAGATTTCGTCCTCAGGACAACCAGCAGCCTGAGGTGAGGTATCTGACAGAGTCGCACACTTCATCTGACTCACCTACATTCCTGAACCAACTGGCTCTAAGTGGACACTAAACCTGTTTCCATTAAGGCTTACCCCTGTGAAAATCTGAATTTGAATCAGTTTCCCAGTTTCTGACCCAAAACAGTCCAGGCTCCTGTTTCCCGCCTCTGCGGTGAAAATTCAGCCTCTAGTTTTCATTATAACTGAGACTTGGACCAATGTGACAGCTATCGTCTCAGCGAACTTTAATGGTGATTGAGATAGCTATGTGGTCCCAAATCTTATGATCATACTAGCTTTCTAAAACAGGCTTGTAGAACCTTTAACACAAAGATACTTTCAGAATTATTTGTTAGTCTTCTTAAACTAATTATAGTGATTTAGTTGAATCATATTAATTCAGAGGCAGTCTTCATTCTAATATCTAATGTCCTGAGAGTACTAGAACATTAGAAGGTACAAGTAGGAAACAGTTATTTAGCCATCTATCTCACTTTGTCTTAGCTAGAATCCAAATAAATCGTTTTGTTTTGCTTTTGGCAATAGTAAAGAAAGCTAACATATGTGATAGAATTAGGTACATACTTCATTATATGGTTTTCTCCAAATCACAATGCAGCAGTTCAAACTGGTTCATTTAATATGAAATACAAGTATGATCTTGGGCAAAATTTTGGACCTTGTATAATTTCAAATTTGGGCTAGTCCTGATTGAGTTAAAAAAAGTTAATTGTATTCCAGAGGTATATTAACAAAGTCTGTTAGTTATTAATGAAACATAACATTTCATCTGTATACAGTGCTATTTTATTTCCTTGGCTCCCAAATAGAGTTTGTCAATACTTGCTTGTAGGATTTGCCAGTAGTCCTGTTGCCAAAACAAAAAGGAGTGGATCAGGAGACGGCAGCCTCAGCTGGTAGCCCTTCCTGGTTATAGATGTTAGTTGATTGGTCATGGCACTGTGAAGGTTTTACAATACTTACCTTGGAAAAAGAAGGCAGTCAGTAAAAGTGGAACCAATTGATTGTCACAAGTTTTTCCTATGTCTAAGAACAGCCACACAAGAATTACTGGTGTTAATAAACAACAAAGAGCACTTTGAATGATTTCCAATGAGCCAATCAGAACAGACCTCTTGCTGTGACTGTAAAGCACTCCACAAGCACGCCAAAAATCTTTCTTGCAAAAATATATCATTTAGACATGAAATTTAAACAATTCACAGAAATCACAAAAGAACTGCATCATTCTTTTTGGGAAAAGGCTCACAAATAGACAGCAGACATAAACAGTGAAATTACAGACATGTGCACAAAATGTCATGAGTTCGAAGATTCAGCATTGCTATGTTACTTAGTCATTCCACAAGATAAAATCTTCATTACCCCATGCATCTGTTCAGCTTTCTCTTTTGGCTAGGATTTTCGTTATTTTTCGTTGAAAGAAAACAGTTTGTTTTTCTATCTTCACATTAAAAAGGTTACAAAACAGAGCAAAATTGAGTGTTGTGGAATGCCACATGCTACATAACGTGTAAAACTGAGCCCCAATGTAGATGGAAATTCCAAGTGCCCTCTCTCTCTTCATCACTCGCCTTATTTAATCGTATTTGATAAATAAGAATGGTCTTTAATAAACATATTATTTACTAGCCAATACATTAATGTCTTGAGTGGCTCACAATATCCAGTATATGCTGTGCAAGAGAGTTTAATTTGGAGCCTGGATTTGTGAAGCTGTAGGGTAATTTTTCATATAAGTTCATTCGCAACTTGGCTGCAGATTCTAAGATTTTCAACACTTAAATCTAAAGTTGCCACATCCTTAATTCTTAGCTTAATATTAGATAAATTTAAATTAACCTATTTTGAAATAAATATGATAAAAATTGTTTAAAAATGTATCCTTATAGTAAGTTATATCCTTGATTAAATTTACTTACTACAAATACATATTTCATAGTAAGCCTCTAAAGAATGTAAAAAGAAAAATAGTAGATTTTTAAAAAGTCATTATAATATTTTTGTATTTTTGCACAATTAAAATGAACATTAGTCCAGAACATAAGATTTATCGCTAAGTATCTGTCGTTTTCTTTGAAAATGATCTCTAGTAAATTATTTCACAACCGTGGTCATGCTGCCGCTGATGAAGAGTAAGTGTATAAGACAAGAGAATTGCAGTCTGTCTTGTGTGGTCTGAATTTTGCTGCTATTATTGTCAATGGAAAAAAGCAGTGCTTCATTTTACTGTATAAACATAGTAATTGCATTTTTAACCCTTCACAGATTCAGGGAAATACCTGGCTCTCTGGCTAATTAGTTTTAATTCTCCTTAACTCACACACTGTAAAGCTGAAAGAAATATTAAGGGGCCAAAAATCCAAAGAGGAGGATAATCCTGGTGAAAATCTCAGGATGTGGTTTGTACTTCTGCCACTATGACGCTGCTAATGTTTGCAGAATCCTGGGGATGTCACTTCATTTCCATGTCATTGACAGGCACCTGTGCACTAGGACAGCAACTAGAGCATCCAGCTTTCCCCAGAGACAACATACTGAGGTAAGGAGATTGTGTTTAAATAAATAAAAGATTTTTTAAAAATTCTACTTTTCTATTGTTACTATTTCCTTCCCTGCTCCATTTTCTCTTTTCTATTCTCCTCCTATTTTTAATTAAAAGTATATTTCCTACTCCTTTGTGTCAGTGGCAGAAAATCAGGGGAAGAGGGAGACCACAGCAACAATATACGAACATACAAACAAGGAGCAGGAGTGGGCCACTCAGACCTTCGAGCCTGCTCCGTCATTCAATAAGTTCATGGCTGAACTGATGACTCCACATTTCCACCTACCCTCGATAACCTTTCCCCCCCTTGCTTATCAAGAATCTATCTACCTCTGCCTTAAAAATATTCAAAGACTCTGCTTCCACCGCCTTTTGAGGAAGAGAATTCCAAAGACTCACGACCCTCTGAGAGAAAAACTTTCTCCTCATCTCTGCCTTAAATGGGCGACCCCTTATTTTTAAATAGTGACCCCTAGTTCTAGATTCTCCCACAAAGGGAAACATCCTTTCCACATCCACCCTGTCAAGACCCTTCAGGATCTTATATATTTCAATCAAGTCGCCTCTTACTCTTCTAAATTCCAGCAGATACAAGCCTAGCCTGTCCAATCTATCCTCGTAAGACAGCCCGCCCATTCCAGGTATTAGTCCAGTAAACATTCTCTGTACTGCCTCCAATGCATTTACAACCTTCCTTAAATAAGGAGACCAGTACTGTACACAGTACTCCAGATGTGGTCTCATCAATGCCCTGTATAGCTGAAGCATAACTTCCCTTCTTTTGTATTCAATTCCCCTCGCGATAACATTCTATTAGCTTTCCTAATAACATGCTGTACCTGCATACTAACCTTTTGCAATTCATACACTAGGACACCCAGATCCTTCTGCATCTCACTGCTCTGCAATTTTTCACCATTTAGACAATATGCTTCTTTTTTATTCTTTCTGCCAAAATGGACAATTACACATTTTCCCACATTATGCTCCATTTGCCCACTCACTTAACCTATCTATATCGCTTTGTAGCCCCCTTATGTACTCTTCACAAGTTACTTTCCCACCTATCTTGTGTCATCAGCAAATTTAGCAACCATACCTTCGGTCCCTTTATCTAAATCATTTATATAAATTGTAAAAGGTTGAGGCCCCAGCACAGATCCCTGTGGCACACTACTCGTTACATCTTGCCAACCATAAAATGACCAATTTATGCCTACTCTCTGTTTCCTGTTAGCTGGCCAATCTTCCATCCATGCCAATATGTTACTCCCTACACCATGAGCTTTTATTTTCTGCAATTAGCTTTGATGTGGCACCTTATCAAATGCCTTCTGGAAATCTAAGTACAATACATCCACCAGTTCCCCTTTCTCCACATCTCATGTAACTCCCTCAAAGAACTCCAATAAATTGGTTAAATATGATTTCCCTTTCACAAAACTATGTTGACTCTTCCTGATTAGCTTGAATTTTTCTAAATGCCCTGCTATAATGTCTTTAATAATAGCTTCTAACATTTTCCTTAAGACAGATGTTAAGCTAACTGGCCCGTAGTTTCCTGTTTTCTGTCTCCCTCCCTTTTTGAATAAAAGAGTTACATCGCTATTTTCCAATCTAATGGAACCTTCCCCGAATCGAGGGAATTTTGGAAAATTAAAACTAACGCATCAACTATCTCACTAGCCACTTCTTTTAACACCCGAGGATGAAATCTATCAGGACCCGGGGACTTGTCAGCCCACAGCTCCAACAATTTGTTCAGTACCACGTCCCTGGTGTTTGTAATTTTCTTGAGTTCCTCCCTCCCTTCCATTTCCTGATTTACAGCTAATACTGGGATGTTACTTGTATTCTCAATAGTGAAGACCGATGCAAAATATCTGATCAATTCATCTGCCATCTCCTTATTATCCATTATTGATTCCCCAGACTCACTTTCTATAGGACCAATGCTCACTTTGTTAACTCTTTTCTAAATATCTATAGAAACTCTTACTATCTGTCTTCATATTTCTGGCTAGCTTTCTCTCATACTCTAATTTTACCTTCCTTATCAATATTTTAGTCATTCTTTGCTGTTTTTTTATATTCTGTCCAATCTTCTGAACCTGTCTCCCATATTTGCACAATTATAGGCCTTTTCTTTAAGTTTGATACTATTTTTTACTGTTTTAGTTAACCACAGATGACGGGTCCCACCCTTGGAATTTTTCTTTCTCGTTGAAATGTATCTATTCTATGTATTCTGAAATATTCCCTTAAATGTCTGCCACTGCATCTCTATTGACCTATACCTTAACCTGATTTGCCTGTTCACTTTAGCTAGCTCTGCTTTCATGCCCTCATAATTCCCCTTATTTAAGTTTAAAATACTAGTCTTGGACCCACTTTTCACTCCCTCGAACTGAATGTAAAGTTTAATCATATAACGATCGCTGCTACCTAGGGGCACCTTAACTATGAAGTCATTAATTAATCCTATCTCGTTGTACAATACCAGGTCGAGTATAGCCTGCTCTCTGGTTGGCTCCAGAATGTATTTTTCCAAGAAATTATCCCGAAAACATTCTATGTACTCTTCATCTAAGCTACCTCTGCCCATCTGACTTTTCCAGTCTATATGTTGGTTAAAATCCCCCATAATTATCGCTGTACCTTTCTGGCAAGCTGCCATTATTTCTTCCTTTATATACCCCGTCCTACAGTGTGGTTAATGTTAGGTGGCCTGTTCACCATCCCCACAAGTGACTTCTTGCCTTTATGATTTCTCATCTCTACCTAAACTGCTTCTACATCCTGGTCTCCTGAACTTAGGTCATCCCTCTCTGTTGCGCTAATACCATCATTAATTAACAGAGCTACCCCTCCACCTTTTCCTCGCTTCCTGTCCTTCCTAAATGCCATGTACCCTTCAATATTCAGGTCCCAATCTATGTCATCCTGCAGCCATTTCTCTATAATGGCTATCAGATCATTCTTATTTTTTTCTATATGCACTCTCAGTTCATCTGTTTTATTTCGAATGCTACGTGCATTCAGATATAGAGCCTTTAATATTGTCCTTTTATTATTTTTTTCAACCTCTAGCTTTATCTGTTGATTTATTCTTAGATTTGTACGCTCTATCCCAATCTGTATATCATTTTCCATATTAATACCTTTCTCTCTTGCCTCATCTCTGCTCCTTGATTTACCATATCTTCCCAAATTTGATCCCTTGCCCCCCACTATTCAGTTTAAAACTCTCTAATACTTCCCTAGTTATGCAGCTCGCTAGAACACCGGCCCCAGCATGGTTCAGGTGTAGACCGTCCCAACAGTACAGCCACCACTTTTCCCAGTTCTGGTGCCAGTGCCCTACGAACAGGGTGGCACAGTGACGCAGTGGTTAGCACCGCAGCCTCACAGCTCCAGGGACCCGGGTTCAATCCTTGGTACTGCCTGTGCGGAGTTTGCAAGTTCTCCCTGTGACCGCGTGGGTTTTCGCCAGGTGCTCCGGTTTCCTCCCACTGCCAAAGACTTGCAGCTGATAGGTAAATTGGCCATTGTAAATTGGCCCTGGTGTAGGTAGGTGGTAGGGAATATGGGATTACTGTAGGGTTAGTATGGATGGGTGGTTCTTGGTCAGCACAGAAGGGCCTGTTTCAGTGCTGTATCTCTAAATAAACAGGAACCCACTTCTACGACACTGGTCTTTGAGCCATGCATTAATTTCTCTAATCTTATTTGCCCTATACCAATTTGCATGTGGTTCAGGTAATAATCCAGAGATTATTACCTTTGAGGTTCTGCTTCTTAATTTTTCGCCTGGTTCCTCATACTGACTATGCAGAACCTCTTTCCTTGTCCTGCCTATGTTGTGGGTACCTACATGGACCATGACGACTGAATGCTCCCTCTCCCACTATAAGTTCCTCTGCAGCCCTGAGCAGATGTCCCGAACCCTGGCACCGGGCAGGCAACACAGGCTTCTGGACTCTCGCTCTTTCCTGCAGAGAACAGTGTCAATCTCCCTAACTATACTGAATTTTACTGGCTCGCCGCTAATCTCAGCAGCAAGCTTCAAAGATGGTGGGTCGCACGGATGGGATTTGCTCCGCTAAACCACCGTGATATTAAACGCGGCTACTCATTTACATGACTGGGGCGGACCCCCTCCGGTGATGTGGTGGGGGTGGGCACTCCACCCCCAGCAATGGCGCTGGTGCCACTGCACAAGTGCTGGCACCATTTTTAAAGGGCAAATGGCAATTTAAATTTTTAAAGAAAATGTAAATGTATTTGAAATAATTAAAAAGTATTTCCAGCCCCTTTTCCGCACCCCCCCTCCCCAATAGCCTTACATGTCATTCCTGCCCTCTCCCTCCCACCAAAATACTTACCCTTTAGTACCTGACCTTTACCCCACCCTCCAAAGTTCAGAAATGTTTACCCCTTTCCACCACCCTGTCGACGAATCAGGTAAGTTTGACCCCGCCCCCCCACCTCCCACACTGAAATACTTACCTCCTCCCCTCTCCCCATCAGTGTCCCGCATCGGATCTGCAGTCGGGGATCCGACGGTGTGGGACTGCTGGCCACCGACTGTAATATCAGAGCAGGATAGCCATCCGGATGAGGTAAGTAATTATTCCTTCATTTTAATGTTTTAACATATTCAAATGGATATCCCATGGCCGAATGGCACCCTCTCTGCACTAATGCTTTGTCTTTTAGCACACTATTAACATACCGTTTGCTTTTGCTCCATGACCTTCTGGTCAGCTATTCTCTGTGACCCTCGATCAACACCTTGCATTTTGTTATCTTAAGCCCCTCCCCCGCTTTATTTGCTTAAAACCTTTTACATTTCTAATATTTGCCAGTTCTGATGAAGGGTCACTGACCTGAAACGCTAACTCTGCTTCTCTCTCCACAGATGCTGCCAGACCTGCTGAGTATTTCCAGCATTTCTTGTTTTTTATTTCAGATTTCCAGCATCTGCAGTATTTTGCATTTATCTCTCATGTACTTGTCTAGTTTCCTCTTGAAAGCATCTAAGCTATTTATTTAAACCTCTTCCAGTGTTAGCGAGTTTCATATTCTAAGTGTTCTCTGAGTAAAGATACATCTCTTTATTTCCCTATTGGATTTATTAATAACTATCATGTATTTATGGCCCCCAATTTTGGATTCTCACACAAGTGGAAACATTCTTTTCACATTTATCCTGTCCGAACCATTCACAATTTTAAAGACTTCCATAAGTCCCCTTTAAATCTTCTCTTTTTTAAAGAGAAAATCCCCAACCTCTTATTTTTTTTCTGCTGGCTGGAATCTCTCATTTCTGGTACCATCCTTGTAAGTCTTTTTTTGTACTTGCTCCAGTGTTTCTATGTTCTTTTTACAATATGAGAAAAGTACTGTGCTTAGTACTGTAGGGGGGGTATTTTATGTGAGTGACGGGGTCACAGCCACCGGCTGAAGCGTCAGTGACAACCCCGTGTTGCCTTCTCTGAGGAAGACCCGCCGCATTATGTGCCAATTAGGCACTTAAGTGGACAGCAGCAGGCCTTCCCTGGGATTAAGGATTCTGATGACAGAAATCCCTCCCACTGAGAGCTGCCAGCCAATCAGAGGCACTGCGGAGGTGGTGGCTGCAGCCGGTGACAGACCCACTGGAGGCGAGGGACCCAGGACACAGGTGAGTCAGGGTGGGAGGGGTTTTGTAAGGTGGAGGTCGTGGGGGAAGGAGATGTAGGGGGGTTAGCAGCAAGGACAGGGGTTGGGTCTCAGCAGGCTCCCCCACCTTCCCGATGCCAGTTTCCTTGATCAGGCACTAAGTGCCTTTTAACAAGGGACCCCCCACTAATGCCAGTAAGCAACCCGCATGGGTTTGCTTGGCGTGCTCCCGGTGTGGTGACAGGCCCACCTACTGCTGGGCAAATACCGGCGGCAGCGGGTTTAAGCCCTTACTTAAGGGCCTCAATTGGCAGCAGGGCGGGAAAGCCATTCACAGGCCTCCCCGCCATAGACGTAACTGGGGTGGAGACAGGAAGGGGGGGGTGGTCCTCCATGGGCCATGAAGGAGGGACTCCTCCCCCAAGCCCACAGGGAGGGCACCTCATTTTCCAACCTGTTCTCCCCATGCAGTGGAGGCCCCTTCTCGCTGCTGGTAAGATTCCAGCAGCAGAGGGAAGAGGACCTTAATTTGCCATCAACAGGCAACTTAAGGGTCTCAATTATCTTCTGGGCGGGAAGGCAATGTCGGCCTATCCCACCCTTGGGAAGATCAGCCCCAGCAATCCCAGTGTCAGGTTCTGTGGCTGCCGCTGCCGCTCCGATTCTCCAGCCGCACCCCTACCCCGGCCACGGAACCTGAAGTTGGGCTGAAAACAAAATCCAGCCTGCTATATGCAAGTGGTAGCAGGGTGAGGAAGAGGAGGGGGAGGGATGGGAAGGGAAGGGAGCTCAGCACCTAGCACCTCAGAGGTTTTCTCTCTCAAATGCACCACCCACCCTGGCTTTCCACAACTGCCACAGGCTAGACAATGGTAAGTCATGGGAAGCAACAGCAACAACCTTAGGTTCTCCCAGTGGAGAGAAAAGGCAATGTTACAGCTTCATGTTCCTCCAGTTGGGCCCAATGACATTTGTCTTGGCCTAGGTCAGGTGTCTCAAGCAGCGTCCCTGCCATTAGTGATTGGAACTTGCTGCCTGTGGCTGGAGATTAGCTGTCAGAGGTTACAAATTGATCAGAATATCCAAGTGGATTCCAGTGACTGAGGATGGCCCTACCTCACAAACGTTTATCCAATCGGTAGGGTCCAGGGGCAGGCCACAGTGCCATGATTATGAGGCATCCATGCCCTGACGTTCCCAGAAAACAAGCAACATGGTAATTGAGGCAGGAGGTCAAAAATGCCCCTCCCACTTCTTTCTCAATAACTGTGCCCACTCTGTGCCTGCAGTTGGCCAATCCAAGCTCCATACCACCAGCAAGGCAAGTCCCCAAAACACCAAGGTTATATCATATGGGTGGAGGCTGGATATCCAGTCTGGGTGTTCCTAGGGGCAAGGAACAGAAAAATTAGCTCTGACAAGTCATTCTGTCTTCAATCTACCTCATCAATATATTCTCAGACGGGCATCCCACATCGCTCAATGTGAATGTTTCTGTCTCCTACAGCAGCCAAGCTTGTGGCATCTCAGATTGAGAAAACCAATTTAGCGCTAATTACAATAAAACTATGACAGTTATGTTCTGTGAACCCTTAATCATTAGCAACTGAACTGAGATTGCCCAAATCTATTTCCTACGGGATCCAGTTTTCTGGCAGAAAACGTGAAAGTTTCATCTCATCAGTCTGGAATAGTTTCAAACTAAGATCCCAATAGTGTTCTAACCCACTGCACCACTTAATCTCAGCTAGACTTTGCTGATTAGAAATGTATCACAAGCCCTACAAAACTAAACCAAATATTTTATAGCAAGCAAAAATAACTGGGCAGTGTTCAGAAACCTTAAGCAGCTCACAGGAGGACCTAACTATACTGAGTCTTAAAAATAAATTTTCCTACTGTTCCAAAACACGTTCCAGTTTATTTATCCATTAAAATTTACTGAGTGTAATTAAGGCACCTCTAGCAAAATTTAAAGGGGAAAGTCACTGTGTATTCAGACATAATACCAAAATCAATGCCTGCATGCAAAAGAAAAGTTTTGTTGACTTGTCCAAATACAATTTCCTGCAGACTGCCTTCAAATTAGCTTTAGCACATTTTAACAACGCAATTACGTTAATCTACAAATGGTTTTAAATTACAGATATTTGCAGAGATTTTGTACATCAGATATTCTTTCAAAAGTTGCTCTGTGACTGGGGTGGTAGGGGAAGGGTGGTGCGGTTTTGAACTCCCTCTGGCTTGTATAAAACAGATGAGAGAGAAGGTAAAATCAAGTAGCTATTTTTCCAAACCATTTCACCCGTCTGGTTCTGCAGCAGGTTTAATCCAACTGTTTTTATGCCGGTGGGTGAGGTGCCGATCTATGCGCACCCCACTCACTAAAACCTATCAGGGAAGAAGCAGAGGCCCTAAAATTAAATATAAACTTAGCTTTGTGGGACCAGGAAGAACAGGTGTGAAAGGAAAGTGGTGGCCTCTGCTGTCCTGGGTCCCCCTCCCCACTGCCCCAACATTCCACACTGCAAGTACCTCCCATCCCTGCACCGTACCTGAATGCTAGTAGTCGTACTGCACTTCCCAGGAATTTCCTGAGGGCTGGTGCCAGTGAGACCAGTGGTCTGAAATAGATCAGTTAGCAACGGTGAGTTGCCTTCGGAGATGTGACAGGTGCTGGCAGTTCACCCAAATTACTGAAATAAGGCTGAAGCCCTAATTTTGGATGGGCCTCATGCCTTCCAGTCGGTTCGTGCACTGTAAACCCATCTGGTTATGCACCCAGCAATGGCCCATTACCAAATTCTACCCGTGTGTGTCATTGTAACGGCTTGCTATTTACAGAAAGAAATCAGGGTCTGCAGACCTGCCACTTTCTGCTTGGGACAGTATCAAGATGAGGGTCCTGCCTTAGGTGTCCTCTTGGAGACATAAACAGTACATATTCTGTTTCGGGAGTTTTGTAAATGTCTTGTTCATTCCTGTTTTGCAAACTCCTTGAGACTGTACACCACTATCCTCCTTTTACAATTACAGCAGCTGCCTATGAGAAGCCTCATGACTTTCGATGATTATGATCATTACCCATGCACCTTACAGAAATGCCAGAGTTTAGGAGGTTTGCAGCTTCATTTTGGATCACAGATGTGGATATTAAATTATAAAAGAGCTTCCTCCCAAAAAAAAACCCCAAAACATTGTGGCCGAGATGTCAGTGTTTGAAACAAAAGGGTCGGCTCTCAACTTGCTGCCCAGACAACAATGAAAATTAGGCACCTTCTATAATAGGCAGTCGTTGTATAACTCTTCAAGTTGAAAATCTACCCCAAAGGGAACCTAGTTGATCAAAGGAGGATGCTAGAACTATCTGGCTTAAAAAATGAATTGTTATTTGGAGTGTGCGTGTATCACTCCCTGCATTTATTCTGTGGTAACATTAAGAGATTTATCTGGTGGGATATTCATAGACCTATATTTCTTCCATTTACAATACTGTTGGTTCCCAAACTTTTGGTCGTTTACATAATGGAGCACAGCAAGCCTCAAGAGAATCACATGCCTGTTAACAATACACTCTTGCAGCCTAGAAACTTGTTTCTAGTGTGAGTAGGTATCAGATCAGGCCACAATTTCAAGTATAGGAAATTAACAGGACACCAAGTCCCTATTACGTCCCCAGAAATCATCTTCTGGCCTTACATATAGCAATGCAGTAATAACATTGGTTCATACAAATACAAATGCAAAACACATGCTACACACTTTATACTATCAGATGATCAAGGGAATAATGAGTGCTTGAACAAAGGAACAATTATTTCCAATGCATGCATCATAATTAAGCCATAGTGGTTATGAAGGAGTACCCAAGAAGCTGCCAGAATTTTCCAGAATGTAAGTTGTTAAATTTGCTGCTCTTGTTTTTTTTTGTGACATCAAAACCAACAGAACCAACTGCATAAATGTCCAAGTAGTAACCACAGATGAGGTAGCCAGACACATTGTAACAAAAGTTAGGAATGTCTATCGTATGAGACGTTAAACCGAGGCCCTGTCTGCCTTCTCAAATAGACGTAAAGATCCCATGGCACTATTTGAAGAGGAGCAGGGGAGTTCTCCCAGTGTCCTGGCCAATATTTATCCCTCAAGCAATATCACTGAAAAAAAATCAGATTATCTAATCACTATCTCATTTCTGTTTCTGCAATCTTGCTGCCTGTAAATTGGCTGCCACATTTACCTACATTACAACAGTGACTACAGCTCAAAAGCACTTAATTGGGTGTAAAGTGTTTTGGGGCATCCTGAGGTTATGAAAGGTGCTATATAAATGCAAATCTTTTGTTAGCTCATATGAATTCTCCATTGTGTAACAGTTAGGTCATTATACCAGTATGGAATCATAGTGATGTAAGTTAGCATGGCATGGGTAGATAGGCATATATCTGTTTTCTTATCCATAAAAACTTGTTCTAAAAATTTGAGGGCAATCTCTGTATATAGCAACATTAACAATAAGCAGGAAAGGAAAGTAGTAATCTCCAGCAGTGAAATCCTTGAGGACATCATTCTCCAGATTTGGATGAGAAAGAAAATAAAAAGTCCATTGAGGAGGAAGAGTCAGTGAAGATGGTAGCAAGTGATTACTGTGATAAGCAGGGGTTGGTTCCAGCAGTGGTAAGCGAGGGAATGCAAAATTTGTAGCAAACATAAATTCAGGCACAAATCTAACTGCGCACAACAGCTGAGGTCTAAGCTAGAGATTGACCCAGCATTTAGAAGACCTACCTTCAATAGATTCCATGGAAATCCTATCCTATGCATTCCAGCCTTATTCACTAGACTCTTAAGTCGTTCAGCCCACAATGTAGAATTCAACATTAAGAGCACTTGAGCAACCAGGTAACCTGG